>NC_134146.1:17354500-17665500 GCF_033958435.1 Carettochelys insculpta
ACTTTTGTCAATCAAGTGAGTGAACCTATTTCCTTGCACATTTTATCTCTTCTAAATTCAAAATTCAGCATAAAAGGATATGGTCAACTTAATATATCTGTCTGTTTGGGCTTCTTGTTGTTACAAGCAATATCTATGACAACAATGCTAAAAAGATTAAGGAAGAAAGTGTCTTTCATTTTGTTTTCTTTCTGCACAGGGAGGCTGTATGGGATCGATTTCTTTTTCTTTCTTCTGGGTAATTTAATTTATTCATTATAATCAGTATTTGTATTGTGATAATGTCTAGCCCAAAAGCGTTAGGAGCAAGCATACAATAAAAAAATAGTGTTGCCCAAACAGTCTCAGTATGAAACAGGAGGTGATAGATGAATACTACATACAGAGCCACCAGGTAACAGACAATGATTAACACAAACCTCAGTCAGGGCATACCAGTTTCCTAGTCATTGTTGAGTGTTTTTGTAGACATCATGGCTGAAATTAGTTCTCAAGAGTTTTAATTTCCCCTGCTTTTGCGGACATTTTATGCAGGAATAGGGGAAAGGAGAAAATGGCAGGGTGACTCGAGCAGATTATATCACATTTAAAATAACATTCTACTGCTTTTTCTTTTCCTGCAATTTGCTTGATTTCAGAATGATCAGAGCCCTTCTCAGGACTTGCTCCCCTGCCTCCCCCGCCCCCCCGCAAGTAACTACAATTTGAACTGAAGCATTTGCAGGCATATAACAGTTCTTTGCTGCTCCTTTGTGTTCTGTATTTGAAAGATATGCCCTGGGGATCTCATTTTTCTATCAAAGCCTCTTCAATTATTTTATGAAAAGTACCTTCTGTCTATGGAATTTTGTGACTTTTCATAAAACAAAAAAATTGAGCCCTCCCCCTATTTTGATTTAGCAGTGCTGTAATGGTATCTTATAGCCATGTTTCTTCAACTATGTTCTGCGGAACATTGGTGTTCCGTGAACAATTCATAGGTGTGCCATGAGTGTTTGGAAAATTCACTGATGGTATATATTTCCTGTTGTTAAAACCAGATACAATGTTACTCCTTCATTGCTATAATACCTGGTGAAATTACTTCATTTTGGTTTTGCTGTATATGTTGCTATTTGAGGTTTATTTGTTCTGATGACAATTTTATTTGAAGAAAATTTTCATAAGCGTTCTGCACAAAAAATATTAGTTTGGTGTTCTGTGGTCTCGAAAGGTTTAAGCAATACTGCTTTATAGGACTGGTTAATATAATATATGGAGATACATGTCTCATAGAGCTGGAAAGGACCTTGGGATGTCATCAAGTCCAGTCCCCTGTTCTCTTGGCAGGACCAAGCCCCCTCCTTTTTTTTATTTAAAAGCTATTTGGCCCAGGTCCATAAATGGCCTCCTCAAGGACTGAGCTCATACTCCTGGGTTTAGCAGGCTAATGCTCAAACCACTGAGCTATCCCTCACCCAATTTGTGTCTGTGCCTCTGGCCCCCTCTTCTCTTTTATGGGCTGGGATCTACAACGTGGCTACATCTCCCAGTAAATGGCCTAGGACTCCCATGATGTCCTGTGTTAGCTTAGCAAGAGTGAAGACCAAGTTACACCACGGGAGATGTAATCTGGCAAGAGAGCTCAGCTCACAATGGAGAATGAGGGCATGCAGCACTGCAACAATGTTTTTAGTATTGTAGCTTTAGATTTGTAAGTATTTTTCCCATTGGGGAAAACCCTTTCTCATGACCAGCTCTAACGTAACTTCACATTTCTATATATTTTCAGCCAGCAGCTCTTGCTTCAGTGACCTAAACCCAGGGGGGCCTTCAGCTTCTGCGAGCTTCCAGACCAGGTGACGGAAGTGGTGCTGCACCCTTAGAAGGGGTGCAGTCTTGGGTGAAAGGGGCAGGGCATCCAGCCTTCAGCACTGCTCAGTGTGACACTGCCCCCACCCCAGCCTTTACAGCTATGTGCAGTGTGCAGTATGGCGCTCTGGTGGTGATTTGAAGGGCCCAGGTCTCCAGCCACCATTGCTGCTGCAGTAGCAGCAGCAGTGGCCAGGAGTCCCACAGTCTGGCGATTCAAATGGGCGTGGGGCAACTGCCCCCTTTGTTGCCACCAGCAGCAGGCCTGCCAAAAGTGACAAGCACCAAAGGGCTTATTGGGAGAGCAAATCAAGGGACGTTTGCTAACGTAACCCATATGTAAGAAAAGCTATTTAGTGGAGCAGAAGGCACCCTGTCTCTGGAGAGTGAGATAGAAGGACTGGCTGCTAAGGAGCACCTGAGATGCCGAAATGCAGGGATGGGTAACAGATCACTGGGGAGATCTTGGCTGACTCTGACCAGACTGTGTCCTGAGGGAAGGTTCAAGGGCTATGGGAGATGTGGTATAGGAAAAGTAATATGAGGAGGGGCAGTAAGTGTCAGCTTTCAGTTCACTGGGCATCCCTGTTTGCTGAGCTTCTGGTTGGCCGTTCTGTCCAGAAACTCTGGCCGCTCTCTATTGACAGAGTGGATTTCTCTTTCAGTCTGCTTTGTGTGTGGATGTGATCTATCGACAGAAGTTTTGCTGGAAGATCTCTTGTGATTGTCATGTCTGTTGACAGGTGTCTCTTGCGTGGAGGTAGTTTGGGTGTAAATTTATTATCTAGTTGTGCATTTCAAGGCTGAAAACATAGCAAGTCTTTGCAGCGGATTCTGACTCTGGAAATGCAAATTTGCACTTACTGAGAGACGGCAAGTTTCTAAAGTTATAAAACAGTTTCCAACGTGCAATGTATACTAAAATACATACATACAACCTAGAGAGCTCATCAGTTCAATTCAGATCCATTTATGTCTGTAATAAGTGGCAATGCTGGCCGCAACTCTTCTGCAGTTCTGGCACCTCAGTAAGAAGAAAACTATAACTCTGCTAATAATATCTATCTCTAATATAATCCTTTATATTTTCAAAGGGTTAAAGCAATTTTTAATCTGTCTTAATCTAAACAAGGAGCTCTTGGAGAGGGGAACTGTTAAGGATGGTTGTTAATTTTTAGCAATGACTAAAACAAGCAACTGTTGGCATGTTTTTCTTTTACTGAAATACTTGAGTTGGTTTTATCTCCTTTAATGAATTCTGCGACTGAAGACATTCCTTTCACAGATGCAGCAAATTAAGAAAGTGAAAATGAGGCTGAATAAGCACCTTCTACTATTTCCATGGCTCAAAGCTATAGAAGATGGTGACAGAACTGGGGGTTGAGAAAAATTGATGTAAATGTAAACAGTGTTTGACAGAGAGTTAAAAATATCACATCACACATTTCTGTGGTAGGAAAAACAAATCCAGTGAAACGTGGAGCTTTACTAATGAGCAATAGGCAACAAATGGTAGATTAATGGATACATTATCTAGTTGTTGGGATAAAAATGAGGCTCTGAAAAACAAGTCATATAATAACATTCAGCTGTGTTAGGTCTCTCATGTGACGTTTCTAATTCATGGGAATTTGTTGCACAGTTTAAACTATTTTCCATTGCGTTTAAGGGTGTATTTTTACATGTTTAGGCTCTCAGATTTTGCAATAATGGGCATTAATGCAAAACTCTAAGATAGATAAATTGCATTCATGAGCTCCTTTACCTACTGGTAATCATATCTGGAAAAACACGGAGAATCTGGGAACAAGAAAAAAATGGCGGGGGGGAGCATATTTGCTTCTAATCTTCATAAAAGGTATATGGGTTGTCAGTTGTCATGCTTCAGGTTGTGGACTGATCACATGCTAGAATTCAGAGGCTATGCCCCCAGCCCACACCCACTTACTAACAGTATTCAGTTTCTTTCTCTCCTCTCACAAAGCTTGTGTATATCTACTTTTACAAAATGATGTACAAAGCCTGCTCAAGACATCATTTCAGTCTATTACAGAAAAATATGCAGTACCAGTGGTTTGTGGCTGGTGATCCTTGGTGATTAAACATATACAATACACACGCCCAAATCGTCAGCTGATTTAAATTGGTGTAGTTCCGCTGAAGTCACTGAAGATCTATCCAGTTAGCGCCAGCTATAGGTCTGGCCAGAGAACAGTCACATAATTCCATAGTAACAGAGAGGGAGCCGTGCTAGTCTATACACTAGCAAACCAAAAAGCAGTCAAGTAACACTTTAAAGACTAGCAAAATAGTTTATTAGATGAGCTTTCATGGGACAGACCCACTTCTTCAGACCATAGCCAGACCAGAACAGACTCAAAGTCTTGAGTCTGTTCTGGTCTGGCTATGGTCTGAAGAAGTGGGTCTGTCCCACGAAAGCTCATCTAATAAACTATTTTGCTAGTCTTTAAAGTGTTACTTGACTGCTTTTTGTTTTGATAATTCCATAGATGTGACCGTGTCATAGACTGTATCTTGGGCCGACTGAAAGCTGTTTTTATCAGAAAGATTGGCTTTTAGAATAATTCTGTTTTGTTTGCACAAATATCTGCTTTGCATGAAATATTACACTGGGGGGAGGTGTCCAAAAATGTAAATAGCTTGAAGACTGATTTTTTTTTTTCTTTCTGACAAAAAATAAATTACTTTTTGTTAGGATGTGCTCGTGCAATGGTTTGTAAGAACTGAAGTTTTTGGGTCTTCTCATATCTCCATTCTCCTTTTTTGGGCTGTGTGTTCTACCCAGATACGCAGCATGGGAGATGATCACTTCCCATCTTGAGAGATGTTCAGCCAGGGTTCCTAGCCGAGCAGAATGGGTGTAGGAAAACGCCTGAACTACAACTCCCATGAGGCACTGCAGCAGAATTTTGGATTAGGCATGTTTGTTTTTACTCAAAATATTTTGGGTTCTTTTTTTGTTTTGGTCTTTTGTTTTTTTTTTTTTGTTTTTTTTGGCTGCCAGAAAGTTGTACTTCTGTGGAAGGCAGGGGACCTATGTCCAGCTATCTAACACAGTGCAGTCAGTGCCATATTTTTAAGAAGCATATAGCATTGACCAGTGTTGTTGACCTGAGAAACCGGCTAAATGAGCTAGTGGTTTGCCCTGATGTGAGAATTCCAACATTCATCTCAGCCACTAAATCCTTTAGGTCATGCTTGCAGAGTAGAGTTAGAACTATGCTGACCAGAAAGCAAGTGTGGGAAAAATTGGGAGATTATTTCTGGGGGTGTATGCAGGGAGTGGGTTCGTTATGTAAATAAAACAGACCCCCCTAATACTAGAACATCTAGTCACCCTAAGCACGCTATCAGAACATTACCCATTAACAAAGGAAACTGAGTTGCATTTGATTCTGTAAAACATTCAAGGGCAAACCATGCTAAATGTTCATCTCCTTTACTCAGCTGATGTTGAATCCAGTACAAGATGAACCTCTCTCATCTGGCACACTCAGGACCTGACTTGTGTCAGAAAAGAGAATTTGTAAGACCATGGGAGGTCTATATTTTCTAGTACATTACCAGCCTTTTCACTGCTTACTGGGCTCTTAGAACACATTTAAGGGGAAATTATAGCTAAATAACAGCACAGAACACTGAGAGCCAGGACTGGTGGCTGTAAACAAACTTTATGGGACAACAGGAAACTTGGCCGCATCCATAATAAGTGGTCATACAGCTAACTAAAATCATGCCAAATAACAGATGTTGCCAGATGAGAGAGGTCTGGATTAGAGACATTCAACCTGTACTAAAAAGCGTTGATTTAAAAACTGTCAAAAATGGTCTGTGTTGCAGATTTCTCACCAAAAGTGGGCATTAATTATGTACGTAGATCAGATCTGAAGAACTACACAAGATATCATCTGTCTTCTTGCCAGCTACTGTGCTGGATAATAAAAAGATTTTTTTAGGGGAGACAGATGAAATGATTTAATAGAGACAGCGCCTATACTGAAGAGTGGCCAGCTGGGGTCAAGGCTGCACAGGGCTGTCTATCAGACCTGATAAGTAATCCCCCTACCCCCAAATAGTGTTGGACAGGGGGAAACCCCCAACCCACCAGCCCTGCTGCCCAGCTGCCCAGAACCACCCACAGGGCCAAGCAGCAGAGCCCAGGAAATGCAACCCCCTAGCCAGCTGTAGGCCAGTGGGTGCCAGCATGATGCCTTTGGAGGCCCTATGCCCCCAGGAAGGCTGGAGGAGCCAGCAGCTTCAGGGCACAGCCCCAGACCCCAGGGAAGAGCTGCCACCACAGCAACACCGCCCTCACCACCCAGTAAGCTCCCCCCATGCTTCCTCAGTACCCTGCCTTGGGTCCCCTTCCCTCAGCTTTTCCAACTTCCTCCCCCATCCTGAGCTTCCGCAAATACTAGACCCTGTGCCTGAGCCCCATACCCCTACCCTCCTGCCAGCACCATCCACCTACTGAGCCCCATAACCATCACAGCTCTTGCCCTCCCTCCTTCACCCCACTCCCTACTCCTGAGACTTCCAGCCCCCTGCCTTGGGCATTGGTCACCCTCCACTGTACTGCACTTGCTAAGCAGGAGGTATGATGCCAGATTCCAGAGGGCAGGAGTGGGTGAGGGATGGATGTTTGGCTTGGTGGTGTTGGCTATTTCAAAATACAGCATCTACTCACACACAGCATATTGCAAAATAGAGCCCTTGGACTCACTATGGCCAATTTCAGTATTGGCTCTGTCTCCTGTCTATACTGCCCCCATTTCGAAATAGCTATTTTGAAATAGCCACTATTCCTCGTAGAGGCTGGGGCCACACTAGCCCCTGTCTTTTGAAAGGGGGATGCTAATGAAACACTTTGGCACATGCTAATGAGGCACCGCCATAAATATGCAGTGCCTCATTAACATAATGCCAGCCACAGAGATTCGAAAGTGCTGCTTTCAAATCGCACACTACCCCTGTAGATGGGGACTTTTGAAAGGACCGCCCTCCCCAGTCTTTGAAAGCCCCCTATTCCTATTCTTATATAAATATGCTTTTTCTAGAAAGCCAAGACTTTTTTTAAAAAGGCAAGTTTGCCAGGATCATTATCTCCCTTAGTGACTATCTGGAGAAGTCATTGTCTGGGGGGCATTTTGGTACTAAATATTTTTCTTATAATTAATTTTACATAAGAATGATTATACTGGTCCTGGGTTCATGTAAAAATGGCCCATCCAGCTCAGTGCCCTGACTTTCAAATGTGGCCAATGCCAGGTGTTTCAAAGGGATCCTTCCCGACATCCACTGCCAGTTTTGTATGGACAGAGGCAAGAGATGTTGCATCCCTGCCCATCTTGCTGATAGTCACTGATGGACCTATCCTCTGTGAACTTACCTAGCTCTCTTTTTGAGCCCAGGTATAGTTTTGGCCTTCGCAACAGACACTGGAATAAAGTCCCACAGGTTGACTGTTTGTGTGAAGATACTTTGTTCTGTTCGTTCTCAAACTGCTACCTACTAATTTCATTGTGCAACCCCTAGTTCTTGTGTAATGTGGAAGAATAACTAACACTTCCTTACTGACTTTCTCTACACCAGTCAAGATTTTATAGATCTCAATAATCTGCTCTTTTAGGCTATGTGTGCACAGCAGTGTTATTCCTGAATAAGCTGTTCTAGAAGAGACCCTCCAGAATAGCTTATTTCTCAATAGCACAGCCACACACAAAGGCTGTGTCTACACTAGCATTGCGCTTTTAAGAGGCATGCAAATGAGGAAATTGAAAATGCAAAATGAGGTGCAGATTTACATGTCTGACATCTCATTTGCATATTCTTTCAAAAGAAAAAAAGCAGTGTAGATGTGGCTCTTTCAAAAGTGAACTGTTTTCAAAAGAAACTTATTCCTAAATTTTTTACTTTCGAAAGAGCCGCATCCACACTGCTTTTTTTTCTTTTGAGAGAATATGCAAATGAGGCGCCCGATATATCTGCACCTCATTTGCATTTTTGATTTCCTCATTTGAATACCTCTTTTGAAAGCACGGTGCTAGCATAGACACAGCCAAAATGCATTTCAAAATAGTGTCTACACAATAGAGCCTATTTCAAAATAGACCCATTGGACACACTAATGCTTACTTCAAAACAGGCTCTATTCCATGTCTACACAGCCCCGTTTTGAAATACATATTTCAGAATAGACATTGTTCCTCATACAATGAGATTTACCAATTTTTGAAATAAGGCATCTGCTAATATTTTCAAAATAGTGGTTGCATTGCATAGATACTTGCAAAATTATTTCAAAATAGTTGCTGCTGGTTCAAAATAACTTTGCTGTGTAGATGTACCCTTAGGTGTCTCTTCTCCAAGCTGAACGGTCCCAGTCTTTTTAATATCTCTTCATATGGGATCTGTGCCACAGCCATACTCATTATATTTGTCCTTCTCTGTATCTCTTCCAACTCCAAAGTATCTTTTGAGATGAGGCAACCAGAACTGCATGCAGCATTCAAGATGTGGGCATGCCCAGAGAAGGAAGTAAGGAGGTGTGCTCCAATGTACCACTATGGTAAGAAGGAGCCAGCCAGCACTGGGACTCTCTGCTGCAGGTGGTGGAAGTGTGTCACATGGGTCTTCTGCTGACTCCTGGGGCTCTCTTGCAGACTGGTGTACTGTGCTAAGCAGCAGGCAGCCAGGCAGGTTGAAGGGGCCAGCTTGGGTGTATTGTACGCATGCATGTTCCCAAGCAGCTTCCTGGTGGGTCATCCATGTGCCAGCCGGTGCTGCCCCTCTCTGGCCAAACTGCCTTATCATGAGCCATCATGGAGGACTGGGAGAACCAGATACATGAGAAGCCACCAAAGATGAATGCACTGCATTCAAGGAATTAATTAACAAAATTTGCAAAGTTATAAGAAACCAAGAATAGAGCTGCCCATAGGGGGGATGCGGGGCCTGGGGCATCCCCTCCCCAATGTCCCTAGAGCCCAGCGCAATCCACCCAGCCATGGGGCATTGTCCTGCTCCACTCCTTTCCCATAGCCCTGTCCCTGCTCCACCCCCTTGCCCAGAACCCCCTCAGCTCCACTGCCCCTTCCAAGCCCCCTGTGCTCTGCTTCACTGCTGCTGTGGTGAAGTGGATACAGTGGGCAGGGAGAATGGGATCATGGCAGGGCAGAGGGGAGTGGAGTAGAGCAGGGTGCTGGGTTGCTTAGGCTCCCACTGCCACAGTGAGTAGAGAAGGGGGTAACCCCTGCTGCAGGACCTGGAGTGGCTGCCCTGAACCATCCTATGGACAGGACAGTTCACACTAAGAAGGATAGGGCTGTAATGTTTCATCGTAAGCTTGAGTGACTAACTTTAATTTTAAAACATGAGTTAAATCTAAAAAAACAGTTATGAAACTTTCTTCATTTTTTTTACTGTGGTACCTCATAGTCCTGCCTCTTTTCCACAGTCCCATTCCTCATTGGCAGTCACACTCAGACACCCACATCCTAATTTCCGTTCCTGGGGAAAACATGTGGAGTTATTTCCAAGAATCCAGAATGTTAATACACAGCAACCACGTACAGGGGGAGAGATGAGCTCCTATTTAAGGCGCCCCATCTTGTTTCAAACTGACTGCTAAAAACCCGGATTGCATGCTGCTTTACAGTGCCAACCAGTGTGCAAGCAGGACCCCTTACAGCTGGACCCCACTCTTTAAATACCCCTCTGAAACCATCCCCCTACTTATGCATCTGATGAAGCGGCTCTTTGCCCACGAAAACTTTTGCTCCAAAATATCTGTTAGTCTATAAGGTGCCACAAGACGACTACTTGTTCTCAATTTTAACACAGTGTTCAATACACCACAGGTAGGAGTGAGTCAGTGCTTTGCTACATGGACATTTAGTTTATTGCAAGCTAGGGTGTAAATCTATCCTGTACTGGTCTACCATACACTTAAATCTATTCCCATTCAAAATGGGGGGAGATTCCCATATTCAGGGACTGAGTTAATTTTACTTGTGAGGGCGTTATGAACTCTTTCTTCCATACTCCAGCAATATGAACTACTTGTAATAATCCATCTTTAAATAGTCATTGTTCTAAATGTCACAGATTATGTTTACTTTGAGAGAAAATGTGAGTGTTATTGCTTAATATCTCTGGTCTGACTTCAGTGGCTGCTCTACTGTTACAGGACTTACGTGTCAAATGGAAACCCCAAACAGTTCATCAAGGTACGAGAAACAGACAGGCATTTGCTTCCAGCATGCTTTTTTTCCTTCTTTGTGAAGGAACATAATGAATGCTGGTTAAAAAGCCACAGTCAATGTTTTTCAAGACAAGTTGAAAAGATCATTTTAGAGATGACCACATTTACAGCTTAGTCTTAATTGAATTACCATTTAGGAAAGTCTTGTGAAGCTATGTTAAATTTAATCTTCTCTCTGATCCAAGACTTTATTGAACTCCTAAAACCATGCAAGAAAAGAAGGAAACACTGTACATCATGCTAAGTGTTTATTACTTGATTTGTACTCCATGAATGGTCCTGATCAAAGAAATACTATATACCAATGCCCAGTACTGATAGTCACACATGTTTCAAATTTAGGGGAAGAGAATCCTTCCCCTGGTATGTATCAGTACTTCAACTTATAAGACTGATTCTTTTTAAATTCATATCCAGCTCATTATATAGTAAAAAATTATAAGTAATGCCCCTCTTTGCAATGCTCTCATTAATGACCATTTATAATTTTTCTTCCTATATATTTTTATGGTAGGAAAAAATTATTTCCCAGAATGTTTTCAGTGCCATCTACTTTCAGTAAACGGCTGTTTTTGGCATGTGGACTGAAGTGTGAAAATATCAAATATATATGGTTTGAGAGATACTGCTCTGCAGTGCAGCTATTTCAAACATGTAAATTACTTTTGATTGTATGATCACATCTCGTGTGATGGGTTCTGCTCTGTTAAATCTTTTACTTTGCAATCACAATTCCCAGCAAACCACACAGTGCAAATTACTGTGCTTATTTTAGATTAGTATTTGGTGTATGACTGTATTTAGCAGCACTGAAGTACAGTAGACGTTCCTTATACTGTAAAAATCTTTCAGGCTATTGTGGAACATCACTTATTTCCATTGACTTCAGGATGACTTTATTATTCTGTGGCTCTCTCCCATCATGGACCACTTAACCAATGATTTGAGTAGGAATGTGTCATGCTATTTGTAGACACATTCAGGGCTCCTTTTCTGAATTGAAAAATACTATATAAAATACATTTGATTAATGGGTAGGAAGATTTTCCACATAATCACTTAGACTGGTTTCTTGACTGATCACCTAAGTCCAGGATGAACAAACTTTTACATTGGGCCCCACTTTTTGTCCCCACAGTTAGCAGGGCCCCCTGCCCCACACCTGTGTAATGTAATCCAAATTGATGGACATTTTGGTTATGTTCACATATTAAAAAAAAAAAAAAACAAAAAAAACTTTCAGCACATGTAAGAAAATAAGTCTGTAGAATGTAAAAACTTTATGAATCGGTATATAAAATAAATACACAGACATAAAAAACAGTAGCATATTTCAACATTTTTGATGAGATGGATGAGCCTGAGACCCAGCAGCAACTTATCATGCTGCACCCCGCTTTAGGAAATTTCATGCCTCCCTCAGGCCCCTCTTCTGATGGCATTGCTTCGCCTTCGCTTAAAAAGAAAAAGAGAGAGGCAACCACTCCGGTACTTCGCAGTTGAAAAGCTGAGAGATCAGGCCATAGCTGAACAGTATAAATTCGAACTCAAGAATCAGTTCCAACAAATGCATCATGAAACTGAACTCGAAGACCAGAGGACGCAGTTCAAACAAGCAGTGACTAAGAGCGTGGAAGAGATGATTGGATGGAGAAGAGGCACGCAAAGAGAACGCTGGATACAAGACAGAACCTGGAAACTGATAGGTGAGCGTAAAATCGCGAAACAGCATAGAGACCAGGCAAAATTGCCAAACGAGATAGCAGAGGCTACTGCAAAGCATCAATTGCTGGATCTTCAAGTTAAGAAAAGCTGTCAGGGTGACAAAAAAGAATGGTTGGAACGTAAGGGTGCGGAAGCAGAAGAAGCAGCTAAGAAATGTGACACCAAGACACTGTATTGTATTGTCCGAGAATTAACAGGTGTAAGATGCAATTCCAACGTTCCTATCAAGGATAAGAATGGGAAGATCTTACTTAGTAAAGAACAGCAAGATGCACGCTGGGTAGAGCACTTCAAAGAGATATTAAATCAGCCAGCTCCGGTCACAACCTATGATTTTAGTCATTCCAATCCTTCTGACAAACTAGAAGTAGACCTAGGAGTGATTTAAATTTGAAGAAACTGATACAGCCATTAGATCACTGAAAAATAACAAGGCCGCCAGTCTTGACCAAATCACAGCTGAATTACTAAGGTATGGGGGCAACAGTGTCGTGCAAGAACTAATGGAGTTGTTGAACACATGCTGGTGAGCAGAGTGTGTTCCAAGTGATTGGAGGGAGTGATTGTTAAGTTACCAAAAAAGGGGAATGTCACTGATTGTAGTAATTGGAGAGGTATTACTCTCCTATCAGTCCCAGGTGAAGTGTTTTGTATTGTCCTGCTCAGGAGGCTTCTGGCCATAGGGGATAATACACTGCGGGAGGAGCAGGTTGGATTTCAGCGCAGACACTCATGCAGCGAGCAAATTTTCACATTGCACAACATCATTGAACAGAGTATTGAATTTCAATGGTCGCTGTCAATAAACTTTATCGATTTTTTTTAAAAAGGCGTTTGACAGTGTACATAGAGAGTCATTGTGGAACATAGCCCATAGTTAGGGTATCCCACAATGCTACATCAATACCTTCCAAAATCTCTACCTCAACTCCAGGTGCTGTGTGAGGATAGATAGTGCTATGACTGATTTCTTCAATATTGACTCTGGTGTGCAGCAAGGGTGTGTTCTATCACCATTCTTGTTCCTTCTGGCTGTGGACTTCATTATGAGGAAAGCAATGTGCAGGGTGAATTTTGGTATCACTTGGGAAAATGAGTGCTGGCTCATGGATCTGGACTTTGCTGATGATATTGCGCTGCTTGCAGAAACAGGCGAATGCTTGCAGGACATGACAAGAAGTTTAGAAAAAGAAGCAGGTAAAGCTGGGTTGAGGATAAACAGCAATAAAACAAAGGTGATGCAGCTCGGAAAAGCTCAGGTGAATATGCCAATAGTGGTCGAAAGTCAGTCTTTAGAAGATGTCCGGTGGTTCACCTATCTTGGCAGTATTCTGTCCAATGATCAGGATGTCGAGGCAGATGTCAACAGCAGAATCGGGAAAGCTTAGGCAATGTTTCAAAGACTATGCCCAATTTGGTCTGCATCAACAATTGACCTTGCTACAAAGCTTTGACTCTATAGCACTATTGTCATGTGCACTGCAATCTACGCCAGTGAAACATGGAAAAACACTGCAAGAATATCATAAGCTGAATGTGTGTCCACCAACGATGTCTGCATAAGATCCTTGGTGTTACCTACATTGATCGCATTACTAATGAAGAGATTCTACGAAGATGTGGTCTGCGGAGACTGCAGGATGTTGTGGCAGAGCGTACATTGCGTCTTGCTGGACACATCTTGCATCTTTCAGATAATCTTCATCCAAAGGTAGCAATGCGATGGACACCAGCTGAAGGAAAGAGGAAAAAGGGGAAGACCACTGAAAACGTGGCGAAGCACGGTTAAAGAAGATTTTGAGAACATTGGCATTTCGTGGGAAGAAGCAGAAACAGTGGCATCTGACCAGAATCTCTGGAAAGCACTTGTTGCCCAATGTGCCCAGATGCACAGGCTGACCTAAGTCTAAGCCCCCGCCCCGCCCCACACACACATTTTGTGCACCCCTGACTTAAGTTACATTTCACTGTATCTCATTCTTACTTATTAACTTAGAAAGCAACAACTGAAATTAAAGTAACAGTCTTGGCATAATCCTGCCCACATAAAAGACAACATGACTATTGGGTTAAATGAGAATAACCCGGTGCCTAAATCAGTGATGCATTGCCATGAAAATATATACTTGAATTCCTTAACATTAATAGAAAATATTTAGGGAGAGATCCAAAACCCTTTGAGATCAGAGGAAGGTTTTCCCTGGAAAGACTTAAGTCCCACTGAAGGTATCAGGAAACTCCTTATTTCTGAACAAAAAATGTTTGTTATTGGTTCTTTCTCAAAGTAAAGTTTAATGAGAGTGAAATATTTTGGCAATGCTGATGTTGTTGCATGCATCTCTTACATCTGTGCCCTTGAAAATATGGTTGTTATAGCAACAGGCTTATCTGTTACAGAGGTTTTATTCCTCAGCTGTACCTCACTGCACCTAGAAATAATTAGGCATTAGCAACATTTTGTCGGTACAGCAATAAACTATAGAATCAACATATTTAACCATCACGCTACCTGATAATGGATGGAAAGCTTACTTACTCAGCCTAGTGTGTGATTTAGAGGTTTTGTTATTGACCCCTTTAGAATTTGAATTCTACAAAGCATGCAAAATTATATTAATTTCCCTTACTTAAAGAGACTCCAGTCTGATTAATGTGCATGCAAATTATTTGGTTCTAAAAACTTGCTTTACTGGTGAGAATCTGAAAATCTGGTGGTTGTGCTTTTTACTTGGATATTTATATCCACGTCGTCCTGAGCCTGTTTTGCAGAATGCATTTCCAGCACAGGTTAGAATCAGAATAGCAATGTCATGAAAATAATTACTTACGGTGAGTCTGTCTTGTAAAAACAGACAAAACTATTCAGAAATAAAATTGCTCTTTGCTCTATGAATCTCAACACAAGAACAAAGCTCAGCCCATATCTGGGTTTACTATCCTCTGATGATGGAATTTGCTCCAAAAATCAGTGATCACCTCTTCGCTACTCACTTTGTATGGCTGGTGGTGTTGCCTCAGAATGGAAATCATTGGTTTCTTTACATGCAAAGTGGGGGTGGGGGTTGTGAAAAGCTGGAACTACCTAGTTATAGAAGAACTTACAGCCATCAAAAGAGGTACCTTTGCCATAGAATCAAAGAATAATGGAGCTGGAAGAGACCTTGAAAGGCCATCAAGTCCAGCCTCCTGCACTCATGGCAGGGCCAAACATGCTTTAGATCATCCCTGACAGCTGTTTGTCTAACCTGCTCTTAAAAATCTCCAGTGATGAAGAGTCCATAAGCTCCCTAGACAATTTATTCCATGGCTTAACTACTCTGACACTTAGGAAGTCTGTTGTAATGTCCAACCTAAATCTCCCTTGCTCCAGTTTATCACAGAATCACATGGCTGGAAGGGACCTCAGGAGGTCATCTAGTCCAGCCCCCTGCTTCAAGCAGGATCAACCCCTACTAAGTCATCCCAGCCAGGACCTTGTGCAGCCGGGACTTAAAAACCTCAAGGGATGGAGAATCCACCGCCTCTCTAGGCAACACATTCCAATGCTTCACCACCCGCCTGGTGAAGTATTTTTTCCTAATATCTAACCTACACCTTTCCCTCTTCAGCTTCTGACCGTTATTCCTTGTTCTGCCATCTGACATCACTGAGAACAGTTTTTCACCCTCCTTTTTAGAGCTCCCCTTCAGGAAGTTGAAGGCTGATATTAAATCACCTCTAAATCTTCTCTTCTGTAAACTAAACAAGCCCAAATCCCTCAGCCTATCCTCATAGGTCTTGTGTTCCAGCCCCTTAATCATTTTTGTTGGCCTTCACTGAACCTGCTCCAGCAAATCCACATCCTTTTTATACTGGGGGGCCCAAAACTGGACACAATATTCCAGATGTGGCCTCACCAGTGCCGAATAAAGAGGAATAACTACTTCTCTAGATCTGCTCGAAATGCTCCTCCTAATGCACCCTAGTATGCCATTAGCCTTCTTGGCTACAAGGGTACACTGTTTACTCATATCCAGCCTTTCATCCACCATAACCCCCTAGGTCCCTTTCCATCGTACTGCTGCTGAGCTAGTCGGTCCCCAGCCTGTAACAATGTTTGGGATTCTTCCGCCCCAGGTGCGTGACTCTACACTTCTCCTTATTGAACCGCATCAGATTTCTTTTGGCCCAGTCCTCCAATTATCCAGGTCCCTCTGGATTCTCTCTCTACCTCTCCCCCTAGTTTTGTGTCATCCGCAAACTTGCTGAGGGTGCAACTCAGTCCCTCATCCAGGTCATTTATAAAGACGTTGAATAACACCGGCCTCAGAACCGAGCCTTGCGGCACTCCACTTGAAACAGACTGCCATCCGGATATTGAGCCATTGACCACTACCCGTTGGGCCCGACCATCAAGCCAGCTTTCTATCCATCTTATAGTCCAAGGATCCAATCCACATTCCCTTAACTTATGGACAAGAATGTTGTGGGAGATCATATCAAAAGCCTCGCTGAAGTCAAGGTATATCACATCCACTGACTTCCCCAGGTCCACAGAGCTTGTTACCTCGTCATAGAAGCTAATCGGGTTGGTCAGGCAGGACTTGCCCCTGGTGAATACATGTTGGCTACTTTTGATCACTTTCACCTCTTCCAAGTGCTCCAAAATGGATTCCTTGAGGATTCCCTCCATTATTTTCCCAGGGACTGAGGTAAGGCTGATGGGTCTATAGTTCCCTGGATTGTCCTTCTTTTCTCTTTTAAAGATAGGCACTACATTTGCCTTCTTCCAGTCATCTGGTATCTCCCCTGATCTCCAAGAGTCTTCAAGGATAATGGCCAAAGGTTCGGCAATGACCTCTGCCAAGTGGCTCAGTACCCTGGGGTGCATTAAATCCAGACCCATGGACTTGTGTACATCTAGTTTTTCTAGATACCTCAGAACTTGTTCCTTCCCCACAGATGGCTGCCCTCCACCTTCCTATACTGCATTGTCTAGGACCGTCATGGGGAAGTTGACTTTGTCCGTGAAGACTGAGGCAAAAAAAGCATTGAGTACTTCAGCTTTTCCTGCATCATCTCTCACTAGGTTACCTCCCTCATCCAGTAATGGCCCCACACCTTCTCTGATACCTGTTTATTGTTCACATGCCTGTAGAAACCCTTCTTGTTACTCTTCACATCCCTTGTCAGGTGCAGTCCCAATTCTGCTTTCGCTTTCCTGATTACTGCCCGGCTTTCTCCAGCTGTATGTTTATACTCCTCCTTAGTCAACTGTCCATCCCATGTGTTCTTGTCCTAGCCTTTGAGGTTAAGGAGAATAATTTATCTCTTTCCTCCTTGTAACAAACTTTCACATGCTTGGAAGCTATTATATCCCCTCTGTCTTCTCTGTTCCAGACTTCACCTAATTCTTTCAGTCTTCCTTCATAGGTCATGTTCACTAGACATTTAATAATTTTTGTTTCTCTTTTCTGGACTTTCTCCAGTTTTTCCACACCTTTCCTGAAATGTGATGCCAAGAACTGGACACAGTACTCCATTTGAGGCCTAGTCAGTGTGGAGTAGAGTGGAAGAATTAATTTTCATGTTTTACTTTCTACACTCCTGCTCATACATTCCACTGTTGACTCATGTGTGGCTTGTGGTTACCATGAACCTTATGTCTTTTTCTGCAGTACTCCTTCCTAGATAGTTGTTTCCCATTTTGTACGTGTCTGATTGTTTCTTCCAAATGGCAGTACTTGACATTTGTTCTTATTGATTTTCATCCTCTTTACCTCAGGCCATTTCTCCAGTTTGTCCAGATCATTTTGAATTTTCATCCTGTCCCCTAAAGCACTTGCAACCGCTCCCAGCTTGGTATCATACACAGACTTTTTATAAACATACTCTCTATGCTATTATCAAAGTAATTAATAAAAATATTGAATAGAACTGGTCCCAAAGCTAATTCCTGTGGAATCCACTTCTTGATTCCTTCCAGTGTGGCTATGAATGATTGATAAGTGCTCTCTGGGAATGGTCATCCAAGCAGTTATGTACTCATCTAGTAGTAGCTCTGTCTAGGTTATATCTCCCTAGTTTCTTTATGAGAAGATCTTGCAAGACTGTACCAACAACTTTACTATGCTAAAGCATGGCATCCCTTTAAATATGTAGCAAATACACAAGACAGGTTACATTTCCTCTGCCTGGCACACAGCTTAGATTCATACCTCTGTGGTATAAGACACAATTGCATTGTAGGAGGGAATCTTATCTGTGAAAGGGTTAGTGAAGATACTGTGTCCGCCCACTCCTGGCTTTCCCCCGCCTCCAGAAGAAGTAGGTCTTACCCATGAAAGCTCATTACCTAATAAATATATTTGTTAGTCTTTAAGATGCCACAGGATTGCTTGTTCTTCCAGAGAAGGAAGTTGAAGTGTAAGTAGAAGCTCTTGTGCCATGTCCCAGCATTCTTCATCTGTGGATAAAGCAGAACTTTTGTTCGTTTTCTCTTTGGGGTGAGGGCGTGCTTCAGCCCTTTGCTCACTATGCCCGTGCTGTACCAGTCTCCTCTGAACTCTGTTGCCATCTGAAGAGGGACTTTGCATTTAAGTCAAAGACAAGAGGACCTTTGTCAGTTATAACCAATGAATTTGAAGCACTCTACTAAGACAATTGTGTTATGGGCATTTTAATGAGCCAGATGTTCAATGTACATCCATCCAAGAGGGCAAAGAAGTGTAAAGGGTTTCTGGCAGGACAGAGGGGGTGTCAAATGGAGACAGATGAGCTGTCTAAATGTGTTTTGAAGACTATAGTGTTGAACAATCAATAAATAGGTTGCATTTTGCCACCAGCAGAGGCCTGGGATACAGTCGAGATGGCATGGTCCTCTCCTCATGCCATGCACTTCATCCAGTGCAGCACATGAATCATAGAATCATTGAACAGTAGAGCTGGAAGAGATCTAAAAAAGCCATCGAGTCCAGCCCCCTGCTCTAAGCAGGACCAAACCCACATGCTCTTACAGAATGTCTCTGTGAAATCTTGGCTTCTTCCCATTTTTTTTGAGAACTTTTTCATAATTTTGCTAGTGAAACTCTTAAATGTGAAACAATTATTTGCAAGAGAATAAAATATGACTCTGACTAGTGTTTTGTTTATGATCACTTTTCATCTGCATCCCTTGTGTGGAAGTGAAAGTTATGTGCACACCAGCAAGCTTACAGCGGTACTGATGTGCTGCCATAAGATCACCCATTTAAGCCACTCCATACTGATGGGACAACCATCTCCCATCAGTATACTAAAACCACCCCCAGGAAGATTGTTGGCAGGTGAAACTTTGCTTTTACAGAGAACTTTGCACTCTATCTATTATGTTGCTCCTAGGGGAGAGAGAGGGAGATAAACCTCTGAGTGATGTAAGTCTTGCTAATAGAAGTGGTAAAATAGACATGTCCTAACTGTTTAGAAGTTTAATCCTTGATGCACTGTTTGGAGGCAATGGATCAAGCCCTAAAAGAACCTAAGGAACTGTACAGAGGGACAGATTTAAAAAAAAGTCTATACATTAAGCTGTGGATATTCTTCTCTACATCTGCCTACTCAATTAATGTATTTGCACATGCCCATCAGGCTTGTTGGTCTCAATATTTGTCTATATAAACATGCGATAACGGAGCACACAAAGGCTGTGTCTATAGTAGAGAGTTTTGTTTACGGAAGGTACCTTTTGTCAACATAACTCAAGGAGCATCTACACACAAACACAAGGTGTTCTGTCGACAGAGTCTTGACAGAAGTCTGTATTTGTCTCAACACTGGTAACCCTTGAAAAATTGAGGGGTAATGCTTCTGTCGAAAGAAGTTACTGCCACCAGGGCAATCGTGACAGAGCCTCTGTTGACAGATTGTGTCTACACACAACTTGCTGTTGACAGAGAACTGCCAGACTGCCCTGCCCTCTGGTGCCAGAAAGCGGAATGGCAGCTCTACAAAGATGGCTGCCCAAAAAACGGAAGCCCTCACTGTCGACAGAACTGTTTACACTGCACTTCTCTCAACAGTACTCTGTTGAGAGATGATTATGCCTCAAATTTTTGAGGGATAATACTGTCAAGGCAAATGCAGAGTTCTGTCAAGACTCTGACAGAATGCTTTAAATGTGTAGACATTCCCTGAGTTATGTCGACAGAAGGTCCCTTCCGTTGACAAAACTCTCTAGTGTAGACCCATTCCAGAAGTGCAGTGTAGACACTTCTCTCAATAGAGGGAGGTCGCCATGTTAGTCTGTAGCTTCAAGAACAACAAGAAGTCTTGTGGTACCTTATAGACCAACAGATATTTTGGAGCATAAGCTTTCGTGGGCAAAGACCCGCTTCATCAGATGCTGATGCTCCAAAGTATCTGTTAGTCTAGAAGGTGTCACAAGACTTCTTGTTGTTCTCTCAACAGAGAGGGCTTCCAGTTCACCAGGAAGCCCTGTCTGCAGAGCTTCTGGTCGACCATTCTGTTGACAGAGGGCAGGGCAGTCTATCTGCTTTCTGTCGACAGAACAGATTTGCTGTCAATCTGCTTTTGTATGTAGATGCACTCTGTCAACAGAGTTTCTGTCAACACAACTGTGTCAACAGACGTTACTGTCGACAGATACTTCTAGTGTAGATGTAGCCAAAGAGAAATTACATTTATATTTTTATAGAGATGCCGCAAACTTCCCTTTTTGAAACTGTGGTCCTGAGCTTCTTTCATATGGCTGTTCTTGTTACTGATCGATATTAATCTGCAATAAAAATAAGTGAAATTGTTTCATATGAAGTGTTTCACTGAATTGATACAGCTATTGCTTTTCTTCAGTGAACTTTCTAGTCAAAAATGTTCTACTACTCCATATTGTTCGAAAAATTAATATGGGATCTATAAATCTAATCCTTGTAGGAATTTATACTGATTACTCCAGCATAATGTTTGCACTATGTTTCAGTAAAATTACTGCTAAACAGGAGAATGGGGTGGTTTTGGAGAGTTCTATCTCATTTAATGTCATTTCCCGTAATCACATATGTCAATCATTATACTTACTGCCAAGGGGTTTATTTTTGTGACAAACAAGATCTCCAGAGACAATCAGCTTGTTAGGTTAGCCTGAATTAATGCAAAAAGGGAACGTGTTTTTCTTCTTTCCACTTTGCTTTTATCAATTATTTAAAAAAACAAACAACCCTGAGTGCTAGCTAAAATCTTCCAATCTGTCTGTGCAAATTGGTACCATAACCCTTTGGAAATGTCTCTTTTAATGTGGAAAACAAGCACTGAGCACTCAGAAAATATAATTGTGCAATTTGAATTTTCATTCCAAAGATGTATCTGTTCAATTCAACTGTATCTCATCAGTGCAATTTTCTGTTTTTATAAATATGTATTTCTCTCTCTGGGCTTGTCTTCTATACACTAGGTCAATGCTCTGTATAGGTGTGCAGTTTCTGCAGTGTGCTAATATTTTGCACACTAATTGTTCTGTGTAGCCCATAGTGATGCTCCTTAACATAGAATAGTTTGAAAAAGGACCGTGTTAAACTCACTGGAGGATTTTCAGTGCTCACCAGACGCATCTGTGCAGTGTTAATGCTCTTTGAAAATTACGCTGGGGTAAAATACGTTGCACCACCATGTAAATAAACCTTTGGTGGTGCTGGGTTTTGTTTGTTTTTGCTTTTGCAATTTTCTGTGTTTAACTAAACACAACACAATATATATAATCTTATTGTCCCAGTAAATGACTAAATTCAGTGCTGGAGTAGATGGATACAAGTGTGTTGAAATCATTTACTGATGAACTCCCTCATGCTAATGGTGAAAGTAACTCTGTAGTATGTGTTTGAGAACACCAAATGGAACAAAGATGTTATAGTAAGAAACTGACCACCACCAAATACTACACATCCAAATACTCTCACTTAGGGATAGCTGCCATGGGAGAGAGGGAGCTGATGAGGACAGCAGCCATTCTGGAGCTGATGGAAATCCCATTCCACACGAGTGAGCAGGAGAAGCATTCTGGCCAGTAGAGCCATACCGTATGCTATCCTCACCAGACCGAAGGGGCCCTGTAGGAGTCACAGTCTGAATCTAGGTCTGCTTCTGGTGCAGTGACAAAAACGGTGCTGGCTGACTTGTGAGGAAGCCATGATTTAGCCCAAAGAGATGACAGTTTATGGAGCCACTGCAGAGATTAAAATCAAACATAGGCCTGTAGAACTGATTGTTGCGTCCTCTATTACAGAGCCTTCTATGTCATCTGCTCAGCTGCATTAATTCTGTGGTGGGAAAATAAAGTGTAATTATCCACTAGAGGGAGCTCATGAATCCCATGGACATAACAAGGATCTATTGATCTAGTTGGAGGAAAAAAATAATTGAAATTGCATTAGAAGGCTATAAATTATATTTTTCAGTTCATATTAAGTTCCCTCGTACTTTCATACCAAAGTTTTATGAAATTTAGTCCTGATCTATTGTGTTTCTCATTGAGCAGAAGAAGGCTATCAGAAATGTTCCCTGTTTGGAATTGTAACACATTTATTATGGCAAATTCTGCTCTGTGATGTAGAACCATAAGTCTCACAAAGTCACTGAAGCTGCAGGTACAGCTAATCATGGATAGCAAAATTTGACTCATGTCAGCATGTTATGTGATAACAGAATGTCTATTTTTTTAAAATTTCACGCTGAAGATCTAAGTGAAATAAGCACGTGCGGAAAAGCCTCGAACTACGGTGTAAATCTGCTTCGTGCAAACAGTGCACTCTTGAAAATGGATGTAAAATGTTGAAGCTATGTAAACTCTCTTAAGCAAAGATGAACTCCTGAGTTTGCTGAAAGCATTTACTTTCAAAGGGCCAAGGCTTTACTCGAGCCCTTTATTTGTTTCCTCCTCTTTAATGATGATGGTTAGACTCTCAGGTCCAAAGAGACTGTCATGATCACCTAATCTGGCCTCCTGCACATTGCAGACCAAAAATCTCATCCACTCACTGCTGAAACAGACCAACCTCTGGCTCAATTACTGAGATTACAGCAAATTCACCATTTACGCGAGTTTAAACCTCCAGTTGATCCATGCCCCGTGCTGCAGATGAAGGCAAAGATAGCCCAGTATCTTTGCCAGTCTGACATGGGGTAAGTTCCTCCCTGACCCCAAATGTGGTGGTCTGTTAGACCCTGAGCAAGTTGCCAAGCCCTGCCAGGCCAGACCTGCCAAGAGGGAGAAGGGGAGAGGGCAAATGAGGAATTTTCCCTGGGGCTTCACAATTCAAAGGGCCCTGGGGCTACCGGCTGCCACTGGGCCCTTTAAACTGCTGCCAGACCACCTCTCTGATGGTTGCGGGAGGGCAAAGCACCATGATCAAGGCAGCGCTGAGGGTTCGTGTCCCTGGTCCCGCCCCTTCTGCCTGATTCCCTGCTCCTTCTGGGGTGCAGAACCAGCTGCATGGAGGCCTGTGAAGCTGTAAGCCCCACTGCAGCAGGTAGATACCAGAAGTAAAAGCAAAAGCTCACTGAAATTAGTGAAGAGAGGCCCATTGATTTCAATGGGTTTTGCACCAAGCAATAAACTATAGAGCTTGTTTACTTTATGAATTGGCACTATTTCAATAAGCTTAATACAAGTTTTCTCTAGTAAATGTGAAGCCATCACAGAATACCCTAGCTGTAATTCTAAATATCAAATATTCAGGAAGGGATTTTCATTTCCTGGGGCTGCAGCCACCACACAATCCAATAGCTCAGCTAAAAGATGTTTGAGAAATACACTCTGGATAGTTTAAAGTCAAACAAAAATTATTTCCTTTAGTTTGCCATGATCTGCTTTTCAAAAGAGTGACCCTTTCGTATCAGCCTAGTGACCTATAAAAGTGTGGCTCCATCTTCAGTCAAAAGAGGTAGTGTGATGGCTGGGCCAAGTTCAGGGATGATTGAAGTTCAGCAGATTCAAGCATAACCTTGAGACAGAACTCCTCTTTATGCTCTCTGTAGACCAGGGTTCAGAGTTCTTTTGAGCTAGTCTTGCGATGTGCTGCCTTCACAATGCAAATGTTGTCATTGCAAAGATATGCCCCTCCGATTCAAACTTCAAAAAGTTCCCGTTCAGTAAGTCAGGGGAACATGCAGACATGAACCACACCAGATACCCTGGGAGAAAGCAAGAACTTCTAAGAACAGTTTTCAACAGAAGCTGGATTCTTGTCTGCTAGGGACTGTAAATACAGATATATATGGTGCATATGAAACAGTGGACATCACCTCTGGTGAAATAACCTCACGTGAGGATTATCCTGTTCGCCAATGCAACTCTATGGCCTTACATGTCTTGTCTTGGCCTAGGCGCTTCGGAAGCTTCTTCAAATCAATGGCTGCTGTGGTTCTCTACATACTTAATATTGTCTTTCAGTTTCTCCTTGGAAACAAGGGTGAGAACAACCATAGCCACAGATTCTCTAGTGTCATGCCATCCTGCACTAGTGTGCTGCTGTCTGAGCCATCCATGTATATGGTAGTTTAGCTCCATGCTGTGCAGAAGGAGCATAGTACTGACTCAATCCATTCTCCCACATTTCCAGTAGAAGTGTTATGGATCCCTCCATAGCCTCTAAGGAGGCAAAGCCAGGGTCTGGATTTGTATAACAGTCAGATGAGAATGGAATTCATGGCACCGAACACCATAGCACTCCATACCATTATCAGTCAGCAGTGACTGAGCTTGTCTGATGGGGGAGAAATTGTAGAACTAGGCTTCGATTCACAATGTGCTGTATTAATGGAATTTCTAACTTTGGTCAAATGTCAGGTGATCCACTTGTAGATATTAGCATTCAACCAACTCGCACCTTATGTCTTGATTTCCTAGGATTTAGCAATGAATATAACGATGGAGCCAACTTTTTAAAACTGACAGTCATCGTCTCAAACTGATTGCAAAAGGTGGGGAGGAGACAAATGCCAGGGATCTTGACTCATTTATCAAATGAATTAGAATCTGAAATGCAATAATTTCCCTGTCTACTTCCTGTTTCCAGCTTTGTAGAGAGCAGTTTCCTGTCCCAAAAAGACAAGTGATGTGGCCTTTCACACATAATAGCAAACCATGTCATTAACACAGCATTAACATTCTGGTTGATAAGTACCCCATTTTTTACAAATACAGCTTGATGCAGAATTTTATTCACCCTAAGAAGCTACCAGTTCTTCAAATTAAATTAAAGCAAGTCAACATTTCTGTGACAGACAAGACTTCCTGAGACAAACCTAAGATGTTCACCTTTTTTCCTACACCCAGCTGAAAACTCTGACCTTAGAGGGAATATATGTCTTAAAAGGACAAACTGACTTCCATCATTGCCAATGAAAGAGAAATGTTTCATTTCAAAATTCTGAATTGCTTTGTTCTGACTTTATGCTTCTGTCAAGGCTGATCTCCAACCTGGCATTTCAACTGCAGAAGGTGGGGGCCCACGAGAACTTTTAAGCACCTGCCACTAACAGCTTCTGCTTAAAAAACAGTTCCCTAAGGTGACAGATTCCCTGAGCCTGGGTGATACACAGCCACCACCAAAGTGTAAAAATCCCTTTGAAAACCCAGCCACTGTGGGTCTTCTGTCGACATACCTCAGGGAGCATCTACGGTCATAAATAAAATGCTCTGTCAACAGAGTCTTGCCAGAACGCTGCATTTGTCTCGACAATGTTATCCCTCAAAAATTTGAGGAATAGAGTTCTGTTGGCACAACTGTGACAGACGTTACTGTCAATAGATGCTTCTAGTGTAGATGTAGCCAGGAAGACACATGTGGGATGTATCTCTGTGGGGTAAACCCAAACTCTTAACCCCTCTCTCAGTAGAGAGCTTGGAAACAAACGCAGTTTCATAATAGTGGGCAGTCAGAGACACATACACACACAACATCCTGTCTTCGAGGATATGGGAATCAGATCATGGTCTTAAAAAGGTGATTTTATTAACAAAACAAAGAAGACATACTTAGTAAGTATACCTAATTGCTGGGTGTTACAGAGTAACTAAAAAAATTTAGATTAAAGCACAAAGAAGTCCCACAAACCAACCCCCAAAATCAGGTTTAGCACTGGAAATTCTGTTCCTGGCTTAATCCATCTCTTCCAGCTCACCTTTGCTCACACAAAAGTCTGCTTCAGACAAATCCTTGCTTCAGTTCAAAAATCCCACTCACCTGGCTGCCTACCAACACTCTCTGAAGAATTTCAGGGACCCTGGTTTTTTGGGTTTAACCTTTTTTGGGTAATTTAGTCAACTGAATGGCTGAAATATCTAGAAAAGGGTTGTGGCTCTGCCATCCATCACACCTTCGAAGCAACATTTTGAATTTAATTTTGGCTAAATTAAATAAACATTGCAAAAAGGGTGGGAAAAAAAACACCTGAAAATGTTCAAATAACAATGGAAAAGTTGGGGGGAAAGGAATTTGTTCAGATTTTTTGCTTTAAAGCAGCATTTGAATTTGAATTTGGCCAAATAAAAATAAATAAATAAATAAAAAGTGAAAAAGCCCTGAAAATAATGAAATAGAACTGGGGGTGGGGAAGAGAATGGGGGGAAGTTTCAGGTCAGCCAAAACGGACTTAAACCCCCACAATTTTCATTTCACTCAAGCCAAAAAGTTTGGATGGAGTTTATTTTTATTTTCTTTTGTTGTTGTTTTTATGCAGTAATAATTTTTGAACAGACTGGCTTTGGTTTGAACAAGATTTTGAGTGTGTATTTTTTGTCGTTGTTAAATCCCTAAATCAAAAAATCACATAATTTGCTCAGCTCTAACTGGCACTTACGTGATACATTGGGCCCATTGCATTCATGTTAGATTTGGGTTTGTGGCAAAATGGTGGTGTTGGTGATTTCACTATACATAAATTCCATTAAATACATTAACTGCCTGTTCTGTAAATTCTTTTTTAGTTGGCTTCTTAATATGCCTGCTAAAATAGCTTCTTCATGCAAGCAACACAATTGCACTTTTGACAAGGAAGCAGAGGAACAAAGAGTGACAAGCAATGGAATCACAGATTGCCAGAAGGGGAAATAATCCCAATGCTCTAAACAGCCCAAGACAATCTCGCCAGATGCAATGTTCATTTAAGTACTGTCACATCTGAGCGAACCTGGACCACAAGGCATATTTGTATTTCAGGAGGGTGCTCTTTTATTTTGCTTCTGTTTTTCTGTGTTTTGCTGTGAACTGAGCATTTGACTTGAGACTTTTGAAACATAGCTGATGGGCTCCCATAAAACCATCAAAATCTTTGTTCTTGCACCATTTGTTTTTCTCCACTGAAATTTAGACATCTGAAAACTGTGGGAAATTATGAGCAGCAACTTCATGTCACTTTACGCCATACTGGTATTTATTGTATGTATAATATTTTTAACCTTTCTTTAATAACAAGAAACTGCAAAAATGAGCATTTAGCACCATATAAGGACCAAGTATTGAACAAGGAAGAGGCTCATATTAACATAACTCATATCAACAAAACCCTCTTCTGGCTCTGGAGTCCTCTGTTAAGAGTTCATCAGTATTGCTGCATTTGGCTGGGTTATAGAACAGGGGTCAGCAACCTTTCTGAAGCAGAGTGCCAAACTTTGACCTTTTGACCTCTTATGTACCATCTGAGTGCCAGTGACACTTTTTTAAAGTCACTACTAGTCCTACTTACAAACACCTAAATTAAGACGCAGAGATTTACTGTTTGGCTACGTCTACACTACAGCTATCTGTCAACAGAGGTTACTGTCGGAAGAGATCTTCTGGCAAAACTTCTGTCGACAGATCACATCCACACACAAAAGTGGATTGAAAGAGCAATCCACGCTGTTGACAGAGAATAGCCAGACTGCCCAGCCACTGTCTTGACAGAACAGCTCAGCAAACAGGGGGGCTGCCCAGTGAACTGGAAACAGAGGGCCCCACAAAGTGTTTACACAGCTTTCTCGTCGACAGAAACTGTCGCCAAAAGCGTTCTTCCTCATCGCGGAAAGGCAGAATGCTGTCGGCATAAGTGCCAAGTTTTGTTGACAAAAATGCATTTGGGTGTAGAGACTCCATGAGTTTTGTCGACAAACCCTCTAGTGTAGACATAGCCTTAAGGTGTTGGTTGGTAGCCTTAGCTGGTCTTTTGTTAACACACAGGTGGCATGACTTCGAGCAAGTTCCTGGCTGCATCAGGGAGGAGGGTTATGGCTGAGCTCCTGCCTCTCATGCCGATGAAAATTGGCTCGCGTGCCACTCTTGGCATCTGTGCCAGGGGTTGATGACTCCTAGTATTCCATAATTGGCCAGGTGCCTTTGCCTTCCTTTGCAATAACCGATATAACCCCCTGCTGGAAGCAAACTGTCAGACTAAATAAACCTTTTGTTCTTTTTCACTATAATGATCTGTGATGGAATACACTCCTCTACACTAATATAGTAATCATTGTACAACATATCTTGTGAGGTATGCTTTGAAAAATCAAAACTTGTTGATCCATAGTATCTTGAGAATATATCCGTGCAACATTGTATGTGAAGTTATAATATTCCCCTGTACATGCTGTTAACATTTATTCTGAACCCCTACTCCCCAGTCCTGCTTAGGCAGAAGTCAGCAAATTCCTAAACAAAGGAATGTGTGCCTGTCTTAATCTGCATTCAAGCACTTAACAGAGCCATCAAGCGGGAAGGAAAAACAAAGACAGCTCATACAGCTGAAAACAAAAACAAAAAAACCTAGCAGAGAACATGCTTCCACATAGACTCGTTGTCTTTTCAGGAGGGGGCTCTGAAGCTATAAAGAGAGGAGCAAATACCCCTAGGGATCATCCCTCTCCCTCCTACCCCCGCACATCACATTCTCTGCACCTGAGAAGAAGAAAAAGAGAAAAAAACTGTTGGATACTCAGAGGAAGCCGTGCTAGTCTATACACTATCAAAACAAAAGGCAGTCAAGTAGCACTTTAAAGACTAGGAAAATAGTTTATTAGGTGAGCTTTCGTGGGACAGACCCACTTCTTCAGACCATAGCCAGACCAGAACAGACTCAATATTTAAGGCACAGAGAACAAAAAACAGTAAGCAAGGAGGACAAATCAGAAAAAGATAATCAAGGTGAGCAAATCAGAGAGTGGAGGGGTGGGGGGGAAGGTCAAGAATTAGATTGAGCCAAGTATTTTAAAACATGGTTTAAATCGTGATGGGAACTTTGAGTCACTATAGGGGCTCGTCTGCATACTTGGCTTAATCTAATTCTTGACCTTGCCCCCCACCCCTCCACTCTCTGATTTGCTCACCTTGATTATCTTTTTCTGATTTGTCCTCCTTGCTTACTGTTTTTTGTTCTCTGTGCCTTAAATATTGAGTCTGTTCTGGTCTGGCTATGGTCTGAAGAAGTGGGTCTGTCCCACGAAAGCTCACCTAATAAACTATTTTGCTAGTCTTAAAGTGCTACTTCACTGCTTTTTGTTTTGATGTTGGATACTCAGGGAGGAGTCCTGATTTGAAGAGTTTTTGGTTTGCAACCTTGCTGGAAGCAAGTAGTGAGAAATTTTGATGTACTCTAACAAGGTTTGCTAACTAGGCACTCGTAAACAGTAAGTATTTATTTTCTTGTAAGTATTTCTGACTTTTATGCCACATTACTTGTACTCACTTAAAAATCTCTATTTGTAGTTCATAAACTTATTTTACTCTTTTATCTAACCCAGCATGTCTAAACAAATCTCTGGGTGACTCTGTTTAAGATAATAAGCTGATCCCTTAGGACTATTGTATTGGACAGTCTAGGAGATGTCTGTGCAGAACAAAATACACATTTTTGCATACAGGGGGATAGTTTAGGATTGGGGGGGTGTCTTGGGGGCACCCTACAATATAACGAGGCTATGACTGGCTGGCTGCTGCTATACAAACACATCTAGGAGGGATGTGCATATTGGTGGCTCTTTATGAACAATTGAGGTTGGAGGTTGAAACATCAAAACACTGCAGGGCATCCCCGCTTGCAGGGTAGGGGTTACACAGCTCCAGAAGTCTGGAATGTGCCCCAGTATGACATTGAATTGAAGCAACTTTCTAAGAGTTATTGAAAGTACAATAGTGAAGCAACTGACAAAACTCTGAAACTTGTTAAGAATAAAGAAACTTGCTGTTGTTTCAGTGGATTTTTCCTTCCTTAATTTTTTGCTCTTCTCATGTAGCTCTGCCCACACATGTCCTTTAGACTCAATTAAAAGCACTGTCTACCTGCCACTTTAGCATCACATGCCCACGCCTTGTCGTTGATTGTCTTCATCTTCGTTACTGAATCTTTAACAGTAGAGTTCTGCTGATCATTTGTTTAATTTTTTTCTGCTGAATCAAAGAACACTCTTGCTGTCAAACTGCTCGTTTCCCAAATGCATGCATTCCTCTGTCTGTGTACTGCATGAGCTGGTGTATTTGGACAGATACACTAAAATATTTTTGATTTACTTCAGATCATAGGCATTGTTTTAACTGATAGCTGTAGCTGACTGTTCTGTTGCTGGCTCCCATGCCTACTACAACAGATAAAATATATGTCAACTTTTCTTATATAGAACAGAGGGATTATTTCTAAAGAACCAAGCTGAGCTTAGCGAAAATGGATTTTTGGGTTGAGGATTCAATCAAACTCTCAGAAAAACAATCTGATTCAACCTGAAATCAAATTCTGTTCAGAATTTTTCATCAACTCAAAAATTAATTTTGAATCATTCAAAGCGAAAAATGTTGATAGTTTTTCAATTTTGTTTTGGTTGACTGAAACATTTTGGTTGCGTTGAAATAAATTTTCTCCTAAAGTTTTTTATTTCAGCTTTGCATTTTGGGGATTTTTTTTCATTCTCGTGGGTGTCTTTTTGGCCAAATTTGAATTTGAAATGCTGTTTTGAAGAAAAAAAAAAAACAAATTCATGAAACGTTCTGTGTCATTGAAAAAATCAGTGCAATTTCTTTCCCCATGTCTAGTATGTTGCAATACAGGGACATGATGATATTCAATAAAATGCTAGTTTACAAGAACTTTAAATTGCAGAATTGTTTTTGATCCCTATTTTTACCCAACAGCTGATGTACAAGAACCAAGTTAATCTAGGGTAGACTGTTCTCTTGAGAGAGAAGCTTGGAATACACACTGATATCCTTAAATTGAAAAATAGGTAATACAACCAGGATCCATCTGAAATTGGTCGTGTCTACACTTACAAAAAACTTCAAAATGGCCATGCTAGTGGCCAAATTGAAGAATACAAATGAGGTGCTAAAATGAATATTCCACTCCTCATTGGCGTGCTGCCGGCCACAGCAATTGGAAAGTACCACTGTTATCTTGCCCGTGGCTCGTCTACATGGGGGTCCTTTTTGAAAGGACCCTGCCAGCATCAAAATCCCCTTATTTCTACCCTATTCTATATTTATTCTGGGGGTGCCCTGACATTATGTACATTGGACAGACTGGGCAAAACCTTTGCCAAAGAATAAATGGACGCAAAGCAGACATCAAGAAACGCAATACACATAAGCTGGTCAGTGAACACTTCAATGGAGTGGGCCATTCTGTTCAAGACCTGAGAATTTGTGTCCTGGAACGCAGAGCATTTAACAACAGATTAGAATGAGAGATTTGAGTTAAAGTACATATTCAAATTTGACACATTAACCTGTGGTATGAACAGAGACATCCATTACCTCACGCGTTACAAGGACTGCTTCCCTTCCTTTGATGCTCGTAATTATCTCAGACAGGACAATTAACATCCCCCCACCTGTCCCTCTTCTTTCTATCCTATTTAATTTGTCAGTTTTTATTTCAATATTTTTTCTTTTTGGTCCTCTGTACTTATAGATGTCAGTCTGTATTGGACATGAAATTGATCTGAAGAAGTGGGTCTGTCTCATGAAAGCTCATCACCAAATAAATCATTTTGTTAGTCTTTAAAGGGCTATATTTCTGCTGCTTTGTTTTGTTGGATTACAGACTAACACGGCTACCTTTCTGTTACCATGCAGCATAAGTAGTTGGCACATATCCCAATGGGACCATTCTAGTGGCAGGTTAACACTCCTGTAGTTACAGAACAATAAGGGGGGTTAGTGGGTTATAGATTGTTGTAATAAACTATAAATCCGGGGTCTTTATTAAAACCATGATTTTTAGTGTCAAGCAAAGTTATGAATTTAAACCCCAGGCTCATCTTCTACAGGCTTCCTTTGAGGCTGAGACCTGACAGGTGAGATATAAAACTTTCACTAGACTCATGAGGTTCTGAACAGAATCCTGAGAAGAGCAGGAGTTTGCATAGCACCCAGGAGAGGTTTGCTTTGGTCTTTACTACATTTAAGAGGCTGAGTGTGGCACTCACTGTGCCCCCAAAGAGAGGGAAATGCAGTGGTCTGACTTGGGAGAGTCATAAAATAAGGAGCTCGTCGTTCTTCCGACTAGATCTCTGTCCTTTACCTACTATAAGTTGCTCTTTGTATTTTTCTGTGTGCTTTTAAATTGCATAAAAATAATTAATGTCCATTCTGTAGCTAAGGGATCTGACTTACTTTTCCAGTGTCTTAATATAAATGTTTTTAGCTGTTGTTAATATTCATTTCATCCCTTTTTGGGCTTGATCCAAAGCCTGTAGAAATGAATGAAATGATTCCCATTAAACCCTGTGGGTTTTAGATTAGGTCCTTTTATTTAGTAGGGACAGCTTCACAGATCATTTTATCCTTTAATTCCAAGATGGCTGAAGAAAGCTCAAAATCCTATCCTCTTCAGGGACTGAGGGTTTTCTTCAAAGATTCCTACCTAGACAAAAACCCAGCACAGATCAAAAGCAAAGCAAGCTAAAACCTAATCCAATTGCTTTTCTGTCAGAGAAGGTTGAAACTAAGGTTACCAACTTTCTACTTGCAGAAGAACGAGCACCATTGTCCCACCCCTGCCATGCACCTTCCTTGAGGCCATGGCCCCAACCCCGTCCCTTCTCTAAGGCCCTGAACCCTGCTCACTCCATCTCCCAGCCTCCCTCCCTCCCTCTCACTCTCTGAGCATCTCAGTTTTACTAGGTTGGGGGCATGGAAGGGGGTGAGGGCTCTGGCTGGGAGTGCAGGATCTGGGTGGGGAAGGGGTTGTGGTGAAGGAGGGGGGTCTTGGCTGGAGCAGAGGGAGGGAGTTTGGATGTGGGAGGGGTCCCAGGGCTAGGGCAGGAGCTTGGAGAGTGGGAGCAGGTGAGGAGTGTGGACTGCAGGCAGCACTCACCTCATTTAACTCTCAGAATGCCTGGCTGCTAGGTGTGGCCAGGTGGCTCCACGTTCCATCCCTGTCTGCAGGCTTTGCCCCACTCCTCCCCATTGTTCAGGAACTGCAGCCAATGAGCATCTGGAGCCAGCACTGCGGGCAGCAACTGTAGGTTGGGACAGTGCTTGGAGCCCCTGCAGCCACCCTGTCATGAATGAATGCCTGTAAAGGGTTAAACCTAGAGAGGGTGGGTTCTCTGGTGGCAAGCAGCCAGGTGAGCCAATGGGAAGAGAGGGGGAGATTTTTTTTTTTTTTTTTTTTTTTTTTTTTGAATGGAGGCACTTACCTGCTGAGGTGTGTTTCTTTTGTGTGGCTGGAGGAGAGAGACACTGAGATGGTTTAAGCCTGAGCAGACTTGGAAGATTCAGTAAATATCCAGACCTGAAAGAAATCTGGGCATATACTGATATGTAAGTAGAAAGGAAATGTTTAGTCAGAGGCAATAAGGTTATTTGGTGATTTTGGGTTTGGCGTGGGACTTCTCAGGCTGGCTGATGTACTCCCCACCCCCGCACCCCATACATGCTAACTTTTAAATTGAATTCCAGGGAATTAACTGTGCTTTAATCTACCTTTTTTTAAGTTGCTCTGTGACACCTAGCAACAAGTATCCTTTATCAGGTATTAATTTTTGTTTTGTTAATAAATCACCTTTCTTAAGGCAATGATTTGGTTCCTGTGTCCTACAGAAGGACCTATATAGATGCATGCCTAAGACTGAAAGCTCTGCTATCAGATTGCTTTCATCTTCTTTGTTTTCAAGCTCTTTCCTAAAGAAGGGTTAAGAGCTTGGAGTTACCCCACAAGGAGACATCCCAAGTGTGTCTTCCTGGGTTCTAAAGCAGGGTTTTCTCACTTGGGTGGTGGCAGCCACCTCCTCCCAAGGCCAGGGAATCTGTGACCTTGGGAAGCTCTTGAGCAGAAGCCGATAGAGGCTAGGTATTTTTAAGACCTCTTGTGAGCACACCCTCCCCCTGAACAGAGAGTGGGAAACAGCCTTGACACACCCCAAGCTTAGAAGCCAGAGAACACCCAATAGCTTCTGGGAGTCCTGCAGACCCAGGCAAGCAGCTTCCCTGCCCACCCTGCTCTGGGCAACCAGCTGGACTTTTTATGGCCTAGACAGCAATCCCATCTTCAACCAGGTGCTCTGGTTTAAAAAAAACCCATGCTTATCGACACCAGGAGAAAACAGCTCGTGAGCATGCAGATAGTTTGCTGCTGAGAGTCATGTAAGTTCCTGAATGGAAGCCTGCTTACCCCTTCAGACTATTCTGAGCTTTGTGCATATCTAGTTTTAAGATGCACAGTTTTATCTGGAGCAAATTAAAGCAAACAGAAAATGGGCTCAGTTATATGGAGTGGGTTTGTTTTCAGCGCACAATATGCTGTCTCAGTGAATTTGACTTAGTGCTCTCCCTCAAAATATATAAATACAAAAACTGCATAACTTTTGTAACTTTCAAAATTGTGCTGTTCAAACTGTTGCTGTTAAATGAGCCTCTGAACATTCTAGTATCAATTATGGTTCATCAGTTTCTCGGATCCTTTATGTAAATTTGTGCACTCCATATATCAGTGAGATCTATTTATAACCGAGTGCTGCTTCTTTGTGCTTGAATTGTAAAATTAGGTAGCTGAGTGCAATTAGCTAACAAGTTAGCCTGAAGCTTTTACCTCTGGGGCTATGATTTAGATTTACTCTTCAAAAGAGCAAGTGAAGATCATTTTGGTCCGTAAATTACCACAATTGTTTTATTCCAGAGACTCTACCCTTAGGTCTCTTAGAAACATTTAGTATGTTCTCAGATGAGGAGCTGGGGCCAGTTGGCAGGCTTTGCTCAAAAGGGCCCAGGGATGAAGAAGGGGATAAAATGTTATCATTTTGCACTCCAGAATACTGTATTTTGACCACTAATCTTTTCATTTTGCTAAATACATTAAGATGGTTTTAAGCAGATTTGTTGGGCCAAATGTGACTCCACTGACAAAAATTCCTGCGACCATGCTGACCTCTGATTTGGGAATCCACAAACTCACTGTTTTGTGGGTGTAACCCAAACTGAATTGATGCTGGTGGGCCTCTAATAGTGTTTGTCTTACACCAGAGTCAAGTGTTTCTCACACCTCTAATGCTCAGTCTAACCCTAATCACGAGCAGTTGAGGGGAGAGAATGTTCATCCCAGAGTTAACAATACAGTAAATTACAGAAGAAGAAATGTTGCCAGAGTGATGTCTCGCCAGAATCTGATTTCAGCATTCCCTGTAAGCTGAGTGTTTGGGTGGCCGCTCAGGAGAGATTCAGGTGCTGCCCCGCTGATTAGCAGGGTGCTCATAGGAGGCAGCATGTTTCTATGGTGGTGCCCATCTACACATGCCTCAGTGCACACAACAAAATTTATTCTGCCCATGAATGGAAAAAATTAGAGGGATTCTGAGTCGATGTTCAACAAATATTTGCACAGCTATTTTTATATGGGCTTGAGACTGAGCTCATGAAAGAGCAACAAAGAAATCCTTTCACTTTCTTTTTTTCGTGCCTGGTTTAATTGTTCTGTCTTTTCTACGTTTCCTGGCTAGCATCTCTAACAGATTTTATTATCAGTTCATCACGTTTCTTGCAACCAACCACCCTTTTCACCCTCAAGTGCAGTTTTATTTTACATCAAAAACTTTTTTTCTTAGTACTTGATCTCACTGCCACAGATGGCCGGCTAAGGCTCATAAACCACAGAAAGAAATTGCCATAATAAAAAAGCCAAGGAAGAAGAGTGCTTTCAAATATTAATTTATTAAAATATTTTTCAACTGTCCTCTGGACAGGTGCAAAGAAGGGTTTCTTTTACAGTCTGAAGACAATGCAAATCAGGGTAAAAATGTATATTGTTTTCATTCATATTTTTGTTGATTCATTCTTTTCCCCCATGATCTGAGAATATTATTTAGAATTATTTGCTATTTTCTTCCCCAGAGCCATGTGGGTTTTGACTTTAAATTCTCCTACATGACCTAAAGCAATGCTGAAGTTATGGCACCCTGAATCTAAAAGCACCCTGGAGAGCCCTGATCTTCTGGGCCTGATAAATGTGCCTCTTTCATTCTAGCAGCTATGCTGTGAATGGTGCAGATATTTCAACATGGACCTAGATACCATGTGCATCCCAAATGTCTAGTGATTTCCCACTCATTTAAGGTTAAGTATGAGTGTCTTGCTGAATCAGGCCCTGTTTGCATAATAGACATTGGGAGCAAATGTGTGGTATCTTCTAATAGGGAAAAGATAAGGTGTCTCACGGGGAATCAAAATATTTACCCTGTGGTTCTATGACTGCCACAGAGCTATTAAATTTGTAGGCAAAAAATAACTTACTGAAAATGCATAAGATTGAAACCAGCTCTTTCTCTTTTCCCAAGAGGAATATCTAGCATTGAAACTGTTACTGAGAGACAATGAGCCACACTCTGATCTGGAAAACAATGCACATTACTCTGATTTCACACCAGAGGAACTGAGATCAGGCTCTGGCTCCCTGTTATTGTGTAAGGTTGAGGATTTTTCTAGAACTAATCTGAATTCAAGTTCTTTCCTAACTATACTCCTAAAACTCTGCTGATACAGTTGTCATCTTGAGGAATATAGATAAAAAATTGCAATTTCCTACTGAAAATGGTCCCAGATTAAACTCCAGATCCAAGCAATCCCTGAATCCAAATGAAGTGACTGTCTGGTTTCCAGGTTTTTACTAACTTTTAATGACTTTACAAGGGTTTTATTTATTGTTGGGTTCCAAAGGATCTTGCTTGGTTAGTCAAAGGACTGAAAACCAGGAGATCCATAGTCAGTTTCTAGCTCTGCCACACATTTCCCGTATAACCTTGGAAGTATCACTTAATTCTTTTTGTGCCTTCTTTTAAAAATTGAGCACTTCTTCACTGCCTTGAGAATTTTGATTATAAGCTTTTGTGGGCAGAGGGTGGCTCTCACAATATATGGTGGGCAGCACCTGGCATAATGGGGCTCTGATTTTATTTGGATCTACTTTAATACAAATAACTAATAATAATCATTCAACTGGAAGGGAAAACAGAATTTGTTCCTTACTCTTTGAGAATTTCATTTTTTAAAAATCATAAATAAAATATCATGCTCAGAACCGATAGTGCCTCTATCCTTTTCTGTGCATGGACACCTCTTCCGGTAAGTAATTTTTTATTATCCTTTCATGGCTGATTATTTTATCTTGTGGTATTCAATAAAACCCACAAAGCTACTTTTTGTGCAGTTACTCAGCAGGAATGTTCCATTATGTGACAGCCCTACAAACTCCATTTAAATCATATAATTTCCCTTTCCTCTGTAAGGTTACATCTACCTACCCAATATCTGAAGAGGTAAGTCAGTGTTAAAATTTGATTCTTCCTGGTCTCACTCAGGCCAGCTCCCACTGAAATAAACTGGAAAAACAAGTGAATTACATGTGGGCCAGATTGGGCCTTTCAAGCTTAAGGGAGCTTTTTGGGTCTGCCACTTTATCCAAGACAGGACATTTTGAGTTGGCTGCTCTTATTTCTGAGCTTTTTTTTTTTTTTTTTTGGTTAGAAATACCACTTTTAAATTGCACGCAGCTGCCATTATGCTGATGAGGCACTGCATATTCATGTCAGTGCCTCACTAGCATCTTTTGAACTCCTTCTTTACCATGGCCCTTCCAAAAGGAGGGCGCTAATGTAGATGTAGCTTATGTGACCTTTGTTGATACTCTTTGAGCAAACAGGATCATAGCCTGTTGCTGCTATCACACCTAGTGATATTTATTCCTGGCAATAGCCGAGTGTGTGCGTTTGGGCACACAATAAGATGAGAAATTGACTCAAACATATAGATATTTGTCAGCGCATGCTAATCTGGCCTTATATTTACCATAAACAGTGAAATGGGGTAGACAACAGGAAAAACTCTTTTACAGAAAGCCCCTTCTTGAAGATCCCTGCAGGTTAGTTGCAGTTACTGCTAAAGTGGACTGAGAAAATAGGCCTCCCTTTGGTCCAGATCAGGGGTTGCCAACAGGTGGCCCATGGGCCAGAATGCAGCCCATGAAACCTTTTTCTCTGCCCTGCAAAGACTTTTCTCGCAGCAGTGGCACCATTTTGCCCAAGCTGGCCAAAGTAATTGTGGGGCATGGAGCGTAGCCAGGCTGGGCGGAGGTCGTCAACCTGCAACTGTGGAGCCACATGCAGCTCTTTAAGGAGCCACTTGTGCCTTTCTGCAGCTGAAATAATGGATTTAAATTTAATTGGTTTAATGGCTGGCAGGTCAGCAGGATGAGTAGCAACCCTGGACAGTAATGTATCTTTTAATTGAAACATGGTATTACTGTGTATCTTTGTATCACTGTGTATCTTTCTATCAGGCCTCAGACTTTGTATTATTCTTTAGATTTGTTATTTTGTACTGCTTTGCACCTTTGTATTATCCTTTATATTCATAAGACACTTTGTACCTAAGACTCCATTTGGAGGGATATGGTCTGCTGTATTAGCCTGTAAACCTTATGCTGTCTCTGTGTGTGGATCGGGGCGTGTGAGATGCATCTGCAAGTGTGAATGTGGCTGCTGCCTAAGTTAACCAGCCTATCTGAACAAAAAAGACTTGGTGGCTGAAGAACAATGAAAAGTGGATTCTGCAGCAATGACCCACCTGAAGAGGACGATCAAGTCCCATCTGTAGCTGATGAGTCACACAAACCTGAGGCAGTGGGAAAGGATCTAACCCATCTGTCATTGATTGGCGATTCAGTGCTTGGGGCAGGAGGACAGAACCAAAACTATGGACTAAACCACATGAGAGATGTGTGCACCACTGCAAGGTTTGATTCTTCTCATCTTGTTAACATCAGAGCACTGATCCAGATCAACAGAACCTGGCTCCAACTCTCATCTAATCCATGTGGCCAATGGATTAGAATGAGCAACTTTGGGTAACTGTAAGCAACCACAAGATGGTGTGTAAATGCATGTGTAAGCCTGTGAATAAGCATATTATATGCCTATAATATGACAGTGCTGTATTCTCAGGAAACATGGCATTCTTGCCTTATCCCTCTGAAAAGATCCCATGCACTTCTTATAAGCATAACAGAGGGATCCTGCCATTAAACCAATTAAATTTAGTTCCATTATTTCAGTGCGGCAGGGCAGAGAGCTGTCCGTGTCACAGAATGCGGGGAGGCGGCAGCTGCAGAGGAGCAGCAGCAGTACATGGAGCTCGTTTTCTGCGGCAGGTTAATCCTGGGGATGGGGGTGCAGGTTTGGGGCTGAGAGGGGCTAAGCCTTGGGATGGATGGGGGGTGCAGGTTTGGGACTATTTTGTGTGTTAGCCCCTGGAACATGTAAAATTTGCCATGTGGCCACCCCAGCATAGACTGACTACAATTTATGCATTAACTTTATGGGATTAATAAGTATATAGAAGCATAAGTTTTAATTAAACTAATATGCTGTACAAGCTAGCCAGCTACAGGGAGTGGCAACAGTGAGGCAGAGAATCAGTGCAAAGGGATCCCAGTGTGAGAAACTGAATGAGCCTGGGTTGGAAATCCCCAAACACTTGCCAGAAAATGTTGAGAAGACCAGTGCTATAGCTGGGTCTAAAAAAAAGAACTAGATACATTCATGGAGTTGGTGTCCCTTGCCTCTGTTTGCCAGAAGCTGGGACAAAAGGGGAGAGATCACTTTGACAATTACCTGTTCCTTTCATTGCCTCTGGGGAACTGGCTTTGGCCACTGTTGGAAGACAGAATACTTGGCTAGATAGACCCAAAGGTCTGACCCAGAATGTTCGTTCTTATTTGCTTGTGCAGAGACTGGAGGTGGAGAGGGCCACCTGGGCACCAGACTTGAAGTGCCTGACTCTCAGCTGGAGTGTTCCAGAGACATTTGTTCATTTTGAACCGAAACTCTTTAAGCCTCGGTACCTGGGGTAAATGCATTATTTCCCCTTTGGCCAACCCTAATGAAAACCTTTCCCTTCGCCATGTATTTGATTACTGGGATCCACCAGGCATAGCACCTGCTTGGCCTAGCTGCTTGGCTCCAAGATATGGTAACCTAGTGCTTTGGAGTACAAGGTGGCCCCCAACATTTACACCAATTTTCTGTCCAAGCTTGTGAACAAGGTGGGAGATCTCCTTGGTTTTTTAAGGGCCTAACACCACAGATCCTATTGCACTGAGTGCTATTTTACCCATGTGCTATAAAATACAAATCAGATGTTCTTGGCCATTGTGAGTTCCTGCATTTGGAAGAGAAAAGTCATATTCTCTGTCTGTAGGCTGAACAGCTTTGTGCAGAGAATCCATAAAAGATTTTAATGCACAGTTCTGTCAGTTCTTTAATGGCTTAATTAATAGTAAAATGATAAATAGTCAAACATACAATAAAAAGTATAAAAGGACCAATATCTGCACCAGCCTGGCTCTTTAAAGCACCCTTGAAGCGCTCTTGGAGCATTCAGATTTTTATTATTGTAGGCCTGGTCAACACTAGAAACTAGTAGAAAAAGTTGATTTTAGATATGCAAATCCAGCTATGAGACTTATCTAAAATCTATTTTTACCACTGTCCACATGGTGAGAGGTTGACTCTGAGGGTATGCCAACATTTATGGGAAGATCAATGCATGGGGAGGATGCGCTAAATCTAATTTTCTGACACTGCTGTTGACCCCAGTACTCCTGGCGGTTGAGAGGAGTAAGAGAAGTCAGGGGGAGAGATTCTCCTGTTGACATCCCGTTGCATAGATGGCAGCAAAAATCGATTTTAGAGAAGTCAACTCCAGCTATGCAATTCTTGTAGCTGGATTTATGTATCTAAGATGGTTCTTTTTCCCCCTAACGTAGACCAGGCCTTGGACCTCTCTTGCCTTGGCAGTCTCCGGGTCAGCAGCCTGCTTAAAGAAAGGGATGAGGTTGCGGAAGAGGAAATCCTTTGACTGCTTATCAGCCAAAGGAGCAGCATGCTAATAAACAGTAGAGCCGATGATGATGATGGTGTTCATGTTACTTAGTCACTTGAAAGTAGTTTGCCAAATAGCTTATTGATTATGACGTTTTTACTAAGATTAGACTTGGAGTTGATTTTATTATTATTATTATTATTTGTTTTAATTTCTAAAATAAAATACTTGGGGAAAGTTCAATTTCGTCAGCATATCTCATTCCAGTGTAACAAAATCTACGAGGACAATCAAAGGAATAAACTAAACAATGAGATTCCTGCTTTGCCTCAGAGCTCTGTTCTCACTAACTCTCCTTGCCATCTCTGCAAGCCTGGGAGGTGCTTTGCAGCATGTCCTGGGATCGGGATATCTGGGCTGTTCAGTAGCTAATGTTTCACATACCTGTCCTGGGGAGGATTCACTCTAGGTAAATCATGTGGCTGACATAGCTCCAGTATCAGAGAACACTGGGTCTAATTTTTAAAGGTATTTTGGTACCTAAATCCAGTCAGGATGGCTGACACATTTCACTGGGTCCTAGGCAAAAGGAGGCAGGTCTGGGCCCCCAGAAGGGCAGGGCTTTGGGCAGAAGAGATGGGGCTGGGAGCTAGCCTTTCTCAGCCAGCTCTTCCATGCTGCCTTGTGTGTGCTGCTCTGACAGCAATGTAAAGGCCCCAGGGCTCTGGCCACTGCTGTTACCATTGGAGTGGCTACCAGAAGCCCTGAGCCCTTTTAAATTGTCAGGCCCTGGGCAGCTGCCTGCTTCCTTCTCCCCTCCCCAGTCAGCAGGACTGAATCCCACTGAGATTAATGGAATTGAGGATCCTAGATGCTTTTAAAAAATCCTGTTCTGTGCCTATCTGCATCTTAGATGCTTTTAAAACTCTGGCTGTCAGTCACTTCCGAGTTCCAACCTCCAGCATAATCACATTATTTTCTTGAACAGAAATAAAGGTTGGTGTGAGCTCGGATGCATGTAGGAGATGCAAGGGATTATATCAGAACTCAAAGCTAAATTAATTCTCTTAATTGCTCCTAAATGGAGCGACGTGGGCCCCTGCTGGTATGAAATTCTTGGGAACTGTGATTCCCCCCGACATGGCTAGTTTGATTTCTGATCTTTATTGCCCAGGTCGTCATTTATTTCTCAATGGCTGGGTCTACACTTGCCCTCAACTTCAAAGGGGGCATATTAGTCAGGGTGAAGAGAGATTACTAAGGAAGTGCTGCGATGAATACTCAGCACTTCATTGGACTAATTCTCCCTCGCATCAACTTTGAAGCATCAAACTTCGAAGTCCCAGCATGCGTGTAGCCGTGGGCACTTCGAAGTGTCCACGCCACTTCGAAATTCCCTTACTCCTCAAAATTTTGGAGTAAAGGAGTACATTTTGAGGAGTAAAGGGACTTCGAAGTGCCACGGGCACTTCAAAATGCCCGCAGCTACATGCATGCTGGCACTGTGAAGTTTGAAACTTCATAGCTGTCGTAGGAGAATTAGCCTAATGAAATGCTGCATATTCTCTGCAGCACTTCATTAGTAATCTTCCGTCACCCTAATTAACATGCCCCCTTCAAAGTTGGGGGCAAGTGTAAACAAGCCCAAAGCGAAATAGCTTTTTATCATTTATCTCATACATGTTCTGTATTTTGTAATCAGATTTATTTTAAAGAACAGACAACTTTACAATTAATAGCTTGCATGTACTGTTTGTCTATAAATATTCTATAAATATTTGCAAGTACATCTCCCATTTGTGAGTGTGTGAATACATATAAATAATTGTGTGTATCTTGTGAAAGTAGACTGTTTGTGAACAATAAGATGCAAAAAACTGTTCTTTCCTAGTGGTATTTTTTTCGATATGATAAATATGAGCTAAGTCTGGAACCCTTACTGACAGGTAAAGCTTATGTCAAATGGGACCACGCATCAGTGTAAAAAACAAAAAAAAAAAAAAAACCTATTCCTTGCAAATTCAGCCCTGCACTCGCAATTAATTAACAGCTGATGTTGTCAGGGTAGCCAAGTAAAGATGTGTGGAGATGAAGCCCAGACTGGCTGTGCTCATCTTGTAGGTGTTTATTCCACAGACAGCAGAGCTGATAATGAGGTAGCTGTTAGAGAGGATTTAATAGGAGAAACGTGCAGGTTTATAAATGAATCATCTCATAACCACTGGTACCAGTGAATTTAGTGCCTGGTGTGCTTATGACTTTCTGCGTGAGTCAGATGATGAAAACATTAGTTACAATTTTGCAAGTTTGCTGCTTGCAAAAATATTTAGGGCCTGGTCCTGACATCTTTACAAACATCTTTACTCACTGTCCGTTGAAGCTTACCCCACGCTGAAATCAATGAGGCTGCTCAAGCAGCAACAAATTGTTTGTTGTAACCACCTCAAAAGCCAATAAACCAGTAGTAAAAAGGAGACATACTCCCAAATGGAGGAATGAGTCTGGAAAAATAAGAAACTTTTCCTTGAGCCTTCACCCAAATTTTTAAAGAATTGAGACACATTTTATTATGGTCTTGAAAGATATATTTTCCTTTCTTATGTTTCCATTACTTGAGTAATTCGTGCCAAAATACTATGCCCTCATCGATGGTAGTTCTTAGAATTGTGCAGAGAATTTGTTTTGATTGTGGTTGGGAGTGAAACCCCAACATTTTGAAATGCTTTAGAAGTTCTGTTTTGGGTTGATCAAATTGTCATGTGACAAAATCATTTCAACATTCTGTTTTGATTTTGACTTCTTTGTTTTACACTGTAATATAAAATAAAACACATTTCGAAGTGGACAGCTCCTTTGGAAAGTAAAATTCAGTCTTTTGTTCTGAAAATCTTGGAAATGTCAGAATTTCCTACCCCCTCCCCTCAAATGAAATTTTTGGGTGAACACCGTTGTGGGAAGTATTTTAATATAGATGGGACTGCATTCTCCAACAGAAAATGGTTCCAATTTTTTTTCAACTACCGCTAGTACTGTTCTTTTCTTGTCACTTCCAGAACAATACGTGAGGCTTGAAAGGGTTAGAAATGGAAGAGAGGCTAACCTGAGTGTCAGCTCTATTTCCTGGGGGTTTCCTCTCCAGTTGGTACCAAGGGAAAGAATCTGCAACCCTCACTACTGAGTCTCTAAATCTTGATTTACACTAGGAATTTGTCAGCATAACTATGTTGCTCAGTGTGCGGAAAATTCACTCTCCTGGCCAGCACAGTCATACTGATCTAACTCCTGGCACAGCCATGTTTGACATGACTCCTGCCTCTTGGAGAGAGGGAGTACCAACTCCAATGGGAGAAGTTCTCCTATCAGCCCACGTAGCATCTTCACTACTCACTAAGCACTATAAATGGAGGTGCAGACAAGGATGCAGTCAAAATATAGGCCTAGAAGTAGGCAAAATAAACGAGTATTGCAGATGAGCTGAGCAATCGAAGGCTGCCAACTTTCTAATTTCTGAACATCACACACATACCGACAACCTGCCTCTTCCCTGCACCTGCAAGGCCCTGCTTCTGTTCCCTTTCTTCTCCCCAGCACCGCCCTCCTTTGCCTCAACGCACAAGCACCAACTCCAAAGCATCCTGTAGAGGCGACGAGCCTGTCTTTTTGAATCTGTTTGCTGCTCTTCTTGCTACTGTGCTTTTCTGTTGCTAAGGTAGGTTACTATGGCAAAGGCCTACCAAGTAAGCGAGGATTACTTTAAGTAAATGTTCAAAACTGACGAACTTGATATATCAGCAGCTGGCTTCTACAAATGGAATCAGATGGGAGAAAAGAAAGGCTACACCCTTAGAAAACACCACGAGGAGTTATGTTTTGTCTGCCAAGCCAATTGTTATTTTGATGGGCTGCATCTCAACTACATCCCTCTTTCAAAAGAGGAAATGAAAATGAGGGAAAGAGAAAATGCAAATGAAGTGCTGATTTACAAATCTCATGCTTCATTTGCATAATCTCATCTGATCGCTTTTTCAGCAGAGTGTCTTTCAGGGGAAAAAAAGGAGGGTAAATGGGGTTCCTTCAGTAAAAGAAAAAAAAAATTCCTTTCTGAAAGAACCCTTATTCCTGGAAAAAATCAGGTTTTTAAGAAGTCTGTCTAAACTGTCTTTTTTTTTTTTTTTAAAGAATCTCTTCCGAAAAAGCAATCAGACAAGATTATACAAATGAAGCACGAGATTTGTAAATGCTTTATTTGCATTTTTGAATTCCCTCATTTGCATTCCTCTTTCGAAAGAGAGATGTAGTCTAGATGCAGTCGTAGTGGTTTAATATCTGTAGGTTCTGGTCATTAGAAGTGCAATCCTTTGAAGTGACGGAATGGTTCCCAAGCATCCTTCAGCACCATTGACTTCTGTGACCATTGAAGGAGCTGAACAAATTTACTTGTCTTCATGGCCTCTTCTATTCAATTTCTTAAACTGCAACCCCCCACCAGAGCACCTGAGCGCCTTCTCATAGTTCATTAAACAATTTGAATATATTATCTATCGTGTGTTGTTTGTTCTCTCAGATTTTATTTGGGGTCTGGAGCATGTGCATTTGGAATGTTGTGTTTTTGTAGGGCTGGGAGCTGTTCTTTTGAGTTGTTCTCTTTTTTTGGGGGGGAGTGATTTATTTTTGTTTCTTTTAAATATATTTATATTACGGAAGAGAAGGTCGAAGGAATGCACCTGGACTATAGGATGTAAGGTGGTTTGGTTTGTGATGGTCTTTGATTTCCAGAAGGAGTTAATGTCATGATCTTGGTCCACTCTGTGAAAGCACTATCTTCTCTAGAGCTTAGATGTATCCTTATTATAGAGAGAGGAGTGGACTTATCAACTCGGGTCTTTTCCCTGGATCTGTAGGCAATCTTTTAGATATCCTGGGCTGAGGCACCATGGAGAGCCTTGAAGACAAAGACCAAGACTATTTGAAATTCTGTGGGAAGACACTATAGAGAACAGAGGACAGGCTTGGTAATCTCTTGGTAGCCTATGTTGCTGAGGAGGTGTGCTTCAGGGTTTTGTACTAGCTGAAGTTTCCACAGCATGGAAGTCTTCATGCCCAGGTACATCATGTTTTTATAATCCAGCTCAGAAGTGACCAAGTCATGAGGCCAGATCATCCTCTGCCCAGATGGAAGGAAGTCTCCTAGACAACTAGGGGTGAAAGTAACACCCGTGCTTTCAACATGAAATCTTAGCATCAGTGAGCAATCCAGCAGTACTCCTAAATTACTGGCCAAATTGACCAGTTATACCTGCAACCAAAGGAAACTGCAAACTCTTCAACATTCTTTTCACTGCCCTCCAGCATCACTTCTGTCTCACTTGGATTCACCTTCAGCCTGCGTTATTCATATGTGATCTGATTTGATCCATAGTCTGGACCACTTTGGTATAGTAGCATGGCTGTATGTCAGGGGTGGGCAATAAGTGGTCTACAGGCTGAATGCAGTTCAGTTGCCAGTGCTTTATTTGCCTGTGTCCCCTCAGGTACAGCCACCCACAGCGTCCATTGGCTGCAGATCACTGTTCTTGCCAATGTGAGCAGTGGGAAGCAGGGAAGTGAGGGTATGAGAACCTGATAGGCTGATTGATGAGGTTCAGAGCACTGGAGGAGTGGGCTTGCTGTTTTATAAGCCATCTTCTTTCAGAAGATGAATATTGTGGTCTGATGGAGTTAGGCTTGTGTTGCCACCATTCTTGCAAGAAATAGGTAACCAGAAGAAGGGTTCCTGGCTATGCACCCTAGACACAGTCGGCTACCTCCTTCCAGTCCAGATGCGTGAGCCTTGAGAAGAGCAGGGTTTAGGACACATCTCTTTCATTAGTATCTGTTATTGAGAAGCTTGAGCAGCTCCATTCTTAGGAGCCTGATGCTCCCCAAGCATTGAATAGGGAGCCTACATGGTTAACTCAGGGTTTGTAGATTCCACTGAATAGCTCAACACTTAAAATTTGATGTTGCAATGCCTAAGTGTGACTTGCAATGCCTGCCTGATGTAGGAGCCTAATGCTACACAGTATGTGGAAATACTGTTGTTTTACCATAGCTAGTTAGTTTTTTTGTAACGGCCTAAAAACCCAGCAGTGACTGAGTTAGCTTTCTAAATGAAAACATCAGGTCAGTCCATCTAAGTGATGGCAAAAGATTGAAAGGGAGGGAATTTCTGACAGGATATCATTTTAAAGGTTCAATAAAACTCCTACAGTTTAGTCTCTAATCCTGCACACCATTTCAGTATAGTAGACCACGGATTCAGAAGCTGTGCATGAATGATTTTTTCAATGCCTTTTCTTTGAGCAGCTGCTTATAGTTATATTGTGTTATAATTTTCTTACAGGCATCATTCATAATTCAAAGATTAAAGAAAGTTGGCAAAGTTGTGATGAAATATCTGTCGAGGTTTATTTTCCTTTTAGATCATATTCCAAAAGTGGAATAAATCTCTTTCAGTTAAACAAGTATTCTAAATGTCACCACTGTTTACTTTATTAACAGAGCTCTCGCAGTAACAATGATCTGTATTCATACTGTGCAGAAGACTCAACAAACAGCCTGCAGATTTATCATTTGGAGAAAACTACCTCATTATATCTGGCAGAAAGTCCCTTTCATAAATAATCTTCTGTGCTCTGGCTGCAAATAATGTTGCATACAGTCTAATGATAGATAATTGCAAAATATGATTCTAAGTGCTCTAATGTCTGATTTGCTTTCACTCAGAAACCCTCCTCCACACCCATCAATGTGTAGCTTTATTCTTCGTCTAGAATGCTAGTTTGTATCTGTTAAGAATTTTTGTCTGTGGACTGCACTGCAAATCCATCAATTCCAAGGTCACAAGGAACTGTGGTCATCCTGTCTGACCTCCTTTGTAACATAGGCAGAGATCTTCCCCAGACAATTCCCTGAGCAGATCTGTTGGGAAAACATTCAGTGCTGATCTAAAAATAACCAACAATGGAGACGCCACCATGACCCGTAATAAATTGCCCCAACGGTTAATTACTGTCACTATTAAAAATGGATGCTTGATTTGACGTATGAATTTGTCTAGCTTCAGTTTCCTGCTGTTGGATTATATTATACCTTTCTCTGCTAGACTGATGAGCCCATTATTAAATATTTGTTCCCCTTATAGGCTGTAATTGTCACCCCTTAAGCTTCTCTTTATGAAGTGAAGCAGATGGAGTTTTTTGAGTCTCTAACTAAAACATGTTTTCTAATCCTTTCATCATTTTGGTGGCTCTTCTATAAAGCTCCTCCAATATATCAACATCCTTCTCGAATTGCGGGCACCAGAAATGGACAAAATACACCAGCAGTGGGTGCATTCTTACTCACTTTTCCTTCTGCTTATGCATGCAAGGATTGAATTAGCTCCTTTGGCCATAGCATCACACTGGGAGCTCACGCTCAGCAGATTATCCACCGTGATCCCCAAATCTTTTTCAATGTCATTGCTTCTCAGGACAGACTCCCCCATCGCATAAGCATGGTCTGCATTCTTTGTGCCTACAAGGAAATATTTAGTCATATTAAAATGTGTCTTGTTCATTTGTGCCCAGTTTGCCAAGCAAGCCAGATTGCTCCGTCAATGACCTGTTCTCTTCATTATTTACCACTTCTGTATTCTTTGTGATATCTGTGAAAGTAAATAGCTGCACCCTGGTGTGCAGCTCTTGGAAGAGCTGGCTGAGCTGTGCCAAAGCCATCAGGGAACTGTTTCCAGAGCTGGCAGGGACTGGGGTTGCAATATGATGGTACCTGTAAAGAAATAAGTTACTTTTACTACTGATTTTGTGTCTTCTTCCCAAATATTGGTTAAAAAAAAAAAAGTCAAATAGGAGCCTACTGGAAACACAACCCCTCAATGCCAGCTCCTTGTTTATGATTACGTTTTGAGACCTATCAATGAGCCAGTGTTTCATCTATTTCCTGTGAGTCATGTTAAATGTGTATCTTTCTGGTTATTTTTAATCAAAATGGATCAATGTCTCTCAGTGTAGAATTCTTGTGCAGCTAGTGATGAAGAGGGAGACACAGTTTGTGCTGTGCTAGGGGACCTTACTTTTGTTCTGTCTTCTTCATTCCAATTCCGGGTTGTTCTTTTCGTCTGGGAGAGCAGAACAAAAAACACTAGGGGACATAATGTGAAATAGACTATGAGTATTCTCATGCTGGATCATAATGACTAACATATTGTCGTAAATTAGAATCTATACGTGAAGATTTTGTGAATGGAAAGTAGGGCTTAAATTTGCACTGAATGCCATTTGCAATGAATAATTCAAGCAGCTCAAAGAATAACCCGTGCCAATATAAGGCCATTAGGCTTAATTAATGGCCAAACTCCACTTGCCATATTCAGATGAATCAAATTTTGTCCAAAGTGTGGGAAGTGCTGTGATGGAAATGATCATCTAGAATCCATGTTCCAAATACCTTGGTGAAATAAAAATATAGAGGGGAAAATGTACGAGTACTGTGTATAGCATTTATGAACTAAAGAGATGCATCGTGTTCTGACTGTTTTACTAATGCTAGCCAATATTATGATTTTCCTTCTTGAAATATTAACTCTAAGCATTTATTCGGGGTCCATTTACAAAGTGGCAAGTGACGCTATGGAAATCCTGAGTTGTAAATGCTTAGCACTTCTCTAGATTACTGCCTGTAATTAGCCACACAACAGCCATATAGAATAATAAAGATTCATGATTCAAAGTTCCCAAGAGAAGCTAGAAAAATACTTCTGATTGTACTGTAACAGAAATGTATAGGAGCAATGATATGTCTGTTCTAATTACAGTAATTTGTTATATGGGGCAGCAATTATAAAGGAATTGTTCAAGTTTCCACACTAATACTAGTTTTTCCTGTTACATTTTTACATGTATCCTTGTGTTAGAGTATAGTAGCATAATGAAATATAAGCTTAGCAGTAAAGAAAGACAAAAATGTATAATCCACAGCTAACCTTCTGATCTACTTTTAATGAACTGGATTTAGGGAATTTAATTGTCCCTCTTGCCACCTGCATTAGGTAGACAGATAGCTCTGTTCAAGGAGCTCACCAGGGCAGAAAAATCCCTTTCAGCTCAGGACTGGGAGACACACACGCCAGACGGGAAGAGCAAAGTAGATGAATGCTGATAATGAAATTGGAAATTGAATGACAGTTTACACCACCATTTCCCCTGAGTTCTCTCAGTAATTTTCTTGTGAATGACTAATACAGCAGCAGCAGCAGCAGCTGTTGCTGCTGCTGCCAACAGGAACTGATATCCAATCAGGACCGATGAGTCACCAGCCTGCCTCTTTGCATTCATTTGAAAAATGTCAAGAAATTTAAGAGGCATCATTATATTTCTGGCGTGCTAACTATACACCAGTGACTGAGAATCTCATCATATTTTTACCTCTTTTTGAAACGAAAATAAATAGTATTGCTTTTAAATAACCTGCCTTTGGTATATTTAGTATATAGCTAACAATAACTGCCACTTATTTATTTCAGTGTATCCCATAGATTTAACTATCTGAATTATAATGCTAAACTCTGATTTTGTGACTATAAGCATCCAGTTACCCCAGGTATGATTTTTCCAAAGTAGTCAAATTTTTACTCATACTGTATATTTGTGAAAGTTGATATGCCAGTTAACCCCAAAATGAGCTTTTCAGGGCCTGCAATTTAAAGGAGGTGACGCCTCTGGTTTTATATGCTCCCTGGGCCTTCCCTGTGGTGCATTCAGGGATAATCCGATGAGTTATTTGGATGGTGATAAGTCCTGTGAAGAGCCAGTAAGATCCTTGCGCTTCCAAGCAGAGAACAAAAATAAAACCGTAATGCGGGGGGCGGGGTGCAGGCCCTGGGAGAGAGTTTGGGTGGGGGAGGGGTGCAGATGTTTGGGTAGGGCAGTGTCCAGGGAAGAGGACTCCAACCAGCCTTTCTCCTGATGTCTTCAGTGAGCTCCAGGGCAAGTACCATGCTCTTACACCCACAAGAGCACACTCACCCTGCGCCAGGGTCACTGCACATACTTCTATGGTCCCTCTCAGGTCCTGTGCAGGGTGTGGGGGTGCCCCTCTTCCCCTGCTGCTGCCTTTCACCATAGCAGGGTGTGGGGGAGGAGAGTAATGAGCGTATCTCTTGCCGATTATGGGGCAGGAATGGTAGCTGCGGGTGGGGCGGTGGTATTAGCTATCTGTCTGTCTAATATCTATCTCACCGTAGCTGAGGTGGGGGATAGGGCTGCCCCTTGCAGGGGAGCCTTTCCAGGTTTTGATTGGCGGGAGTGGGGGGGCAACTTTAACCATGATTCCATGGGCTATTTAAGCACTCTCTAGCTTTCTGGCAGACGACTTAGAAATTTGCTGACAGGAGCCTTGTATCTAATTCCTATACAGAAGAGAGACAAAAAGTAGACAGAACCATTCGCCTCTAATAATAACATGTTCTGACGTCTTTTGGCAAATCACTCAAGACCACTGTTGGGTTTAGAATTTTAATATATATTCTTACTTTGTTACCCTCCCTGCAGAGAGACAGAGAGAGACACCCTGTCAGAAGTCCTGAGTTCTAGCTCAGCTCTGGAGGAGAGTGGGGTAGGTTACAACAGAGGTAGATACCTAAGTGTTCTATGTAAGAACACGGCAATAGCCATAATGGATCGCTCATTCCCAGCTTCTGACAAATGGAGGTAAGGGAAATGCAAAACAGTGTCGGATCTATGCCCACACTGGCTAATGGCCCCTGAGGGACCTATTCTCCATGAACTTTTCTGGTTCTCTTTTGTGCCCTGTTATAATCTTGACCTTCACAACATCATCTGGGAAAGAGTTCCACTAGTTGATTCTAAAGAAATACTTTTTGTTTGATTGTTTGGTGGCAAGTATCAGAGGGGTAGCCGAGTTAGTCTGTATCTTTAACAGCAAGAAGTCATGTGGCATCTTATAGACTAATGGATTTTTTGGAGCATAAGCTTTCATGGGCAAAGATCCGCTTCATCAGATGCATGAGTGGGGGGTTCCAGAGGAGGTTTAAATATATGGGCTTATGAAAAGGTGGGAGTCTCAGGCAAGGGGAGGGCCAGAGTTGACAAGGTCCATTCAGTCACGGAGGATGTGGCCCATTATCGGCAGTTAATGTGGGGTTGTGAACATCAAGAGACTGGGTGTGGTTGGCCAATTACAAAAGCATTTTCTCTGCTCTTGATGTTCACACCTCCACATTAGCTATGGATAATGGGCCGCATCCTCCCTGACTGAACTGACTTGATTTCTCCTCTTTTGATGATCACAACTCCACATCAACTGCTGATAGCGGACTACGTCCTCAGTGACTGAACAGACCTTGTCAACTCCGGACCTCCCCTCAACTGAAACTCCCTCTTTAAACCCTCCTCTGGACCCCTCCACTCATGCATCTGACGAAGCGGGTCTTTGCCCACAAAAGCTTATGCTCCCAAATATGTTAGTCTATAAAGTGCCACAGGACTTCTTGTTTCTTTTGTTTGTTTTATATCTTCCGCATATTAATGTCAGTCAGTGGCTCCTAATACTTGTGTTATGGGAAGGAGAAAATGACTTTTCTCTTTTCACTTTTTCCGTGCCAGTCATGATTTCATAGACTTCTATCATATTCCCCACTTAATCCACCTCTTTTCCAAACTGAAAAGTCTCAGTTTTATTAATCTCGCTTCATATGGCAGAGATGACCATAATAATTTTGTGGCCCATTTCAGAACCTTTTCCAAGATATCTTTTTTGAGATGAGAAGACCATATCTGCATGCAGTATTCAAGATATGGGTGTATCATGGAGTTATATAAAAGCAATAAGATATTCCCCATCCCTTTTTAATGATTCCCAACATTTTGTTAGCTTTTTTTGACTGCAGCTGCACATTGAGTGGATGTTCTCACAAAACTATCCAGAAAGAGTCAAAGATCTCTTTCTTTGAGTGGTAAAAGCTCATTTAGGTACCATCATTTTATATTAATGATTTTATATTACCATCATTTTATATTAATTTATAGTTTATATTTATATGTGTAATTGGCATAATGTTTTCCAGTGTGTATCGCTTTGCATTTAGCAACATTGAATTTCATCTGCAGCTTTGTTGCCCAGTTTTATGATGTCTTTCTGAAGCACTTCACAGTGTGCTTTGGATTTAACTATTTTGAGCAGTTTTGTGTCATCTGCAAATTTTGCGATCTAGCCATTTCCCCCTTTCTCCTGAGCATTTATGTATATATTTAATAGGAATGGTCCCAGTATAGACCCCTAGGGGACACATCATTAGCTACCTCTCTCCTTTCTGAAAACTGACCAATTATTCCTACCCTTTGTTTCCTATCTTTTAATCAGTTTATCAGAGGACCATCCCCTTATCCCATGACAATTTACTTTGCTTAAGAGCCTTTGAAGAGGGACCTTGTCAGAGCCTTTCTGGAAATCTAAGTGCACTATATCCACTCGCTCCTGCTTGTCCACATGCTTGTTGATCCCTTCAAATAACTCTAGTGGACATGATTTCCCTTTACAAAAAACATATTGACTCTTCCCCAACAAATTAAATTCCTTGAGTACTGAAGTTAAACTTACTGGCCTATAATTGCCAAAATCACCTCTAGAATCCTTTTTAAAAAATTTATGTCACATTAGCTGGCCTCCAGTCATTTGGTACAGAAGCAGAATTAAAGGATAGGCTACAAACCATGTAAATAGTTCTGCAATTTCACATTTGAGTTCTTTCAGAACTTTTGGATGAATGTCATATGGTCCCAGTGACTTGTTACTGTAAAGTCTATAAATTTATTCCAAAACCTTCTCTAATGACACCTCAATCTGAGATAATTCATCAGATATGTCACCTACAATACCTCAGGTTAAGAATCTACCTCACTTCCTCAGATGTGAAAACCAATGCAAATATTCCATTTTGTTTCTCCACAATGACTTTATCTTTGATTGCTCCTTTAGCATCTCAGTTGTCCAGAGGCTCCACCAGCTGTTTAGCAGATTTCCTGCTTCTGATGTACTTAACATTCTTTTGCTATTGCTTTTTGAGTTTTTGGCTAACTGTTCTTCAGATTGTGTTTTGGCCTTCCTGATTATATTTTGATACTTCCTTTCCTACAGTTTATGGTCATTTCTATTTTCCTCACTTGGTTGTTAAGCCACATGGCACTTTTTTGGTTCTCTTTATATATCTATAGATATAGATATAGATATAGATAATAGGGGACATACATTTAAGCTGAGTGTCTATTATGATCTCTTTGAAAAGTTTCCGTGAAGCTTTCAGGGATTTCAGTTTTGACATTATACCCTTTAATTTCTGTTTAAATAATCTCATCATTTTGTGCAGTTCACCTTTCTGAAATTAATGTTGTGGCATTGTGCTGCTGTGGTGTTCCCCCCACCCCTCATAGGCATGTTACATTTAATTAAGTCACTGTTTCCAAGTGGCTAGCTATCTCCACCTCCTGGATCAGATACTGTGCTCTACTTAGGACAAAATCAAGAATGGCCCCTCCTGTTTCAGATTCTAGAACCAGCTCCTCCAAGAAGAAGTCATTTAAGGTGTCAAGAAACTTTTCATCTCTGTGTCCCCTCCTGAGGTGACACATACCCAGTCAATATGGAGGTAGTGGAAATTCCCCAGTCTGGTGATGGGGGCCCAATAAGAACTTTTAAATACCCTGCCATTAAATGGCTTCAGCTTTTTTAAAAGAAAAAAAAAAACTCCCCAAGATCACAAATTCCCAGACCTTGAGTGATACATTACCACCACCCAACTGCAAAAAACCCCTTTGACAACCCAGGAAGACACCCTTGGGACTGTCTTCTTGTGGGGTAACCCTAAGCTCTTCTCCTTCTGTCTGAAGAGAGCTTGAAGACAAACTGTAATTTCTTAATAGCTGACCTGACAGTCTCAGGCAGGTGCACACACAACCTCATGTCTTCTAGGACACAGGAATCAGATCAGTCTTTAAAAAGGGATTTTATTAACAAAACAAAGAAAACATACATGCTAAGCATATCTGGTTGCTAGGCATTACGCAGTAACTGAAAACAGTAGATTGAAACACAGAGAATTTCTTCCCTAGGATTCAGTTTAAAAGTTACAGTGTGCAGGGAGGTTACATAAATCAGCACAGAGGAGCCCCACAAACCAAAAACTTTAAAAAGGTCACCTGATCACATCTAACTAAACATTTCCTGTTCACTTACACATCTGTTCTTCTCCAAGGTTCAGTCCTTTCCAGGCACAGATATTGATGAAAATTCCATGCCTCATTCCCGAATTAATTCACATCCTTATTTCTGCTCTGGCTACACAAAAGACTGCAGGCAGATCACTTCTTCAATTCAGATCTCACACTCTCTTTCCGTTGGCTCTCCTGGTTCCCTGCCAACACTTCCTAGTGATTCTCTGGGACCCCTTATCCCTGGGTTTAACCCTTTACAGGCAAGTTAGCTAACTACTGAATGGCTGGGATGTCTAGCAAAGTAGTAGTCCTCCCATTCATCACACCCCCGTTATTGTTTTTATTGTATAGTCTTTCCAGGTTTTTTGCATTTCACGGTCACTATTGCTATCCTTCTCAGATGGTTGGTAATTTATCCCTAATGCTATATTATTCTTGGAACATGGAATTAGTATCCATAGGTGTTCTATGGTCCAATGTGGTTCATTTAAGATTTTTACTTCATTTGATTTTATGCTTTCTTTCACTTATAGTGCCAATCTCCCACATTTCAGAGAATGTTACGATGAAGTTCCTGGATTTTAATCTCTTACCTAGCAGCCTAAATTTGGGTTCCAGGACCACTCTCCTATACATCCCTATGTCATTGATACCTACATGTACCATGACTACTGTCTCCTCCCCAGCACCGCATGTAAATCGACCTAGATTTCTCACTCCAGATTGGCAAGTCTCCACATGAACGCAGTCATCATAAACCCAGCTGTCCATCTTCCTAACCTTAGAATCCCACCCCCAGTTACACCTGACTTTTTGTAATAACTGCAGTTTCCTTCACTGGAGATGTAGCCTTAGTACAAGAAGATACCACAATATCACCTGGAAGGAAGGTGTCAACTAGAGGATTATCTCCCTCTGCCTAGTTGGATGTTGTTCTTCCCTGAGATTTCCACCATCCTTACCAGCACAGAGCTGTCTAACAAAACAAAGCCCCACTCATGTAGCACTTTGAAGACTAACAAAGACTAACATGGCATGACTGCTAGTTTGTTTTGTTAGAATACAGGCTAACATGGCTACCTCTCTGTTACTATGGGGGTTCAAGTGTATTCAGAAAGTCTTGATGGAGGAGAATTATTGTTGGAGAAACAGGGAAGGTTTGTGGTAAAGCAAGGGAAGTTTGGCAACAGGTAGACTGCTGAAGGGAATAGTTCTTGAGGTATGCACATACATTTAGTCGGGGTCTTATCAGTTTTACTAGCTGAGCAATGGCTCCCTCTGCGTAAGGTTTGTAAAATCTATGACAAAACTTCTTCTTTTGGCTCAAAGAAGATATTGCCAAGACTCCAAAGAAAAAAAGGGAAAAGTGTCCCTGAAAAACCTTGGTAGTATCTCTTTAAAGACTGCACAATAATCAGCTCTCATGCCTTCTCACTTTGATGAACAATCTTCAGTCCATTCTGTCTTTTTCCTATCGGAATAGAGTGACTAGAAAGCAGTCCAAGGCCATTAGTTGGTTGCTTTCAGTTTATTAAGTAAAGTGGCCTAAAGTCACAGTTCCAAGGAGGAAACAGCTGTCAGAAATTCAGCTTCGGGTACTGTGTTAATCAGGACCAGGCAAGTAATTGGATGGATAGATGGATTATAAGGCTGCTGCTTTTTTCCTGTTTGTTTTAATCCATAATGGATTTGTTTTAAGGCTTTTAAGGCCAACTTATTGATAATTAATAAATGTAAATACAGGAAATCACAGAACGAACTAAAAATATATGTTTTATATCTGTTCAATAGCTGACCTTCTGGGAAAATACTATAGCATAAAGATGAATATGTATTGTACTTTCATCCCTCCAGCTTCTTATTTGAGGAGGGCTGCAAGTTTTCCAGTGACTGGTCATGGGATGTGGATTTTTTTCAACTCTACTTCAGACCCAGTACACTTAGTCTGTGGACAAAAGCTCTTACAAAGTGCTATCTGCCCAGTTTCTTTTGGGCAAGATGCTCATTACTGATGCTCATTGGCAACCTCAGTAGAACAGTCAGTAGTCAAATGACAGCAGCCAATGGACCATCCTAAGAGATGGCTCCTCCAGAGTCCAATTCAGGCAAATCATTTGGGGTTCTGCCTGCACTCCATCTCGTTAATGGATGAACAGAAGCTTTAATGTAGAAAGCACTTTCTTAACTTTAGGAACCTGATTAATCTATTCCCCGACTTTAAGATATTTTGTGGATTGAGGCCTCTGTTTCCAATGTTTTGAGCAGGAGGTTGGACTTGATGACCTCCTGAGGTCTCTTCCAACCCTATGGTTCTATGACTCTATATTATTGAACCAGCACAGTGTGAGGCCAATTCGTTCTACTTGGAACAGTTTGGAAGTTAGTCACTCTTCGCATCATTTGAAAATGATGAAACTAAGGAAACTTCACAGAGAAGATTTGGTTATGTAACTTTTGTTACCATTTTCTCCATCACTTTTCAGAGGGTGGGGATGCTCATTGTTTCTGAAAATCGGGCCCTTTTTGGGCTTCTCAGATGACACCCCAAAATCACTAGACACTTGTCAAATTTTAGGCCATAAGAGCTGTGTCTACACGTGCACGCTACTTTGAAGTAGCGGCACTAACTTCGATGTTAGGCGGCGAGACGTCGAAGTCCCTAACCTCATGAGGGGATCGGAATAGCTCCCTACTTCGACGTTTAACGTCGAAGTAGGGACCGTGTAGACGATCCGCGTCCCGCAACGTCGAAATTGCCAGGTCCTCCATGGCGGCCATCAGCTGGGGGGTTGAGAGACGCTCTCTCCAGCCCTTCAGCTCACTGGTGGCCGCGTGGAGCGGCCCCTTAAAGGTCCCCTCCCCCTCCCTGCCTCTGCAGGAAGCTGAGGGAACATGCAGGCTGCAGCCTGCACACGCGGCTAGCCTGCACCACCCTGAGCCCCACAGACCTGTGATGGCTGCCCGGCAGCCCCCCCAGCGCCCCCAGGGGACCCCCCCCCAAGGGGAGCCAGGGCAGCCAGCCCAGCCAGAGGGGCAGCCAGGCTGGCAAGCGGCAGCGGGGCACCTCCTGGACGGAGGCTGAACTGCGGGACCTGCTGGGGCTCTGGAGTGAGGAGGAGGTGCTCCAGGTAATGGGGAGCAAGAAGCGGAACGCGGATGCGTTCTCTCGGCTGGCCGAGGGCCTGGCTGCCCGGGGTCACCCTGCCCGCACTCCTGACCACGTCAGGAGTAAGGTCAAGGAGCTGCGGCAGGGTTACTCCCGGGCCCGGGATGCGGCCAGCCGATCTGGGGCTGCCCCCGTCACTTGCCCCTTTTACAGGGAGCTCAGGGACATCCTGGGCTCCCGGCACACCTCCTCCCCTCCGGCCACCCTTGACACCTCGGCTGACGAGCCCCAGCAGGCCCTGCAGACGGAGTCCGCCCCGGAGGCAAGCCCCGCACCCCGGGGGCCCCCCCCAGAGCCCACCCCCCGGGACATCGTGGCAGGAGGAGGAGGAGGAGGGGTCTCCTCCTCCGCAGAATCCAGCCTGCAGATCCTCCTCCTGCCATCCCGGAGCAGCAGCAGGGCCTCCGCCCCCCAGGGATCTCTGGACCATGGGAGCGGACTGACAGGTAGGTACCCCTCTCTGGTGGACACCCCTGGGCTTGAGGGGCGGGGGTAAGAGATATGTGTCCAGGGCCCCCCACATGCTCACATGGCCATGGCCCCAAGGACAGCAGGGCCATGGCCCTCACAGCACCGCATCCATCAGCCCCTGCCCCCCCCCCACCCCGCATGACAGTGCCATGCCCCATCCCCGGGCCAGGGGGGAGCGGAACCTGGAGGGGCCCCCGGGAGGAGGGGGTGGGACACCCCGCAGCAGCAGCAGCATGTGATGGAGTGGGGGGGAGTGCCAAAGGGAGACTCAGGCTACATATGAGCCACAAGAGCCGAATAGCTCCCAGGGCCAAAGGAGGATCCTGGGGCTACAGCTGGCAGGTGACACCTCTGCCCTGAACAAAGAGGAGGGAGGAGCCGAGCTGGCTTGGAATTGGCGGGGGAGGGCGGGGGCCACAGGTAGAGGCTAGGGGAAGGGAGAGCTGGTAGGCAGCCAGCCTGAGGAGGGGGAAAGCTGCATCCCAGAGGGGCCCCCCTTGGGGTCTTCTCCCCACGACGGGTTGGAAGGACTGTCTCTTCCGACAGCTGGTACTGTCACTCCTGGCAGAAACTGGGCATCTGTGGCCTAAGAAACCTCTCCTGCTGTCAGACCCTGCGGGGTGAAGTGAGAGTCGCTCCCACCAGGGGACGGGGTGCAGGGCAGGGGGACCCCTGAACCCCATCCATCACAGCAGCATCTCCCGGGGACGGGGATGGGGAACCTGCAGCACGGGGCTGGGGGGACAAAGGCCACGGCTCGGGGCCCACACTAATGCCTGTCTCCATTCTTCTTCCCCCCCTCCTCTCCTGTGTCCTGCACCTGCACCATCAGAAGGACCGGAAGAGAGCGCCGGCGAGGCGTCAGTCGTCCCGGAGAGCCCTCCGGGACCATCGCTCCAGGGCAGCCCCTTGGCCGAGGACCGACCGGCCCCACGGCGGGCTAGACGGCGGACCCCGCACCTACAACCGCCGACGGCGACGGACCCCCAGCTGCTGGCCATCCACCGTCGGCAGCTGGAGGTCGCGGAGCAGCACCTCCAGCTGCAGGAGCGGGCGCTGGCCTGGCGCCAGGAGGCATGGGGGGCCTACATGGACACATTTACCTGCCTGGTGGACTACCTGGCCCCCCATGCCGCGCCGGCCGCAACGTCACCCGCCCTGCCTGCTCCTGCAGCCCCACCACCAGCTGCTCCGCCCGTCGCCGGCCCCTCCGCTGTCGCCCCGCCACCCACCGGCGAGGGCCGGAGCGCCGAGGGACCCCCGGAGCCACCTGACACTCGCCGGCCCCCATACCTTCTGGTCCAGCCCGCTCCCACCCAGCCACGGACCAGGCTGCAAGTGCGGCGGGGCTCCCAGCCGGCCACGCCCAGTGCCAGGCTATAGGGACGAGGGGCCCGGGACGTGGCCCCCCCCCCCTTGTATATAGCTGGACCCTGTTTTTTTCGTCCCCCCGTTTGCCCCGTCCCCCCCATGTAAATAGTTCTCCCCTTTATCCTCCCTGGTTTTCTTTTTATTATTTATGGCAGACAGTTGTTTCTTTGGATTGTTTTATTTTTGTACATATTGCTTTTCTTGAACGTTTGTACCTCGTTTTCTGTTTGTGGTTCACATATTTATTTACATAAGTTTCGGAAAGAAAAAAAAAATTTACGTTCAGCCACAAGTGCGTGCTGTCATTTGTCCAGGACAAGTGGGGGGGGGCGGTGGGGTGCTCCATGGTGTGGGCTTTGGGGCAGGAGTGTGGGGGAGGAAGGGGCGGGCAGTAGGGGGCCTGGGCAGAGTTCACCCCGCGGCCTGTTCGTCGCACTTCGGGTCCCCTCGGGGTCCACCTGCCGACTGGGGGCAGCAGGTGGCTGGACGTGTGCCCTGCCGGCCTCCGCAGCCCAGCCCTGGAGAAAGGTCTCCCCCTTGCTCTCGACCAAATTGTGCAGGGCCCGCATCCAGGCGGGTCAGGAGACATCTCCAGCGTCCTTTCAGGCGGCCAAATGAGCGCTCCACCACCTGGCGCGCACGGTTCAGGCGCTCGTTGAAGCGCTCCTGGCTAGCGGAGAGATGGCCTGTGTAGGGGTGCATGAGCCACGGCCGGAGGGGGTAGGCCGCATCTGCGATGACGCAGAAGGGCATGGTGGTGTCCCCCAGCGGGATCTCCCGCTGGCGGATGTAGGTCCCCGCCTCCAGCTGGCGGCACAGGCCCGAGTTCCGGAAAACCCGGGCGTCGTGGGTGCTGCCAGGCCAGCCCACGTAAATGTCCTGGAAACGTCCCCGGCTGTCCACCAAGGCCTGCAGGATGACAGAATGGTAGCCCTTTCGATTGAGGTATCGTCCTCCACTGTGATGCGGGGCGCGGATGGGGATGTGAGTCCCATCCAGAGCCCCGAAGCAGTTGGGGAAGCCCAGGGTGGCAAAGGCCACGATGGTGGCATCTGGGTCCCCCAGCCTCACGAGCCTGTGCAGGAGCACGGGGTTGATGGCACGCACAACCTGCAGAGAAAGCACATGGGACAGCACCAATGAGGGGTGAGCAGGGTGTGCGTGGCCCTGCCCTGCCCTGCCCTGCCCTCCCCCCCGTGGGTTCGCTTACCTCCATGAAGACAGCCCCGACGGTGGCCTTGCCGACACCAAACTGCTGGCCCACGGATCGGTAGCTGTCCAGAGTGGCCAGCTTCCAGACAGCGATGCCAACCCGTTTCTGCACTGTGAGGGCACGCCGCATGGCAGTGTCCTGGTGCCTGAGTGCAGGGGTGAGCCACTGGCACAGCTCCAGGAATGTCTGTCGGGTCATCCTGAAGTTCCTGAGCCAGTGGTCGTCGTCCCACTCCCCAAGCACCAGCCGCTCCCACCAGTCGGTGCTGGTGGGGTAGCTCCACAGCCACCGGCATGTGAGGCGGGGGGTGGAGCGGAGTGCTGCAGGGGTAGGGGTTGAGCCCTGCTGCCCTGGGGCAAGGAAGTGCTCAGCTGCCTCCTGCATGGCATGGGTCAGGGCAAGCCCTGCTCCTGCCGGGAGGGCTGGGTGGACCTCTGGCTGCTGCTGCTGCTGCTGCTGCTGGGGGTCCATGACTGTGGCGCCCGGGGTCTGTGTGCCTATGGCTCCTCAGACCGCGTGCTGTGCAGGCTGAGTGTGTCTGGGAGGGGCCCTTTAAGGGAGCGGCTAGCTGTTGCCCCGGAAGCGCTAGTCCGCCCTGTGACCCTGTCTGCAGCTGTGCCTGGCATCCCTATTTCGATGTGTGCTACTTTGGCGTGTAGACGTTCCCTCGCTGCGCCTATTTCGATGTTGGGCTGCACAACGTCGAAGTTGAACATCAACGTTGCCGGCCCTGGAGGACGTGTAGATGCTATTCATCGAAATAGCCTATTTCGATGTCGCCACATCGAAATAGGCTACTTCGATGTAGGCTTCACATGTAGACGTAGCCATAGTCTCGCTAGTTCCTTTTGTGATCTTTTAATATAACCTGCAGCTGGCTTGAGTGGATTTTTTGCGCTCTGCAATTACAGATACTTTTGTGATATTTAACAACAAACAAAAGTAATAATAATTAACAATAATACTAATGATAATTAATAATTAATGTTTTTTCAGGGTGCTGCAACAGTAAGTTGAAATCAAAAACATAATATTCCTAATGGAAGCAGTAATACAGTCCTATGATTAAATTATCTTCTGAGCTGTTGCTAACATATATTTGAGGGAGCTAAAGTGTTTTCCAATCCACTGAGAAAGGAATTGTTTTCATTAAAATACTATAGCTAATTGCTATCTCACCATTTCAATATCTGTACTATCTGTGCCAATAGTATATTGTGTGTGCTTGCTAATATCATTAACTGTGGTGTTGTTCTTTAAGTACTTTCTAAAATGGTCTGAAAACACGGAGCTGTCATAATCCAGATCAAGTGATCAAGAACAGGGAAGGGACACCTAAGTGTGGAAGGTACTCAGTGTGCAATGGTATGCATGAAGTAGAGTCAGGATGACGGTCTCAGTAATTCAGTCACTAAATTGAACTGCATTCTCCAAATGAACTGTCAAGTCACCCTGCTGTTCATCCAGCCTCGTAAAATGGCTAGATACATACAATTACAGTGGGTAAAGGGGGTGGCCTGGGCGAGGATGCATTAACTATCATGTTTTGGAACACTAATTAGGGTATTTTACAAATAAAAGAGCGAGCATCAGATCATAGTACTTCTTGAATGCTGGAGACATTGTACTTCTTGAACGCTGCATCTTCTGCCTTCTAGTCTACACATCTCTGCAGTATGGTCGTCTCACAGTACTGATGTGCTTGCTGAGGTGTTCTGTAGGGAATGGTCCAATAATCCTTTTTCCAAAAGGTTTCCTGTAAGTCTGTTGTAGGTGCTCAGATGCTCATATAAATATTTGCAGAAGAAGGGAGGTTATACCTTGTCCTCTGCTTCATTTGTGAATAATAGCGGAGGGGACAGAAGAGGGATTTCTACTTTCCCTGAAGGCAGACTGTGTCTACAATATCAGAGAGGTAGCCGTGTTAGTCTGTATCGTCAAAAACAAAAAAGTCCTGTGACAGCTTATAGACTAACAGATATTTTGGAGCATAAGCTTTCATGGGCAAGGACCTGCTTAGTCACTGAACTGCCACCAAGGAGAGGATTTAGCACTTACCCTCACATAGTAGCGCACAACTTGCCCGGACATCTGTAGGAAATGCATTTGTTTACCCAATAGAACAATTTGGCCCTACATTTTTTATGCACAATAAGTAATAAAGTGTTTGTTTGTGACTTTCAATTTTCACTGGGGGAAACAAACACTGTAAACGCCAATAGATACATATGGTGCCTCCCATGAAAGATTTCCAAGCAAGTTTTGCAGGTGGATAGGTGATAATTTTTCTTACATTTTTTCCCCTCCTTCAATTCCCTCTTTCATATCTATATTTTTCATGGCACCTTCACAGAAAAGAGATTTCCATGCCTTCCCACATCTGATTGATTGATCCAGTCTGACTGCAAGCGTTACTCTAAACAACAGTCCGTGCCCACAAGAGTTTGTAATCGGAGTGGCTAAAATACGTTGTTAGTGAAGTGCGACTCTTGCACTTATGTGCATCCATTGAAGCAACAACATATGTGAGAATAGAATTTTGGCCTATGTAAATATTTATTACACATCAGTGAATATTTTTCTTTAAAAAAAAAATCTCTGAAACAGGGCTGGATTCACAGTAACTGAAGTAGAGCTGCAGGAATTGACATCAGCAGAGAATTGTGTACGATGTTGACAAATGAAATTCTACGTAAAGAAAAAAAAGTGAATAAATACAGCAGCTGATGTTTTCAGAGTTCCTTTGGTTCTATCCATGCTGGATAGCTTTGAAAGTCAAGCCATTTTGATATCTAAACATGGATTTAGGTGCCTAATTTTAGACTCCCAAGAATGAAAATTTTGACCCAAATACATAACACATGTATAATACTAATAAAATTCTTTGGCTTTGTCTAGCTCCTCTCATCAGAGACGCTGAGTGCCTTGCAAATGTTATTTTGTTAAGCTTCATAAAATGCATGTATTATAGATTAAATGGAAAAACTGTGGCAAAATTGTTTTTAGTGGCTTGCTCATGATAACATAATTCAACAGTGGAGAGCAGAACAGAATAAACATCATCTCCTTCCTATTCAAGTGCTCTGAATGCTAAAAATCTTATTTCTCTGTCTCATTTAGGTACATATTAGCTAAGTAACTTTTGCCTAATATCTGAAGTTCATGTTGCTGAGCACAATAAAACAATTACAGTTACAAAGATATAGGACTGTATTGTCTGGCAGAGTGTGGTTTAGTTCCTCTGAAACCTATTAAGGATTGGTAAAGGAACGCATTCTCCTTTCATTTGCTTTTAGAATGAAATAAAGATTTAAATAGCAAACTATAGCTCTGACTTTGTATTCATAGCATGTATAGAAGGACAAAGAATCATAACTTGTTAGCAAAGTAGGAAGTCAATAGGCAAATATGCTTTTTGATGAAAAAACAATGAAGGCTCATCAAATGAAGTATACAGCTCAATAGGTAAAATGAGCAATTAGAATAAAAATACACCTATGTCAAGAAGACAAAAAAGCAATTTCACCAAGAAAGAATATTTTAAATGATTTGCTGCTGACTCATGCTATGACTATTTAATAGATCAACAAGTGAATGAGATTGTACAGCCAGAAACATTTGCTATAAAAGATGTAGGTTTCTTAGTAAATTTCTGTAGGTTGGGTAGAGGGAACCATGCCTTTGACCATCATATGAGGGGGGAAAAAAAAGGGAAAACAAGCCAAGATTGTATTGAATGCTTGATTGCTTTTTCAGACTCTTTCCATTCGGGATTCTGTCAATCAGGCATGGAGATGCCTTTTTTCCTGATGATATTTTACACAATTGTTGAGTAGTCCTTAGTCATGACTCTGAATGTTTCAACATTTGAGTGTAGCTCAGAATTTTTAGGCTCAATTTTCCAATTTACTTGAAAAGAGGAGCAGGAATTTCTATGCATGCATAGTTACAAAGAGATGAGCTATGCTGGCATAAATATGTGTGGGGAAAATTAGGTTTTATCAAAGATGAAAAAAAATAAAAAGTCTTTTGACGAGATTTTCTCATTTTTTCAAAAATACTTTCTCAAAAAAATCCAAAATCGTAAGTATCTAATTGCTTTCAAAATGATTGTAAAGTTACAATACAACTCAAAATGTTTTGCCCCGCTTTTATTATATTTCAGCAAGCATCAGTGTTTTAGATTGAAAACTTGTGTCACTTTTCACCAGTCCACAGTTCTAATGGAGGCTAAGGATCAGCGACTTTCTATTTCAGGTACAATTTCATACGTCTGCATTTATCATAACTCAGATCAACCCAAGAAGTCTTCTCAATTCCATGCCATACAACCCCACAGAATGGTACTATTCTATGTCCATCATGATGACATGATCCATTGGGTAGGCACAGATATAGGAACTTAAAAACCTAGGTTCTCTTCTTACATCCAACACTACCTCCTGTGCCTATGAACAGATCACTAAACACCTCTCTATCTTGGTTAATCCATCCTGAACGTTAGATAATAGCAGACACTATGATCCAACTTCCTTGTAAGTGTTTTGAGATCTACAGATGAACCAAATGAACAGCATCATTTATTTTATGTGTTTTATGTAATATTGGAATATACTCAGGAAATTCTGATTATCATAGCTTTAAGATGCCAATTATGGAGGCTGACGTCCATTTTATCAATGTAAAATACTCCTTAGAAAAAATCTAGACCAGCTCTACATGATGTTAACAGATCATTAGAACAATGAAATTAGCATTCACCCAGAGGGCGGTTCATGAATGCAGAAGACAGAATTTTCACAGGATTTAGAGCTGGATTATGGAATCCATCTCCATCACTGACTATTTTAAAATTGAGATTAGATGTTTCTTACAGTAGAACTTTTTTCTATAAGGTGTTCTCTGTGAATTATTTTGGGGTTGTTGTATTACCTGTGTTATACAGAAAGTCAGATTGGATGACCACAATGGTCCCTTCTGTTCTTGAAATCTATAAAGTATAAACCTTTCCCTCTCTGATTTATAGATATAGTTTCAAAAGTTTTGAACATTTCTTCTCACTGGATGTTGGACAGTGTTCAGCTGGATCACCTCCCTCTGGAAAAGCAAGATAATGTCAAATATAGCACACTGAAATAATGCTCTTCAAATCTGCACATTTGAACCATCTCTTCTTGGAACTTGCTTGAATGAAGTCCCAAGTGTCTTCTGATGCCTACTAAATATAAACAATATTTTTGGGCAGACACCACGCAGATTTTGGGGATGAATGTCACTGAATAGAATATTAAGGTTTGCTGATTGCATGTCTGAGATTGTCTAAGCAGCCATAAAACTGTGGGAACTTTCATAGCTCATTCCCTGTTTGTGTCTGCTGGAAAAAAAAATCTGCAGAAGGCATGCAAAAACTCTGTGCCTTGGATCTGTAGTCTCTGAATAATAAAATTGCTGACTGATTTTTTTAAACTAATCAGGTGTGTCTACACTAGCCGGCTACTTCGAAGTAGCCAGCACAACGTCAAAATAGCATGCATCGCATCTACATGTGCTATTTTGACATTGAAATCGACGTTAGGCGGCTAGATATCGAAATCGCTATTCCCATCCAAAGATGGGAATAACGCCCTACTTTGACGTTCAACGTCGAAGTAGGGCGTGTATAGATGATCTGCGTCCTGCTACTTCGAAATAGAGGGGTCCTCCATGGCGGCCATCAGCTGAGAGGTTGAGAGATGCTCTGTCCAGCCCCTGTGGGACTCTCTGGTCACCGCACGCAGCAGCCCTTAGCCCAGGGCTTCTGGCTGCTGCTGCTGCTGCTGCTGCTGCAGCAGCTGGGGGTCCATGCTGCATGCATAGGGTCTGCAACCAGTTGTTGGCTCTGTGGATCTCGTGCTGTGCAGGCCGAGTGTGTCTGGGAGGGGCCTTTTAAGGGAGTGGCTTGAGGCTTTGCTGGCCCCTTATTTCAATGGGGAGTGCTTGTGTGTGTGGACGCTCTGCATTTCCTTTCAGGGCAGCTCCTTTCGACGTTCTCCATTGCTACTTCGACTTTGAACATGGATGGCACCAGCCCTGGAGGACGTGTAGCTGATACGCATCCAAGTAGCCTATTTCGATGTTCTTATGTCGAAATAGGCTACTTCAATGTAGTGTGCTAGTGTAGACGTAGCCATCATAATATAGCCATGGTATATATGTACATGTGAATTAAATTTGGTCCATTTTCTTCCTTTACAAGGGGAGAAACCATTTGTAAGTGAATCAGCAGTTCTACATCGTTTGCAGATACAGAATGGTTTCCTGGTGTCATCAAATCTCTTGTGGGAAACATTAAACATGTTTAATCAGTCACATTTACAGCTCTTGCAGCATAAATTATTAACCATCTCTAATGGTCTAGAAACACCACCCAAAAGACAGGAACAAAGTTGCTCTCAGGATAATCACCACTGATTCAGGTTCATCTTATACTATACGCCGGAGGCTGTGCACTTGCTTGCTGCTATTAATTTGATTTACTTGTTGTGCTGAGTTAAATCTTATCTTAGATACAGAAGAGGTGAGCAAATTCAAAGACAGGCTGACTTTGGATAGTGTAATAACAAACCTGGAGGGCCAACATGGGGCACAATTCCCATGCGTAATTATCACTACAAATGTTATCCACATAAATACCCCATAGTAGTAGTAGGCATCCTTCAGTCTGCATAGCCTATGGATCGTGCCCTTTATAGTTTCAATTGAGGACTTCATTTACAGCGTCTACTGTGACTATGAAGACCCACACGAGAGTGACAGTCCTTGCTGCATCTCTTGCAGATGTGGTGGGTGTCTGGCAAGTCCTTAGTGTGCTTTCTGTGCGCTTGCTTCTCCTCTGCTAGCTGTCTGATCCTCATCTCGCCCTTCTGAAGGCCCTTGTGTAACCCCTGCCTCCATCTGCTGCGGTCGTCTGCTAGTTCTTCCCAGTTGTCCAGCTCGATGTCTACCTCTCTGAGGCCTCTCTTGCAGACATCTTTGTAGCGTAAATGGGGGCGTCCGGGAGGTCTTTTGCCAGAGGCTAGCTCACCATACAAGATGTCTTTTGGAATCCTTCCATCATTCATTCTGTGGACGTGGCCGAGCCAGCAGAGCTGACGCTGCCTGAGGAGGGTGTGCATGGTTGGGATTCCAGCTTGCTCGAGGACGGCGGTGTTGGTCACTCTGTCCTTCCATGATATTCCGAGGATGCGCCTGAAGCAGCGCAAGTGGAAGACATTCAGCCTCTTTTCCTGGCGGGCATACAGGGTCCAAGTCTCGCTGCCATAAAGGAGGGTGCTGAGGATGCAGGCTCTGTAGACTTGCATTTTGGCGTGAGTGTACAGCTTCTTGTTATTCCACACTCTCTTGCTGAGTCTGGACAGAGTTGTGGCCGCTTTTCTAATCCTCCTATTTAGCTCAGTGTCCAATGACAGGGTGTCAGTGATGGTGGACCCGAGGTAAACGAATTCGTGGATGACCTCTAACGTATAGTTGTCAATGCTGATTGATGGGGATTCAGCAGGATCCTGACTGAGTACGTTTGTCTTCTTTAGGCTGATGATAAGCCCAAAGTCCTTGCACGCTTTGGAGAACTGATCCAGCAGTTTTTGAAGCTGGTCTTCTGTGTGAGACACTACAGGAGCATCATCTGTGAACAGCATGTCTCTGATGAGGACTTCCTGCACCTTAGTCTTAGCTTTCAGCCTTGCAAGATTAAAGAGTTTCCCATCAGATTATGTGTGCAGCAAGATGCCCTCTGTTGAAGATCCAAAGGCATGCTTCAGGAGGAGTGTGAAGACAGATGGAGCGCTGGGTTGAGCACTACTCCGAGCTGTACTCATGCGAGAACGTTGTGGTTGACGCAGCCCTCGATGCTGTCAAGCTCCTACCAGTAATGGACAAAGTGGATCAGGAACCGACTGTGGATGAACTGAAGAGAGCCATCGACATCATTGCAGCAAGAAAGGCCCCTGGCCAGGATGGTATACCACCAGAGGTAATCAAGTGTGCCGTGGACACACTCCTGGAACCCCTACATAAGCTACTGTGCCTGTGCTGGAAAGAGGGTGAGGTTCCACAGGATATGCGCGACGCTAACATTGTAACGTTGTATAAGAACAAAGGAGACAGAAGCGACTGCAACAACTACCGTGGAATCTCCCTCCTAAACATCACTGGTAAACTGTTCGCTTGCGTCATCCTTGGCAGACTCCAGATGATTGCTGAGAGGGTGTATCCCGAATCGCAGTGTGGATTCCGCGCAGAGAGGTCTACCGTTGACATGGTCTTCTCTCTAAGGCAGCTGCAGGAGAAGTGCAAGGAGCAGAGGAAGCCACTCTACATAGCCTTCATCGACCTGACCAAGGCCTTTGACTTGGTCAGCAGGGATGGTCTGTTCAAACTGCTCCACAAGATAGGCTGTCCTCCACGGTTACTCAAGATGATCCAGTCGTTCCACGAAGACATGAGAGGAACCATCCAATATGACGGTGCGTTATCGGATGCTTTCAGAATCAGGAGCGGCATCAAACAAGGATGCGCGCTTGCTCCGACATTATTCGGGATAAATACCCCAATTCACTGATAGTTTTTTATCAACTTTCTCCTGAGCTTTTTTAGTCCAGCAAAGTTGCTGCTGCAGAGTATGGAAGTTTTGCTTGTGTAAGGACTGCAGAATGAGGGTCTACAACCATTTATTTTCCTAAGAGAGAAACGTCCTCAGAAGACTCAACTCCAATGGGCAGAGTGAAACCTACAGGATAGAGCACAGGAGAGGGACTGAGAAGACTGGCATTCCATTGCTGTCTCTGTCACTGCCCTGTTAAGCAAGTCGTTTCGCTGCTTTGATCCTGATCTCCTTTTATGTAAAAAAATATTTTGAAGTGCTTTATAAGAGCTGGCTGCTCATTGTAGTCTTTCCTCTCCCACAGTCTGTGTGATACCAAGCCAGGATTATGTGATAAACCAGCCTTTGCTAGAGAAGAAATGAGAACTGACATGGTTATTTATGGAGAACTGTTTTTTCACAGGTGGACTGCAAGTAAACCAAGTTTCATCACATCTGGAACATGCTGGGAGCACTACCTCTTTGCTCCTGAGGAAATGCAGAGGCTCATCCACCCATCCATCCATTCACAGAGGGGTAGCTGAGTTAGTCTATATCTTCGAAAACAACAAGAAGCCCTATGGCACGTTATAGATGAACAGATATTTTGGAGCATAAGTTTTCGTGGGCAAAGACCTAAAGCGGACTCATGGGAGCTTATGCTCTAAAATATCTGTTAGTCTATAAGGTGCCACAGGATTTCTTGTTGTTTTTATGACTCTTGTCAGTAACGTCTCACAACCGTTAATGGGAACTATCCCCAGCAAGGGAGGAAAAGCAGCTCTTTGATGAGGGTATGGTTGCATGTGACCAGGGAGGTGAGAGTCCCAGCTTACAGAGAAGTACTAGTGTTTAGCTGTCTTTCAGCTGGTGCCTAAAAATAGGTGTGTGCCACATCAGTCTGGGCAGGAGCATGGGCTAACCACCTAGAAATCAGGTTTGATTGCATTGGGGCGGCTGGCTCGGTGGGCACCTGAGCCACTGGAGACCCACTGCTTTTTTTCAGACCTACCTTGAACAGCTTGTGCAAATACAGCCAGGTGAGCTGGGAATCTCACTTCATGTCTCAAATGTAGACATACCCTCAGGCATCGGCATTGATTTCTAAATGTCCTTTCCTGCAACCAGAGAGGGGGATTTCAGCAACAGAACTCCCCTCCTCACCACACCCCTTACACACACTCATTCTGCACCTACACAGAAGACTTCAGCCTTCTTCTGCAGCTGCAGGGGTAAGGCCAACAGGGAGACTCCATTCTTGTTTTTGCATCTGGGAATGTAGGAAAAGTTTGGATTCTAGCTGCTCAGCATTAGGGAGACAGTCAAAAGCTTCTTTGTAACCAGAGAGAAAGATTGCATTGAAAAAAATAACACCTGGTATCAGCTCAAGCCTGTGAGAAAGGTTGAATGAGATACAGCTCAGATACCTAACGTAGTGGCCACAAGGTTGATGAGGCATTAATCATAGTGAAGGGAATAAAAGAAGGAAACCAGTATTCCATCTTTTCCAAACCAGCTAATGAGCTGCAGAAGGTAGAAATATTTGTCCTGTTTCCTCCCCATTGCTCTCCATCCTTCTCACAGGCACCATGTGTGCCTTTGGGGAGAAGAGGAGGGACCTATATTCTGAGGCTTTCAACCACCTCCCTTCAGAGAGGGAATATATGGGGTGGGAGTCTGGGAAGGGGGCAGGACATTATATTACAAATCTGCTTCAGTTAAGTTGCCTTTCCTGTAGTACCTAAAGCAGACCTCTTGCAAGACAAGAAGTGTTGTATGTAGCATATTCTTTTGCCTGCTGAGCCACTAAGTTATCTAGAACATACAGTCTAAAGAGCGTTGTAGAGTCTTATATCCCAAGAGCAGAGTTTAAATTTCATGCTTCTGGGAGTAGGTTCTGATTAAAGCCAACAGGAGTTTTATCTGAGTAAAGACGGTATGCATAGTAAGTGTGGTAGTTGCATTATTAACAGCATGTCTGTTTGTCCCATAAGATCCAAAAGGAAAACATGAAGTTGGGAAAATTAGAGCAGATACCATTTGAAGTACCAGAAACAGTGGAGCACTAAAAGATTTGTTATGAGAACTAGTGCGTTATCTTGGAGTGGCTCAGCCAAGCAGATACAAGCTGTGTCTACACGTGCATGCTACTTCGAAGTAGCGGCACTAACTTCGAAATAGCGCCCGTCGCAGCTACACGCGTCGGGCGCTATTTCGAAGTTAACTTCAACGTTAGGCGGAGAGACGTCGAAGTCGCTAACCTCATGAGGGGATCGGAATAGCGCCCTACTTCGACGTTCAACGTTGAAGTAGGGACCGTGTAGACGATCCGCGTCCCGCAACGTCGAAATTGTGGGGTCCTCCATGGCAGCCATCAGCTGGGGGGTTGAGAGATGCTGTCTCTCCAGCCCGTGCGGGGCTCTATGGTCACCATGTGCAGCAGCCCTTAGCCCAGGGCTTCTGGCTGCTGCTGCTGCAGCGGGGGATTCATGCTGCATGCACAGGGTCTGCAACTCGTTGTCGGCTCTGTGGATCTTGTGGTGTTTAGTGCAAGTGTGTCTGGGAGGGGCCCTTTAAGGGAGCGGCTGGCTGTTGAGTCCGCCCTGTGACCCTGTCTGCAGCTGTGCCTGGCACCCTTATTTCGATGTGTGCTACTGTGGCGTGTAGACGTTCCCTCGCTGTGCCTATTTCGATGTGGTGCTGCGCAACGTCGATGTTGAACATCGACGTTGCCAGCCCTGGAGGACGTGTAGACGTTATTCATCGAAATAGCCTATTTCGATGTCGCCACATCGAAATAGGCTACTTCGATGTAGGCTTCACGTGTAGACGTAGCCACAATGAACCACATAACACTTTCTTATGCATTTTGGTAACTATAGCCTGTGAACTCAATTAGAGACAAATGCTGCTTTACAAAATACTAAATATCATGTGATTACAGGTGCTTCCCTAAGATGTTCTTAAGCACTGTTCTGTTTTCAGTCTTGTTTTTATGATGATGTATATCCTTCTGGGTTAGAATATTTTATTTATTTCCCTATTTGATTGGCTTTTTAAAGTGCAATTATTACTGGATTTTGTTTATTAGCAACAAAGGATTTGCATTGTTTCACAAGTAAATCAAACATTTACTGTATTTGATTTCTGAGAATGGAAGACTAAGAAAACTGTAATGAAGCTTTTAAGTGTTATATATGCGTAAAACCTCGATGCTCAGTTTTACCACGCAGACCTATTATGTCATCCTCCTCAATATTTCTTAGATTTGCAAAGATGAAAAATACAAAAAAGAAAAGAGGTCATAAAGGGATTTCCTTAACTATTGTGAGATGGTCTCTGTAGAGTAGCAATCAAAGTATGTACCTGACTTTTTCTGAGTTCAGTGTTCTAGCAAAACCCTTAAATAGGAGTTGTACCAGTCTCTAAACTTTGAGGTCTCATTGTCACTGGACTTCTTTGCATTCGTAAGGAGTTGAGGGAAAGTAGGAGAAGTCTTCTCAAGCAAGGTTCCCCATGCAGGAGCCAGACCCAACTGCTGTTCCTCAGCTAGTGTGAGTGTGTAAGTTATATGGAGCGAGGCACTGCGAAAAGGATTTAAGGCCATGACTGCTCCTGGAAGATTTCTCCATGGCTTCCTTTGTCAAGAACCTCCAGTGAGCCATCTTCAGAAATGATGGAGAACAGAAAGTGGTGTAGTTCCCCCCTTTATTTCTGCTTCTGGGTGTGTTTTCTCCAGTAGGAGCCTACTCTAGACATCATGCCTACAAGAATATGTCCATAAGTACATGTTTAAGAAACTGAAACTCTCCAGTATCAACTAGATTCAAGATTCATCTTTTTTTTTCGAGATTCATTTAGAGCCCCTTGTATAGCGTGCTTTGGGGTACTGTGTTCTATTAACAGCCATCAGGAGCTTTTCTTTCACAGAAAATTTCATGAGCATAAGGGGAACATGAATCCAACAAATTAAAAAGTATATATCCTGTTGCTTTGGCTGCTGCACAAATCATTTCACTTGACTTGTAAACAAAGATATTATCTTCTGCTAAAACAGTCAACTAATGACTTAGGTCTGTGAACTGCCTCCCTGCAGGCAAAAACATTCTCTCAAGAGAAATGTGATGCTTTAAGACATAATAAATGGACTTACGTACCCTGCTTATTTTTAAATAACTTTTGTGTTTCTGTATCAGAGGGGTAGCTGTGTTAGTCTGTTTCTGCAAAAACAACGAGGAGTCCTGTGGCACCTTATGAACCAATAGATGTTTTGGAGCATAAGTGTTCGTGGACAAAGACCCAGCGTGTCAAATGCATGTCACGAAAGCTTATGCTCTAAAAAATCTGTAGGTTTACAAGGTGTCATGGGACTTCTCGTAGTTTTTGTGTTTCCATGTATTAAAAATCTGGTGGGTTAAAAATGTATTACGAAGAGTTGGCCTCGGAGGAAGATACTGAATACTGTTTATCTCATGCTTGCTGAATAGCCTCTTCTCCAGTCGTTCTGAACCTATTTACCTTTGTAGACCACATAATCAACTTTCTGTGAATTACGTGGGCTGCAGCAACACAATATGTATACTAAATGTATGGCCCTGAGGATGCTTTATGGGCAGCAGCTGTACACTAATTGGGCTGTAAGCAGGCCCACCAAAGTGGGAGGAGGAGGGCAAAAGGGTCAGGTGCCCCAGGGCCTAGCATTTCAAAGAGCTCCAGCCCCTTTGAAGTGCCACCGTCGTGCTGATCCATTGATGTACAAGGCTGCGAAGGAGTGGAAGGAGCCGAAACACACGGGCTGGGTGGAGCTGTGGGCTGACTGCCCCAGGTTTTGCCCTTTCTGCCCTTGGCCCTGCCCTTTCTTGGGCGCAGAGCCAGACCCCCCAGCCCCTTGCCCTGGGGCCTGCGGCGGCTGTTAGCCCCATTGGCTGCAAGCAGGCTGTGGATTGTGAACTACTGCTCTATTCCCTTCTGAAATCACTAGAATCTATCCAGTTTCAATGAAATTAGTAGAACAGGCAGTGCTTGTACGTCCTGAGTCAATGGAAAAAGGAGATTAAAAATAGTTCATTGAGCTCATTGTACAAACCCAAATGCAGGGTTCAGGCTCAAAGGTCGGGGAGGGAGGCTAGGCCTATGTAATTATTACACAAAGCAGAAACCCAGGTTGAAACTTCAAAGCATTTTTTAAGCTGCAAGTTCTGTGGTGCTCAGGTGCATTATTCAATTACTGCCTAACAGAGTGGCCAAGTCATGTGCCTCTCTGACTGCGCTGATCTTGTCCCTGCTGCCATAGCAACCTGTTGGATCAGGACTGAATGCTGGGATCTTGATTGGAAGGGGGGTTGCTTCTTGGATGTGATCCATTCCGCAAACGTTGATGGAAAAACAGAATAGACGTTACTCTCGTAAGCTACTGAGTTGTCATGTTAGAAAACGAAGTAAAAGTCAGTCTTTAATTTCCAAGTGACAAGTAAAAAGGGTGATTTTGTTTCTTATTTTATAGTCCCTTCTGGAGGCATGGAGGAAAAGCCTCATACAATACCTTTTGAGGCACAAGAAGTGGCATAACATTTTAGCACTGACGTTTGACCTCAGTATTGATTTACAACCACTGGGGTCGTGTCTACACAGGCAGCTTCTCTTGAGAAAACTGGACTTTTGTCAACAAAACTGGCCAAGCATCTACACAGTGAAAGGGCTCTGTCGACAGTTTGTCGACAAAACTCGGCCGGCAGCATTGCACTTCTCCCCCGTCAAGTACAGTAATCCCTAAAACAACGTGTTTTGGAGGTGCACATAACTCACGTTAATGCAAGTTAAACACAACTTAAAGTCCTGCTCCTCCACAGCCCCACACCCCCCACATGCAGCCCTGGCTCCCCCCCGCCCCACTGTGCACAGTTCTGGCTCACCACTCCCCATGCATGGCTCTGCGTCAACCCCCTACAGAGCTGCGCAGCCTCAGCTCATCTCCACCCACCCTGCAGCCCTAACCTGCCCCAGGCTTAACCTCCCTGCCCCCCTCCCACGGTCCCAACCCACCACAAGACTTAATCCTCCCCAACTGCCCCCCCCCGCAACCCCAAGAGTTACGTTGCAAAAGAAGCTCCGGGTGCTCCTGCTGCTTCCCTGGCAGCAGAACATGCGTTCTGCTGGGGAAAAAAGCTGCCCCTGGCCTTATACAAAATTTGAGTTATGAGAGAGTGCGTGGGAATGCAACCCTCACATAACTCGAGGGATGACTGTTTAGTGCTTCTCTCCACAGTGTTTTTGTCAACAGAGTCAGCCTACAGGGCTTCCAGTTCCCCGGGCAGCCCTGTTTGCAGAGCTTCCAGTCACTCATTCTGTCAAAAGAGGGCAGGGCAATCTGGCTGCTCTCTGTCAACAGAGCAGATTGCTCTTTCGATCTGCTTTTGTGTGTAGATGCTACCTATCAGCAGAGGTTTTGCCAGGGTTTCTCTGTCGACAGTGATCTCCGTCAACAGAAGCTGCCTGCGAGGATGTAGCCTGTGTGTAGACATTTTAAAAACCACAGGCACAGTAATTTTACAGAAGAAAATGACCCTAAAAATCTCTCTATTAGCAACTAACAATGCACAGTGCACCCTTACTATTGAGAAATCTATGTTTTTTCTGGGGCCTGATCCAAAACCCACTGAAGTCAATGGAAAGATTCCCATTGTCTTCAATGTGTTTGCATCTGCTTTGTAAGCAATAAAGAATACCATTATGCTACTGCGCTAATCTTTACTGTTTTTACTGAGAATAATATATACATACCTGCCATGTTTTTGAAGTCACTTTGCAAGGTGGTAACCAAGCGTAGAGGGGGCTGAGGGCAGGCTGTTGCCTTGCACATAAGCTGCTGGGGTCAGAGCACTGAACCAGGCTGTAGAGGACACAGAGGCTCAGGGAACTGTAGGTTTGCCTGCTGACTGTTGGGGCATAGGCTATGACCTGTGGTCTGAATTGTACCCCAGGAGGGTGCAGTGGTGTAAGCAAATAGAGTACACATCACTTAATAGAGGTTCAGGCTTGGTAAAATAGTTTTAAATAAGTACAAATTCAAGGATAAAGCCAAGTAATTACAAGCAAATAAATGTAAACTACATTTTCTGGTGTTTAAGACAGCAAGCTCCAGTCTTGGTTCAAGGCAGATTTCTTACCAGTTTTCTTCTTTGCAGGTGTGACTGACATTCTTTCAGTCAGGACCTTCCACAGAAGTACGAAGTGCTGTTCCCTTGGCTGTCTGTGTGAAAGATCTCTGTCTTCACAGGTGTCTCACCTATGTTCAGTTCCTAGGGACTTCAACTCCTTTGGCTGAAGGACCCACCTTTCTCAGCCTGCAAGAGCTCCTTGGCCTGTCCTGTGATGGATGCCAAGATGGCTTCTTCTCTCACCGTGTATCTGCCCAACCTCACTGTTCTGTTACAGACTCAAGATTACCTCATGCTGTTTTTCCTTCCTGTGTAATTCCCTTCCCCCTGGAGAGCTGCATGTCAATGAGTCTTTCAATGGTTTTGGTTGCACTTTGTTTAGTTTCACTGGGGACAGGAACTGCCTTCCCTGCTGTCTGGGAGGAAACTGATTTCTCCCTTTTGGTTTGTCATAAACTTTAAAGACTAATAGCAATGAGTATTTGTAATGGCTCATATACTACTAGTACACACATTTTATAGCAATATTAATTACCAGTGTGTCATTTGGTTCACTTTTATAATACAGTAACATTGTATGCAATCTGATGATTCCATTACTTATCATCTGAGGTTCAGACCCCGCCCGTCCCTTCTCTTTGCAGTCCAGTAAACCATAGAAATGTACTCTTAGGCAAAGTTCCTTAATCTCCTTCAGTGAAGAGAGAGCCCCATATGGTTTGGTGAAGACTTCCTACCCGGCTGGGGATGGTTGTCATTACCTTCTCCCCATGTTAGCTTAATGATTTTGTTTGCCTTGTAGATAAATGCACTTTCATTGTCTTTCCCTGATGACCAAGCTAATCAGCCAAGCAAATATCCATTCCATTTGTTTACAGCAAAGGGGGCTCATTCATTAAGGGAGGGATAGCTCAGTGGTTTGCGTATTGGCCTGCTAAACCCAGGTTTGAGAGTTCAGTCATTCCAGGGGTTGTCTAGGGATCCAGGGCAAATAAATTTAAAAAAAAAACGCTCAGGGCTGGTGCTTGGTCCTGCTATGAGCACAGGGGACTGGATTCAATGTTTCAATGTCCTGTTAAGGTCCCTTCCAGTTCTGAGATAGGTATATCTGTATAATTTATTTTTAATTTATTTTATTACTGGCCAAACATATATTGAGAACATAATTCTAGCACATATCCATAGCTCCATGTACCTACCCAGTATGTGCACCATGTAAAAATATGTGTAACTGAATTGTTTGGGTTTCCAGTTACATGCTGCCATTTAGATACATACTATGACAACAGTGAGTTAGGAGCAGTAAGTACTCCAGGCTTGACAAGTGCAGCTGATACTGAATAGAGTGACAGTCTCAAAACCACAAAGGCTGTTGCCTTCATAACACTTTATGCTGTAGGTTGCTGGAGACCTGGGCTTACAAAACAAGGCTTTTTTTAGAATGACATCTGAGAAAGTCTAGGCATTGCAGTTGTGAGGACAAGCCTGAAACTGTGACATGACTCTAACTGGTGTGGCAATGCCTGCCTGTGTCTGCAGCCAGCCTGAAATAATGCCTCAGTCAGCAGAGAACTGCTCTTACCCTCTCTACAGGGCACTAACGCCAAGGCCCACTTCTCTGGGAAGCATTCCATTAGCATCACCACAGCAGGGGGGCTCTGTGTGGCCACAGCAAGGCTATGGCTACACTGGAGAGTTTTGTTGACAAAAACCGGTGGAGAGTTCACACACACAATGTGTTTTGTCAACAGTGTGTCGACAAAAGTCATCACTTTCGCTGACAACCTTCTGATACTCCCAGATGAGGAAGAGCGCCTTTGTCAACAGATTCTGTCAACAAAAAAGTGGTGTGGATGCTCATGCGGGGGTGCAGGGGTTGTTGCTTCTTCGGTAGCTATTCTGAAATAGCTGTATCAAAATAGAGCTGCTACACAAAAAATGTATTTTGAAATTGCACTTAGCTATTTTAGCAAACACAGTGCTTATTTCAAAAAAGCTATTTTAAAATAAGTGCTGTTCCAGATCTTAACAGCACCTATTTCATAATAGTTAATAGGCACTATTCCTCCTGCAATGAGGTTTGCCGATTTCAAAACAACACACCCACAACTTTGAGTTTGACAGCAAAGTTATTTTGAAAAAAACAGCTCTTACGTTGAAATAACTTGGCTGTGTGGACGTAGCCCCACTGACCACAAGTAGCAATCAGATGCTTAAGAATATGTGAGAAACCCTGTTTGGTGTCACTTCTGGAAATACACTACCCTCATGAATAGATCTGCCTCCCATAGATGCATCACCAATCATCTTATAAGGCCAGATTTTTAAGAGATTCCAGGCAGACTCAGCTCCAAGTGATATCAGGAGACCTGCCACTGCTCAGCACCTTCATTAATAAGGCCAGTACATGACTGTAGAGTCCAGAAATATTTTCTGTTGACTGATATCTAACCTTCCTAGCTTTGATTAATTTTTAGAAATTAAAGTAAAAGATGTTTGCTTCTAAATATGTCTATCAACTGTCATAAAGAAGCACAGTCTATTGTCCAGAAATAATATTTATTCATCAACAATAAAACACAGAATAGAAAAAAGCCTTATCAATAAAACTATATGTATGCTGTATTTTTATTCAGTACTCCACAAAAAACACTACAGACAGTAACAAAATAATTGAATTAATTTAAAAATCTTCAGATATGATAGCACTGTTTGTTTACCATGTTTTATCAGCAATGCGGTGGTCTTTTGTTTACATATTACAACTTTACTTAACTTCATAACCCTGCTTCTTAAAACTATTGAACCAATTGGTACTTGATTCAAGGTTTATAACATATATGTATATCCATAAACAATAACAGCTCTTAGAAAGTTACGCACTGTTCAAGATTAACAGCAAGTTGTTTTGGATGGGGGAAATTATAACTGAATGGGGGATAGAAATCAAAACATTGAAGAGAAATTATATTTGGGGTAACTATTACATATTTTCCATTGCCCTTTTAGAAAAGTGATCTCTTCCTTTGTCTGATTGCTCCTGGTTTAGGTACTCTAGCACCTTTGCTAGCATATCTTCGTCCAGATACTGCCTGTTTTGTGTGTCATCATTCTCCTGGGCCATGAGCAGCCTTTTGCTGAGTGATGTTAATTTTTCAGATTCTTGTGGTCCCAGATGATTTAAATGTTCTTTGATTGCTTGCTCAAGCTGGTCCTCTTCCTGCAGGTTATTTTCAGAGGAAACTGGGACTGGAATGCGTTTCATCTGGTTTGCATTGATAATTTCAGGGTATTTTGCCAACATCTTTGCCAAGTAGTCAGCTAGTTCTTCATCTTTCTCATTTAGTTTTTCATATTCCATTTGTCTTCTTTCCAAATCGTTAATCCAAACAGCTTTAGGAAGTTGAGGTCCTTTAGACCTTCTGGGGATGTAGGAAAGTCTTGGCAAGCTGTTCTCATCATTAAGCTGATTTATAAAGGAGGAGGTTTTCTGGTTAGCTAAATTGTCAGTCCCTAAAAGATTGACAATGTCTTCAATATTAAGGTCTTCAGGTAATGTTTCTGGCATAACATTAATTGCCTGTGTCATGTAACCATTTTTAGGGCTCATTGTATTTTTAAATACATCTGTGTGATCTAGATTGGTTTCAGGAATGTCATCATCAAGGTCTTCTGGTAGCTCTGGTTCCTGCTCTGTCTCTACTCTTTCAGTCTGCTGCTGCTTTTCTCCAGTTTTCAACATGTCTAATAAATCCTCTGGAGGGATTTGTAAATTCCTTGAGATTTCTATTAGTTGAGATATAGACTGGGGATCAAGCTTTTCCAGAAATATACCTGCCCTTTTTTCTTCATGGCCAGTCCTCAACCTACCACTTCCATTATTGCTCATCAGCCTCTTTAGATAATAATTCATTAGCTTTGTAATGTCATCAGACATTTGACCTTTACTGTCCCTCCTCATTTCATCCTCCAGGAAGCCTTGCTTCCCTGATCTCTTCATTTCATCTTCAATTTCTTCTTCGTGTTTATCAATTTCTTCCTTATGATCTTTTATCTCTTCTTGTGTTTGGCTTTCCACTTTTTCCTCTATTGGATTCCAGTCTTCTCCTCCCACTACATCTTCATAAGCAATATTATTCACTTTATAGACATCATCTTCATCTTCTGTATATAATTTCTGGTCCTCATCCAGCTTCTCTTTTTTGTGATTACTTGGTCCAGTCATCTTCCCCAGCTCCTGAAAGACTGATTCCAAAGTAGCAAGACTTTGGGGTGTATATTGTTCTTCTACTATTTCATTGGTCCGCTTGAAGGGACTGTCTCTTGAACTTTCTTCATCATGTATGAGTGGCATTTTGACATGCTTGTTTCCTCTCTCAGGCCACTTATAAGCCTCATAATCATCACTTGCACCAGCTGGAAAGTTATCTGAACTCGCAGTATATGGTTTATTTTCTTTTCCTCCAACCTTTGACTCTTTTTCTGTTTGCCTCAAGGCTTCCAACATTGACCTTACCCATTGTGACTCCTCTTCAGTCAAAGAATCTCTTATATTATCTGATAGGTGACTCTGATCCTTGCTTTCTTTCTGCTGCAGAAGAAATGGGGCACCTTGGTAGAAATTATAATCTGGGCCATTTTCTCCCTTGTTAGCTTGCTTATGAAGATTTTCTATATATTCCAATGCTTTGATCATATCTGGGCTTGGGAGCCTTTGTAAATTTTTCATTAAGTAGTCTGGGTCTTTCTGAAGCATCTGATAGTGTTGGATTGAAGCTGCTTCAACACAACAGAATAGGACAAAGAAAAAGGTGAGAGAGGCGGCTGCTCCAAGCCAGCAGGTTTTAGTATCTGCCATGTTTGAAATCTTTCCTTAAAATAAAGAAAAAGGACAGTTAACAAAGATAAAATTAGTAAATTGTGAAGCAAAAGCAAATTTGAGATTGCTGCTTTGAACTGGAACTCCTGGTATTTATGGTTTTATTGATCATGAAAAGCCAATAGAATTCCCATATGATTCCTTTTATGGAGCTCCTAGAATTATTCTGAGAGCTTATCTTGCAGTCTTCTAGGTCATTCCTTTGATAAGGTCATTGGGACCTACTGGTTATCAATCATAAATCCATTGCCTCTCTATGCTTTGGCAAGTAAAAAGTGCCTGATAAAGTGATTTTATAAATAAAGGAGATTGGGGGAAAAAATCAATATAGGTGCTAAAACAAAAAATCTAGGTGCTACATAGTTTATTAAATACCCATCTGTGCATCTAGATACAGATTTGAGCATCAATATTTGAAAAGTTGGCTTAAAGTATTAATACAGGCTTAAAGATAAACTGTACAAAGAATCCTGGTGCCCAATTGTCCAGTCTACCACCCTAACTCCACTGAATGATTTTATTCCAGGCTAACCCCAATGAGAGTGTGGCCAAGAAAATCATGCGGTAATACACAGGTTTACGTGTATCAGTATTGTAAACCTATTCAAATATTCTTCTACGCTGATTTTCAAAAATATGGTTAATGCCCAATTTGTTAATTTTTTCCACAGGCAGTGAGGAAAACTAAAACCCTTTGTTCTGGTTAATCTATTTTGTCCTTTAAGGGTATCATATTGATATCTTCCTAAATCACTGTAATTAAATGGATTTGCTCAGATTAAGGGGCAGTTTCTTCTGTGGTGGTGAACCAGCATTTCACTTTTGCTTTGAAATTAAAATGTGTGTTTTGTCATTCACTTCAAGGGAGTAGGATGGCTGCTTATGTGGAATCTTGACATTTTGGGCCAAATTCTCTGAGGGGTGAAAGCCTTGTGAGGTAGCAGAGATGCATGGCACCAGATAATTTTGGTCTCTCTAAAACAGAAGTAAAATAAATGAAAATATTATAACCATTATATGTCAGTATCACAGTCATATCACTGCAACATATGAAAATATTTCCATAAAAGGGATAATCCTACAAGGTGCTGGGCAGCCTCATCACCTATTGATGTTAAAGACTCCTTTGCCAGGAAATGCTTGGCACCCCACAGGACTGGGCTGTAACAAATACTAGCCTCTCATTTTACCCAGGTTAGTTATATTATTCTAGCAGTCATGAATAAATATAGTAAATGAGAAAAATGGTAAGGATAAAAACCACTTAGCTTAATTGACTTATTTGGTTTCATTAACTTTTCCCATGAGCCTATGGAAAACATTCTGTTGAGGTGTTACTGATTCATGCTAATAGACAACACGCACAGCCTAGAATTTATGCATGGCTCTGTGTGTGCGTGTGTGTGTGTGTGTGTGTGTACACACACACACATATATAAAAAAGAAAAAGCAAATACAATAAGTATGTTCCTTTCAACTCATACACAGGGTGTCCATTCAGATGATTCTTTATTGTAGTTTAACATGAAATATATTGACAAAATAAAGTAGCCTCAGTTACCCCTCTAAGTTTTCAGTAAAATCATTTTGAATATGAAATACTTATCCCAGACAAGTATTAATACTCCAGAATGGATTATTTCAGAGAGGTCAATAATATCATCTCTGGTTGTCTTTAAACAAAACCAAGAGAACTCTGAATCTTCTGTTATGGAAGAGGCATTAGCTTTGAAAAGGATACAATCACTCAAAAAAAAACCTGCACAGTAACAATTTTTATTGATTAATATCTATAGTTGCAATATAATTAAATTAATATTTCTCAATGGAGAAGTTGTATATTGATTAACCATTAGTTTATTAATAAACAGAATGCTGTGCATTTTCAATTGCTGAAAATTATTTCATAATGTTAGATTTAGCTCTTTCAGGTAATAAGTCTGCTAAAAACCTTCCTCTAATGAAGATGATCGCTTCAATCTCTTACAATTCATGCAATTTATGTAGTATTATATCCTCCATCATACTCAGGGAAATTTAAGTAAAATCATGAAAGAGATATACACAGTTGAAGTTTAGACAGGCTATCTCCTATAATTTTATTTAAAAAATTTCATTTTGAGAAAGGATATCATTTCCTTTCTGAAGATTTCAGATGCTCTTTGGTCTGGATCAGTTTCACTTCCAAGCTATTGGGAGATTATATCTGAAATATTTTAAAATAATAGTTGGATATAAATTTGTTTTAAAACCTCTGAAACTAGATTACCTTATTTAGGGGAAAGGGTCTTCTCCCCAATCTTTTAGGACTTTTAATTCATATATATGAGAAAAATAGAGTACATTTTCATGACTTCAGCTCCAGAAAAATAATTCTTTATTATTTTTCGTTCTAAAGCACATTACAATAAAACAGCTGTTTTCCCAATGACTAGAACAGTGGGGCCAGTCTGGATGGATTAACATATTTATCTGTACTGTGCAATCTGTCCAATTATCATCTAACAAAGAAGAAGTAACCTCTTATCTAGACTCTTTTCCATCAATTTAAATAGTCACCATTTGTAAATGAAGGGGATTAGTTTTCAGTGTAGTGAGTACTGTCAAAGGAAACACAGAGTGACAGGGGGGTCTTCTGAGAAGAGACAACCAAAAACAAAAATTCCCTTTCTGGGGTGTTTCCATGGCAGCACTAATATTTCTCATTAAGCCCCTTCCTGTAGATTCCCATGGTGCTTTGATGGGAATATAATAGATCAAATTAAAATTGTGCATGAAAACTCATAAGCTTTTTGATGTAACTCACATAGAATTCATAATGCTCTGTGAACTACAGCAGAAATTCCTATGGGAGTTTTCCATAAGGAAAATATGAAAATGCAACATATCCTCTTCAAAAAGTACATGAATGATGAACAATTAGCTTTGTTTGCAGACAATTAGCTTTCTTAAAAGTTTGTCTTTTTGCTAATGTACAAATTATGGTTCATATTTTAGTATTTTGCAAATCAAGTGCTTTCTGAATTGGCATACTGATTGTTTGGATGGATGAAAGACTAATTGAAATGAATATGTATCCAAGGCAAGCTCTTATTTACACAGTTATTTTAAATGTCTCACTGAAGCACAGAACGTGAATGAAATCACAAACAGAAACATCAAATACTGTTGTTTTCCCTTCAGGACACAAACAAAGCTGATGTCAAATTGGAATCACTAGCTGTAGGACAATTAACTTTCCCCATGTAGTCAATATTTTCATTATGCCCCTTTAGTTCTTTTTAATTCCATCTGAAAAGCATAGGTAAGAGATTAAAAAAAAGAGAAAGATTCAGCTACCTGGAAATCACTATTTCTATGCTAATTGGAGTGCATCAGGTTGTCATGGTGGTCCCTAATTCTGCTGGTTTTCTAATGTAGCATGGAATGGGAAAAGCCCAGAACAAAGAATATTACAGTCAGTCTTTGAAAGTACAAAGGAAAAAGCTCCCTTACCTGTGTAGCTTAGAGAGCAGAGTGAACTCAAAGCATAGTCTTCCTTGTCTTTTTGCGGCGAGTTTGTGGACTGTTTTCAGCACTAGGACAGCTCCCTCTGCTTATACTGTACATCACCTGACTCTGCACTGCCACATTGACGTCACCTCTCTCAGTCACAAACTACAAGCACAGAGGAGCTGTTGAGAAAATGCTGGAGAAAAATAATAGTTTGGGCTATTTTTGAGTTAATTTTTCTGTACAATTATGCCCCCTATCTGCCTCTTGAAAACACTACAGGCTTTATAGCATCCAAAAGCTTCAAAGCCAAAGAGACCCTTTTGAATAACACAGCCATAAATCCCTGAGGGAAGCACAACAAAAGCAATAAAAAACATGATAAACCATCTGTGATCTGCATAGGGTTCATAGCTGACATTGTAGCTTTCAACTCTCAGCACTTTTTCTGAGAATACCAGCCAGTGTAGCTAGCAGATGATTTTTCTAATCTAATACAGTATTAAATACTTAAGTTTATAAAGTCAACGTATATCTACCTCAACTTTCAAACTGTAGCCAGCCCCTGTTATGAACACGTTGGAAAGAGCCCACCTTACTGTTTCCAGTTTGATTGCAACAGACCCACAAAGGTGATAAGATTATAGCTGCGAAGACTGGATAGAAAAGTAGCAATGCATGCCTTTTATAAAGCATGTGGAGTGCTTGGCCATGCATTAGGACATGGTATGTAAGGGCTTAGTAAGGTCAGGTTCACAGTAAGGTCTGGTGCACAGTTGGCAAGTGTCTTTCCTGGGCATGCTGTGCCTCAGAGGAGCCAGTTCACCACTCTTTAAGTAGGTCAGTCCTGCCATTCCCCTCTCCCCTGAACTTGCATGGAAGCCCTCTCCTGCACCCCTCAAAAAAGTGGTGAGAGAAACAAAAATGGGCAAGAAAGACTGCTTTCATGTTGGTTGCATGTTGTGGGAGCGATTCCACTACACTAATTCACTGGCTGAAACCTTGGCTTAGGAGGGCAGAGTACCATGCAGCTCTACTGCATCCCATCATGACAGCAGAATGGCTCTTGGCTTTGGTATGGAACAAAGGTCCAGGGGCTAGCTCTCCCACACATCTTACCTTCTTGATGAAGAAGTGGGTAGGAAAGGCTCTCCTGCCTCGGTATTCATTTATTCACATGTAAACATGATGTGTCATTTCAGTAAGTCAGTGATCAGACTGCCAGAACTTGTACACATAGGCAGTTCTGACAGAAGTTTTGCTTGGCTGTAAATCAAAAGGCAGAAGATATAATACACTGGAAAATGCCATTCCTTGAATTGCAGTTCTATATGTCAGTAAATGCCTTCAACTTCTTTTCTGTTCCATAATGGTTATTTTACTTCAGCTACTAAAACAAGAGCTCCCTTTCCCCTAAATAAATCTCTCTTGACAATTCTGACCTTTTGAAGCACAAAATACAAAAATTAGGCTGAATGCCTCTTTCAATAAATATAAATATTACCCAGTTAAATTGTTGTAAAGAAGGAGAGAAACTCTATCCTGAAACTGCCCATCCACCAGCTACACTCATTGCATTTTGGCCCTTTGGCCACTAAACACTGTACCTGTCCTCTCCTCCCTGTCACCTAATATGATGACGTGGTCAAATAAATACATAATGTTTCTGGCCTTTTTATGGCTACGCAAGGGTGAGCCTCGTTTTCCATTTAATTCCCTGTTCAGGAGTTGGTTAAAATACAGCACTTGGGCTATGTCTACACTAAAGCAAGCTGTCAACAGAAGTTACTGTCAAAAGATATCTTCCGACAAAATTTCTGTTGACATATCGTGATGAGACTGCAAAGCAGATCCAAAAAGTGATCATCTCTGTTGGCACATAGCAGCCAGACTGCCTGGCCACTCTCTCGGCAAAATGGCCTACCAGAAGGTCAGAAAATAGGGCTGCCCAGTGTCCCAGAAGCCCTTTCTGTCAACAGAAGGCACTCTGAAGTATCCACATTTCCTTTCTGTTGACTGTTTCTGTTGATACAGGTGTTCTGCCTCATGAGGGAATGGCAGAACATTGTCAACAGAAGTGCTGTGTTCTGTTGATTTACTGTTGATAGAACACATTTGTAATGTGGTCTCTCCATGACTGTTGTTGACAAAATGCCAGTTTTGTTGGCAAAACCTTCTAGTGTAGATGTAGCCTTTCTGGTAGGACCCCAACCCACAGGGGGAGAAAGAGCCAAGGAGAACTGTGGCCCTTTTCAGCTTCCCTAGAGATAGGAGTGTAACAATGATTCAGTTGCAATACATGCAAAAGTGGTCTTTCCTAATCTGACATATGCTGTGTGGCTTCTTGACTGGTTTACAGACTGTGAAATGTTGTCAGACCTATTTCCCCACACAATCCAGCTAAATCATGGCCAGGATTAAAGAATGGTGAAATGGTTTGTCAAATACAATGTACTATTGCTCACTCAGCATAGGTGTGCTCCCCTAACCTACTGAAGAACACTCTGAGGCACTGGCCTTCCCAGGGACTTATTCCCTCTGCAGCAAAGCTATTGTGTACTGCAACAATTCTATAGTGGCACTGAAGCCTTGTGAGACATGTCTAATCGTTGTTCTTTTCACTGATGCGTTATTGCCCTCCTCCCTGCTATCAATACCATGGATAAGCTTAACTCGCTCTCCTGAGCTTCTAACAATAGTGTCAGCATCATTCATGAGTTTCGGAAATATATCAGCTACTGTAGCTGTCACCCAAGCTTTTTTCTTCCTTCAGTCATCAGTCAGGGCCTCTAAATCATGTCTCTCCTTATACCATTTACTCTCTGGCTGTGTCTACACTATGAGAGAAAATTGAATTTAAAGGAGTTAGCTCGACATTAAAACATCACTGTCTTCACTGTAATTACCATTAGCTCGACTGAGTGAGCCCCAATACCAATAACAAAATGTTGATATTACCGGAGGGGTATAACGTCAATGTCTAATTTAAAATTTCAAATAAAGGCTAGTGTGGAAGTGCCGTGTCTTTAATTAGAATTTATTAGCCTCCAGAAGTGTCCTGTATGTATCCCACAAAGCTACCCAGTGACCATCCATGTATGGCTGCTTCTTTCTCCCCTGCTCTCCATCCAGGTGTGCAAGAAGGTCACAGGAAGCCCACGAATTTCTGATCAAACTAGAATTAGAATTTCAACTCTGCAGTGCCCAGGCCTGCAAATAGAAAGGTCCAGATGCATGGCTAAAGGGACTGGGTGGGAGTGGACAGGACGGATAGCACAGCTGCCCCCGGCTATGCCAACGTCTGCAGAGGATGCGCGGCACAGGGAACCTGGGCAGGTTTGCGGGACGGCTGAAGGCACAGCTGCCCGCCACTATGCCAACATCCACAGCAGACGCATGGCTGACAGAACCAGATGGAGAGTGGATGGGGCTGATAGTACAGCTGCCCACCACTATGCCAATGTCCACAGAAGATCTATGGCATAGTGAACCCAGGTGGGTTTCGGGGAGGACTGAATGTTACTGGATGCTCTGAATTCTGGGACAGTGCTTTGCATTCTAGGATTTTAACATGGAACACCCACAAGCAACCGGGGCTAAGGCGCTGTGGGCTAGGTACCCACAATGCACTGCTCATGCTGTCGAACTTGCATAGGGCAATTGGGATACGGAAACTCGACATGGAAAAATGATGGGTCGAATTTCAAGAATGTTTGCGGATGCTTAAATTCGAATTCATAAGAATGAGGTTAAAAATATGAATTGATTAAAAATTGAATTTATCTCGTAGTGTAGATGCGGTCTCAGTTGAAATCAGTGGCTGTTTGGCACTTAATATCTTTGTGAATCTGGGCCTTATACCCTCGTGTTGTGAGAGGCTCTCTGTCGCTAAAGAGCTATTGTGGTTTCCACTCCTATTGAAATCGTTGGCACTAAATGCATGAGCAAGGGGTCCTGGAATGTGGTTCTAGTCTGTTGGACAGTGTACCAGCCTGAAGTCCCTTACTAAATAATCTTGGCTTGACAGTGGTTTTACAACGTATTTTAGCCATATTACACTCTTTGCTTCACTTGGGGCCAGATCATGAGAGGCAAGCCAATGCCCATGTTTTAAAAATGCTGTGTCTGTAGGGGATGTTTTGTAGTTCAGATAGGGATTAAGTGAAAAACCTCAAATGTACACTCATTAATATAGTAAATAAAGTCTCCTCTCCCCTACCCCCACCTGCTGTTGCATGAATTAAGAGACTCAGAACCTTGTGTGTAGGAGTTTCAGAGCAAACATTGAAAAGAGATTTTTAGGTCATGTGTTGAAAAAAGCCCCACGGTTTGGTTTTGTTTTTTTTGAGCGAAACTAAAATGACAGCCAATTGCACGTCGGGTATAGCATGATCAAGATAACAATATTGGGGAGGGGAAATCAGAACAATATGAAAGAACTGCTGCTGGAAAACAAGTGAGAGACAGCAGGGCTTGGACTTTGGGAGCCAGAACATCTGGGTTCTAGTACCATCTCAGCTCCCGATCTGCCAGTTGACCTGGGCCAAGGCCCTTCCCCTCTCTGTGTTCATATAACCTTTTCAATTTTGTTTATTCAGACTAAGTGGCAGGATCTGTCTCTCACAATGTATCTACACAACCTGTACCATGATGGGGCCCTAATCATGGGTGGTGTAAGTAACAAACAACATTGCCAGCATGCCTAGCTAGTAACTATGCTTGCCAACACAAAAAAGTGATCTGCAGTTTGTGAAGAGTTAAACAGGCTATTACCTAGACCATATAATTGGTGTCATCAAAGGTCACCGCTGCTTAAAAGTAAAATGGGATTGTGCCAATACTGAAGTAAATTGGATTTTTGTCACTCTCTCTCATTGTCAACTAAAAATATGTACTGTAAATGCACAGTTTAAATGCAGTCACAATATTTTAAAATTACTTTCTTATTCGATATCAATATGTGCAACATCTTTTCTTCTGGGGTGGGGAAGCTTTGCTTTAGCTTAAAAAATAACTGTCATTGTAGAGAGACGTTGGCCCAATGAAAGAGATTACCTTCCTCCCACCCCCACTAGACTGTTTAATTGCACCAGGCCCACTGACTGGGTGGGCAAAGGGAGCAGTAGTACCTGGTGTTTCAAAGGGGCCTCACACTCCAGCTACCACAGAAGCAGCTGTAGCTCCAGGCTCCTTTGAAACACTTCAGAGCACTGTGTTGCCACTCCATGCACAGCTCTGAGGGAATGGGGGGAGGGCTAACTGCCCTAAGCCCTGCCCCTTCAACCTTTGGACCTGCCCTATTTGGGGCGTAGAGCTAGGCCCTCTTCCAACCTTGCTCCAGGGCCTGCAGCTATTGCTATTTTACTTAGTACATAACATCTGACCTCAAACTTTAGTTGTATGTTGGACCGCTTATTTCCTGCATAGGGTTGGTGCTCAAAAGATCAGCTGTATCTGTATGCAAATCTCTCTGAGCTAAATAAACCTAGTTCAGAATAACTGGGTGTCTATTTCAAGGCAAGTTGTGCTTTCAACCCAGTTTAGTCCCTCTCATGTACATCCTTTTGGTGACAGCTTTTGCTAGCTTCACCCCTCTGTGAGTGGAAGCCCACTTTGGGATAACATCTGCACTGCAGCCAGGATTGCTAGAGCAGAGATTGATGTACTGGTCATTGATTTAGTAGGTCTGCTGAAGAACAACCAGATCAAATGCAGCTTGCCCACCAGTCACCTCCAGTACTCTACCCTGGACACGAAGAATAACATAAGGCAATGGGCGAGTGTCTCCCATCAACACCACAGCTAGTCAACCTAAGGTATGTTATTCAGGTAGCTGGAGTTGTGTACTTTTGGTCGACTTACTGCAGTAATCTAGTTGTAGCTTTAGACCTTAGGATCCAACCCTACATTTTGCCACCTAGGAAGAAAACAGTAAGGTCAGCTAAGTTTGGCATCTGCAAGACCTTCCCCTCTGGGATTCTAGCATCAGTAGCTGATTAAAGGGACTCAAAACAGATTCTTCAAAACACAGCATTATTGATTCACCCAAAGGTATGTACCTTGAGACAAGTGAGTTGGAACCACAGAAGGCCACCACACCTGTGTCTACCTCAGCATTATCCTTTCCACTTAGTACACACCCCCATCATAGATGGGGACATATTGGCAGCCACTACAGAATATGCTGCATCTCTCTGTCTCTGTCCTGAGCAATTACTGTCCATGCACCTCCCCACCTTCCTTTCTGGGCAAGAATCTAACCATTTCTTTTAGTGCTGTTTTGTTTTTCTTTCAATCTTATGTTCATGCTGCTGGGCATTCCTGAATTCTTAGGACTCTTATTCTCTTAAGGCCCTTTGGTATTTTCCATGGCAATATCTTATCTCTATCACTGTCAATTTCCTGCTCATTTCTTAGCATCCTTTAAATTAATTCTGTAGTCACGCAGAATAGTATCAGGCAGGGAACATGCATGCTGTCTCGCTCATTCTCCACAATGGTTTAGTTCAGAGTATTGCTCAAAGAGCTTGATTTCTTCAATGCTTGCTTCCCGATGTTGCTTAGGAACCAACACACCTAAGATCACTCCCAAAACAGGAATCAACTAAGCCATAATGAACTAGCCAAGGTGGCGCATTCACATATTGCAAAGATTTCATAGCACCTGGTCCCACTCCCGCACCTTGTCCTGTGGCGCCAACATGTCAGGAGAACTGAGCAGGAATATACAAGAGAATAATGTATTTAAACCTACATAAAGATTAAATAACGTATTGGCAAAAAGAGATCCAACATCATAACCAATGAGTGATTGCGATTATTTTGCTTTTAAGCCCTCAGGAGGGTTCAGACAAGGGAGAGTTCTCAGGAAGTGTGTTTCACAGGCAGGAGACTGTCCCAATAACATTTCAGCACCTTCCCACTTCAGGACAGATGACAACTGGGATAAGGCTATTATGTAGTTCAAGTACTATTATACTAGCACACGAATCAAGATCAGGGCTCCATCGTGCCAGGCGCAATAACCTGCCCAAAGCCAGTAGCAATGGGCCCCCATTCTCCTGAATTTCAATCTAGGGACAATGCTGCCCCTTGGGGCCCAATTAGTTATTGCCTTATGGTGCCTTTGCATCAGTTTGAATGTTTTTACCAAAGTGCAAAAGCCACGGAACTCCAGAAAAGGTGTGTTCAGACCCAATGTGTTTGCAAGGACATGTGTTTTCAAAAGCCTCTGACAAGATACTGTTCTGAGCTACTGCTGTGCTTATCTCAGGTAAGCCCACTGAATGTGATAGTTGTTTCATTTCCACAGCTGATAGAAGCTGAAGCCCCTTGCCTCAGCTTTCTCTCTACCGGGCCCCTTCAGGAATCTCTTGCTTCACTTGTCATCATCCAACTGGTGCCTGAGATCCTCATTTTGTCCAGCTTCACAAGACAGGTGAGGAACAAACGTTAAAGCCAATAGGTGAGATTCTCAGCTGGTGTAAATCTGCCCCCATGCCATTGAATTCGTAAAGTTCAGGCTGCCGTGCCTCCTTTGAAGGAAAGACAATTAATAGTTACATGAGGAATTAATCTAGACAATCATGCCAAAGCCCCATCAGATTCAAATGTATTTAAAAAAGGAACCATTTGGAGGTCCTCTTCTTTCATGATTTTACTGTTGCTCCTTTCTTTGACATCAGTGGCAAGTGGTAGCCAATATCTGAAGCTTTGCAAGTTGTCTTCCTTTATTCCTTCCTTTGCACTTATACACCATTCCTTCAAATTATGTAGTCAAACAGCATGCACGGCAATCCCTTTTTTTGGTGCCCAGGGAGCTGGGTTGCCTCAGGAATCGATTCTAATCAGACACCAAGGTTCAGCGCAAGCCGGCCTGTTGAGCTCACAACTGCTGTCTGCCCAAAACGGGAACTTTGTGTGGTCCAAAAATTAAATAGACAGCGCATCTTCCCAAGACTCAGACCATATGTTTACAACACTATATGCAACTCAGATCAGGCCTAACAAGGAGGCAAAATGTGCTGGGAACTATTCCAGTCCTCCTCTAGCAGTTCTTGCAGGACCTTTTAAAATATCCTGGTTTTCTTACAGAGGCAAAGTTCAGCTTCTGAATGTCTTCCTGAGTCTGCAGAGACCCAAAATCAATGAGCCCATTCCTTGGAGCCATCTGAGAAGCCACAGTCATCAGCATAAGTTGGAACTGATTTTTCACCAGCTGGTAATAGTCCTTTGCTCCCAACAATGAACAAATGTAGTCTGGGTCTGACCCAGTCTTTCTCAGAGAGATGGGAACTAACCCCATCATCCTTATTGTTACTTACTTCATTATCTGTCAGTGTGGATAAACATCACAGACTTTAAAGGTGGGTCAGAGCTATTTGGTCATTGATATCTTGAGTCTGTGTCCAGTTACGTCAGGGACAAAGCTATTTTTTTACCTCAGTAGTGCAAAATTAGCTCCTTAATGTCCAGGGCAGCTCTGACTTGGTCTTTAGTCCGTCCAGTGTTTCATTTGTTTCATTTATGCACTGTCCAATTTTATAAAACCTTCCCCCCCGCCCACAGTGGAAGGAGCCTGGAAGCAGTTTATGATCTCATGCCTTGCCTCTGAGGTATACCCCCAGTCTGTTCCCCCTAATTTTTTCCATGGGTTGTGTTCCATCCATATGCGGAATGAATTTTTCTCTGTGCACCCAGGTGTGTGTGAGTGTGCACCACCAATAGAAGCAAAAACCTAGCTGTGGACAGTCTGCTGGGCAGCATTTGACTCTCTCGTGAGCAGCTGCACAAGAACACCGCTTCCAGGGACCACTGCCCCTGGTCTTGAACAGAGAAACCAAAACAAGGTTGGCAGCCACCAGAGACAGGACAAAGGGACAGAGCCCTCACAGGAAGGAGAATGTAAAGGAGAGAGCAAAACCAGCATTGAGAAAGTTCCACCACTCTTTGCCAGTTCAGCCCCTGAAGTGGGAAATATTCACTAAGGCAGCAAAATACTCTCACACTAAAGGATTAAAATTTCCTTTTTTTTTTATACTTAGCAAAGTATTTTTATCCCCTTCCTGTCTCCTCCATCCTGCCTTCCCGCAGTAGTTTAAATAGTTTTGCAGGCATATGACATTGGCCTCCCGACATTCCATGTAAAAATATCAATACCTGCTTTGCGTAACTGCAATGAGCAAGTTACATTTACCAGCTGGCAAAGATCGAGAGTCTTCTGGGAGCTTGCTGGATCAAACTGTCATGATTTCAGCACTGCTTTGCGTCAGACAGCTGAATTTAAAGTCAAAACACACAGTTTCAGGGAATAAGACAATGAGAAAGTCTGAGTCATACTCTACTGAGGGTGGAGAGAACAGATTAATAGACAGCAAACATGAATGAAAGTGAATGTCTCATTTCAGTCATGCAGCCACTTCTTAAACTCAATATAAGCTTTATTTTTAGTCATCCGGAATGAAGAGAATTTCATTGAACTTTGCCAAAGAGAGTTTAGAAAAGATTTTTCACTGTTGTGGGCCAGACTCTGATTTCATTTACTCCGCTCAGCACATGGCACTACATATTTGGAAAAACTCTGCTGTTCACTATTAATTCTAGCCTGATATTTCTTCAGCCATCACCTTTAGCACAGATTGCTCCTATGGGAGCTTTTAGTGGTGTTAAGGTGCTGTGTGGTATAGCCATGACTTCAACCAGAATGGAAAAAGACACACTGGGTCACAGGGGAACCCACCAAAGGCAAGCGTTGACATGAACCAAGCTTCTGCCTTCTTCACTCCAAGGGTGGGCTCAAGGGGCAATGTCAGATACTGATGGCCAATTATTTCTGTTTTTCAGAATAAAGCTAACAGATGGGGGTGGCCTGATTCTGCTCTCTTGTTCTTTCACATTGGGGTAATTCTACCAGCATCTAATATTATTCTTATTTGGCATTTCCTCTCAGTGTGGTTGCTTACGATCAGGAAGAACAATTTGACTTGTCATTTGTAACTTTAGACCAAGGACACTGAAATGAAGTGTGTGTCAGAGCTTGAATTCACCTTAGTGCATTGCACCCCATCAAGTGGCTTCAGGCTTCACCTTAGTTAGCCTGTCACAAAACTTTCCTAAAAGTTATCAGATAAGCAGAACTTCCAGCACAAGGCACTGAATGCCATTCTTCCCCTCTCAGGAAGCTGGGGCTGTGAGCAACAGAACCTCCCCGGGCTTTAGATAAAATGCATTAATTTGGGGAATATTCTAAAGAATTAATTCACTGATCTACCCCCCTAATTCTTAAGTGATCTTGTATTTAGAACCTTAATGGTGGAGGAAATTTTGAAAAACTGATTTGCAAGCCCCTCGTTTTCCCCAAGAAGCTAAACCTGTCTCCTGTGCTGAGCAACACAGATGGGTGAATGAGAAAAACCAAGAGGTGAGGGGGAGCTCAATGCTTAGAGCTTGGTCCTGGTAAACCCAGGCTTGCGAGCTCAGTCCTCGAGAGGACAATTTAGGGGTCTGAGGAAGCTAGATTTAAAAAAAAAAAAATCCGTCATGGTCATGGCTGGTGATAGGTCCTGCTGTGAGTGGAGGGGGCTGGACTCAATGACCTTCAAGGGCTCTTCCAGCACTACGAGGTAGGTATATCTCCATATACTATTATAACCATTCTGCTTTTGATGAATTCCAACAACTGCACCAAACTCTTGCAGAAATGATACATATTATGGCCTAGAGCAGGCGTGTCCAACCTGCGGCCCGCGGGCCACATGCGGCCCTGGACAGCTAGTAATGCGGCCCCACAAGATCGTAAACTTTTAACATTATTATGTGATTTATATACATTAACTATATTATATATTTTGTATGCGGCCCAAGACTATCTTCACTCACGTCGGCCCAGGCAAGCCAAAAGGTTGGACACCCATGGTCTAGAGTCTCACTTGGTGTAAAATCAGTGCAGTACCGTTAAAGGCAATGGACTTGCTTTATGGCTCTGCCCTTTTACCCCCCAAAGCACTAGGAAATCTTTATTTCAATTTAAAGAAAAGGTTGTGTTACTAAGACCCTGGGCGGCATCTACACTTGCATTTCTCTTTCAAAAGAGGTATGCAAGTGAGGGGAATTGAAAATGCAAATGAGGTGCAGATTTACATCTCTGGCACCTCATTTGCAGATTCGTCTTTTGAAAGAGCTTCTTTCAAAAGAAGAAAAGCAGTGTAGACATGGCTCTTTCTAAAGTAAACCCCATCTTCGAAAGAGCCCTTCTTCCCTTTTTTATGGGAAGAAGAGTTCTTTTGAAGATGGGGTTCCCTTTAGAAAGAGAGGCGTCTACACTGCTTTTCACCTTTCAAAAGAAGAGTATGCAAATGAGGTGCCAGATATATAAATCTGCACCTCATTTACATTTTCAATTTCCTTCATTTGCATGCCTCTTTCAAAAGAGGAATGTACGTACAGACACAGCCACTGAGTTTATATTGCCCATTTTCTGTTTACCTTTCTAGAATGTCAGGAGTCCATAGCTTTAAAAATAACCAACCTGATCAATATGCTGTGATGTTTTTCAGAGGCCAGGCAATGATGTCAAGCTTTGTGATCAATGCACTGGGTCATATTAAAAAAAAACAAAACCCTCAGGTAAGACAATGTAATAGAAGCATTTGTATGTTTTAAAAAACAGGTCAGGAAGGGCACTTGGCACCCATAAGCTGCTAGCATTTGAGCTAAAAATATTTGCAAACAAAATTTGCTTACAAGGCACTAAGATTTTTGAGGCACAAAAACACAACATGGGGGAGATGCTCAACGCTGGGTCCATGGGAAAGGTTTGCCAACACTGGGGGCAGAAAAATACATGTTCGTTTTTCCCTACCCCCACATAGTTCATTTGTTCTTCATTCTCTCCTATTCACTGTACTCCTCTCGTTCGCACCTCTCATGCCTCCTCACTTTAGGTGGGTTGTCTTTGGGGCTCTTTCTCTGCTTTGCTTAGTCATTCTGGGTCACAGGCCATTAGGTTTCCTCTCACAACTGACCGCACATGTATGTGAGGAGGGAGTGGTGCGCAGGACCCTGGTGGGGGTTGTGGGGGCTGGCCCCAGTCTCAGTGTATAGCCACCTGTACATCAATGTAGAGAAAGCTGGGCTGCTTTCTGCGTCTCCACCAACAGCTGTCACAACATGGATCAGGCACTATGTGAGGGAAGGCTGGCTTAAAAGGGCTGGGGTCGGGGAGCTTTATGGAGAATAAGAAACCAGCACTATTGAGAGACAGACCTGGGGGAGGTGGCCCATGAAGTGCCCCCCCCCCGCAATGCCCCACCCTCCTCCAGCCATTTTTACCACCTCTGATGACTGCTGTATGGGGCAGTGCCTATGAGAGGAGTTAGCAGCAACCAGAAGCTCCATTTGCTCAAAAAGTATCGGGTGTTACTTGGGTTCTAGTGCCCTCTGCTCAGCCTGTTTCTTTGTACCCATGGCAATTGCAGCAGTCATTCAGTCAGACATTCTGGCCTGGGGCAGGGTGGGGGGAGTGGGGAAAGAAGTGGCTCAGGTCTTCATAACATTGAGGCAGATGGTGATTTTTGGTGGCGGGGGGGAACAAGTGGCACAATGGGTCACAGTCTTGGCAAAAGTACGCTATGGCCAGCACCAGTGATTCACAAACAGGCTACAGCATTCACACCGGTGTTCAAGCAGCACTGACAAGCTCAAGAGGAGTTAAAGAGCTTCTTTTAAATGCCATTGTGCTTTTAGGAGGTAAAACACACATTTTCACAGCGTATACCATCAGCTGCTTACCTTGAATGAGGGTTTCATGGATGACAACATGCACAGTGTGGGAGTGTGAAATCAAATTAGCTCAGCAAGGGTGTGTACATTAGACTGTTTCCCTGTAATCACTGGTTTGAGCATGCTACAGTTTAAACAAGTGGGTAGAACTGTTGGAATGCTTCTGAGCAAGGATTATTTACAAATTAATTCTCGTCCAGATAAAGGATTTTCAGCTACTCTGCGCCACGAGAGCTTTTGGGGCTAAGCCATTTTTTTATCCCTTAATTAGTCTCATAACCTCATTAGGATGCATGTTCGTCATTTGCAAACTTGAAAATGCTCAAGCGATATTCGCATCTGTTGCTGACATACGCCTCATATTTTTATCAGAATGGCTGTCTGGGGCTATGGGGGAGCAATTTATAGTAGAACAGGTGCCATTTATTTGTTTGTGCCATTAAATGAGTTATGAAGGACAGGCCAGTGAGCAGAGCAAAGTACGTGGCCAAATTTTCAAAACAGCCCCATGATGTTAAAACGGTGCTTTGGCAACACAGTTAGCTGGATGTCAGCTTCTAAGCGATTGTACATGGCAAAGTTTTTGAGACTGATCTTGCATCCATTGCTGTGGCTGCTGACAGTCAGCAGCTTCGCCCCACCCCTGCTTACTTCTTTTCTGAGGCCCCCACCACCTGCCCACTTCACCCTCTCTCACTCGCTCTCTGTGGGTGGAGCCAGGGATGAGGGCAGTTGGGCTGAAGGATGGGGGAGTTCCAGGCTGGGACCAAGGTGTTTGGAGTGTGGGTCAGGGGTTGGGCAGCAGGAGGCAGTGAGGGATGCAGGCTGTGGGCAATGCTGACCAAAGGTTGCGTCTACCTTACAAGATAAAATCGAAATTAATTCAGTTAGCTTGATTTTACCACGTGACTGTCTAGCCATTTGGCTCGATTTTGGGTGCAGTAATCTCAAGATTACAAAATTGCAGTTACCTGATGGGTTCAGCATCAAGGTTGCATTCAGAAGTTTGATTAAATGCAAGTGTGGAAGCACCATGTCCTAAAAGCGAATTTATTAACCTCTGGAGGCTAATCTATGTATGTAACCCGTAATGCTCCTTTCAGTGCTCTGCTCTAGCTGCTGCTCTCCAGTAACAGGAAGAGCCTGAATTTCCAAGTGGAGCAGCAAGACTTTAGCTGGGGGCTCATGTTAGTTTATGACAGCCTGAGAAATGGCTTCTTTCTTTCTATGCTGTGAGTGGTGTGTGTGTTTCCATCCATTCATATAGCCCCTGCAAGATGTTCATGGCTCTGTCTCTCTCTCTCTCTCTGTACATGTGCTACATTTGCCTGGCACCAGCCCCTGACACGCCATATCATGTGTCAACAAGGCTGTTCTGGGGGTCCTGCTGGCATAATGCACTGAGAAACTTCTCAGTGGTTTACATTTGTGTGCAAACCTCCTTCTCTCCCCCACAGGCACCACACAGTCTGGGTCTTTCCCACACTCAGCCACATCATGTGGGTTAACCCCCAACCCAACCCAAGCCAATAAAAGGATGCCTCTGCTGTTCAGTGCTGCCTGTTGTGGGTTTAGGGCGGCAAGGGCGCAAACAACAGGCTGGGCTTTGCTGCTGCCCTGCAGAAATTTCCCCCAGCAGTTAAGATAGTGGGGGCTTTACTGATGCCGGGAAGGAAGGGTGCGAGAATCCGAAAGTTCTTTCTTTCCTGCATTTTTCTAGCCACTTTCTTGTAACTTTAAAAAACCATGCAGAACCCCGCATTAAGATTCTCCCCAACACCAATATAGTGTATGGGGAAACAAAAAATTTCTTTCTTCCTACATTCTGCTCAACATAAGAAACATTCCAGGTGTTTGCATTATTTTTAGGAATCACATTTCTGCATGATGGGAGATGGGATACTCAGTGGGTGGCCATTGGAGAATACAGTCACTGTACCCATGTTGGTGATATAATGTATGGGGAAACTAAAAATTCTATCTTTCTAGCCTACACTCATCTCAAATTAAAAAACATTTTAGGCCCCCGCATTATTTTTAGGGATCACATGCATGCAATCATCTGTGAATGTCCAGTTGGGAATACAGTCATTGCACCCATGTTGGCAATGTAATGTGTGGGGAAACCAAAAAGTCTTTCATCTAATTTTGTGTGTCTCTGCATTATCTCCAGGGCTCACCGTATTTTCAGGGATCGGAAGGGGAATGATGAAATTGCAATGGGAGAAGATGACGTCAAGAACAACAAGCATACCTAGAATGCTACAGGGATGAGGGAATGGTGGGGTAGCGTCCCACAATTCACTACTGCAACAGTTGCTCTTAGCCAATGTGTGTGTGTGTGTGTGTGTGTGGCAGGACTGACTCCACTTTGTGGGAAGCGTGGTGGAAGTGAGGATGGTCAAAATTGAACTTGTAAATTCCAGAATTAGAAAATGGATAAAAATAAATTCTAATTTATCTTATAGTGTAGACGGAGCCTCAGACAGCTCCTGGGAAGTAACTAGCATGTCTCACCAGCATCAGTGTGGAGACATGTCCAGCAGGCTCTGTCTGCTGCCCCTCGCAGATCCCATTGACCATGGTCTGTGGTAGTGACTGGAGCTGCTAAGGTATTCTGGTCAGAAACTGTCCACCTGTCAACCCTAGTCCATGCTCATGGTTACTTGTCACTAGTCACCTTGATGGTAATTGTCTAGGGCACAAGAGGAGCCTCAGGTTCATAGGGATCCTGTAAGTCTAATATGGGCATTATTGTTCCTTGAAGCTTGACAGAGAAGGTCTCTACCAAAAAGCTGGTAGCTCACTGGTTGCCATAATAACTGTGAGATGTACAGATGGATAACATTTAAGAAGTCATGGCTCTACTCTGGAATTAAGCCAGGTCAGCCAGAGGTGACATATCTCAGACACTTTCCTTTGAGGCATAAGATACTTATCTCCCTGGGGTTCTCTCTCTTGCTCTCACTGTGTGTGTGTGTGTGTGTGTGTGTGTGTGTATATATATATATATATATATATATATATATATATATATATACAGGGCTGCAGTGGCATTTATAGTGGAGGTTAGGACCATACAATTACATCTCTCAGGATGGGGGTGGGTGAAAAATCATGCTAAGCACTAATGGAAGTGAGGTGCCTGACATCCCTGGGGGGTCCCTAGAAGGCATCATACCTGCCCATGGTGTTGGGATTGATTGCATGGGTTGCAAGCACATTCATATGGGTTCAAATCCCATTAGACATCATTGGAAATCAGAATGTCTATTCCGCAGGAATTACCAAAAATTAACTTAAAAAATCATGGTAAGTTAAAACAAAAAAAACAACATTTCAAAGCTGTGTGAAGAACAGAAATTTTCCTCCCATCACCCCCCCCCAAAAATTGGAATGATCAAAACATTTCATTGGGGTAATATCAGTTCATTTAATTTAGATGTTTGTATTTAATGTCATAGGTAATATATTTTAATAAATATTTTAGCATACTTTTACGATAAAAAAATCAAAACTGGCAAAATGCAAAGCTGGAAAAAGCCAGACTTTTTCCCTGTTGAAAATTTCATTAAAATTGATGCAGTTCAGCAAAATGTTTAGATAATCCAGTATCTCTCCCTGGGAAAGTGTTCCCCTGAAAGTAATTTTGGATCAAATCTAGTGCTATATGACAAGGCAGAGTTTGTGCTTTTATCATTATCCCCTCATGTGACACTGATCTCTAGAGAGGTGAGCCCCACCCTGCCAAAATGAAGAGCAATATTTGGTCTCTACAGCCAGAACCTATATTCCTGTACTCTGACAGCTGCTCTGCTGGGGTGCCAGATCAGATTTAGAACTGGCCAGAACATGTTTGGTGAAAGTTTTATACTGGATGATGCTCTTTTGTTAAAGCTGTTTTCTTTTCCCCTCATTATGGAAAAATCATGCTGATGTCATCAAATATCTACTGACTTTTTTTTTTTTTTGTATTTCCAGAGTTTTCATTTTGGAAAATTTAAATTTCGCTTGACAATGAAATTTCTTTTTATAGTTCACTTTTTATTATCACTATCCTTGTGGCAGCCTAGAATCATACTATCCGAATCCTGAAAAAAGCTACACCTCTAATCAGTATGCTGCATGTTAATTCTTCTTTTCTTGTTTGTGAAGTGAGAGTGTCAAATTATTTCATTGCAACAAAAAACAAGCCACACTTTGAACAAGAAGAGATAAGAAAAAGTTTCAAGCTTCACTAAATCGCGGCTGAGCTTAATGATTTTAAAAATAAAATAGAATATGGTTACCATTATGTCATATTATAACATAATTAATAGCATATAATATGCCATGCCATGTCATAACATATGTCATTATGAACTACTATTATGAAATAATATAAAACTAAAAAGTAGTTTCAAAAACTGTTTCATTTTTAAATGAATTTCCAAAACAAATGCAAATGGAAAAAAAAATTTTGTTGTTTTATGGAAAGTTTCAGACATATGTTTTCATTATGAAGCAGAAGGAAGATAAGTTTTTATGTCAAACTTTACCATGAAACAGAAAATCTGTTTTTTTCAACTAGCTCTAATGAAGACCTATGGAGTTAGTTAGCTCATATCCCAAATGTGCACACAAATCCGAAGTTCATGCCGACCATCTTGGATGTAGAAAACTACATCTGAAAATGAGACCCCTGTTTTCTATGCAGGACCAATTCTAGGATCCCATTATTAGAGGCATGAGTATTTTGGGGCCCTTGGATGTCACTATTTAAAAAAGGCAAACAATTTTCTGGGACTCCAGGGACTAGTTAAAATTCAAGATTTTCTACAGCGTCTAAAAGTTTAAAACCTTTACTGTGATTTATAATTTATATAAAGGATGAAGCCTCGTCAACCTGCTGCTGTTCCCCTGATTAACACTGAATAACTTTGTACATTGCATTTCAGAGAATAATTTTGTGCCCCTTGAAGATCATTTTGGGGGGTAAATGTCTCCTTTGCCTTCCTTCTGTTCCTCTAGTAGCACCAGTCCTGTGTCTGTGGGAGCTTTAGTTTTCATTAGTGCAATATGCATCAAAGTTCCTGTGGATCTGGTTAACTTAGTAAATATGGCCACCAAAAATCCATTAAAATAGTATTCAATGCATATCAGTTATCAAGGTCATTGGACTTCAGTTGCATATTTTTGCCTGAGTAATAAAGGAAAAAGCAGGATAACTGCAGTCACAACTCTCAATCAACTACGCAAAGAGAACAGATGACATCTAGGTTAATAGACTACCTCCAGTCTAGCAGGCACCTGCTGGTATTCAAAATACTTTTTAACCTATAATGCAAGGTGTTCTGCAGCGAAGTTCATAGACACTATGTGAGCATTTTCTGTGCTTTTAACATTTCTGGCAGAAATATAAAATTCCTAAACCTAACACAGACCTGGGAATAGGAGAATTATTTCAGATCACACTGAAGCTGACAAATCCTACATGTCTCTGCCACTTAAAATTGACATTTCTCCATACTGTTTTTTGGCTGCCTTTGAAAATGATTGACGTGCTCCTTTAAAAAATTCATTTCAGAATCAGGGAAATACAAAAGTGCGACAGTTCTCTGAGGCTGCAAACACCCAGAAATTATTTCTCTGGTATTTTATTGTTTTGAAAACTCAGTTAATGATCAGACTTGGGTGTTTCCTATTACTCCAGCTAGAAAAGTTCGTTTGACAGGTTTCTCTACACATTAGCCACGAAAAGTCAAAATGCAATCAATCAATATTAGTCCCCCCACACTGCCTTCAAGATAGCAGAAAACTAATAATGTAGCTGCAGGCTGAAGAGAGCAATTGTTTTCGACCTCCAAACTATACTCCAGATATTCCATAAGGCACACGAAGTAGAGCATTACTGGTATTCTCCTCTGCTTTAGCTAATCATTTTCTAAATAATAGTCCTCCTCTTCCCTACTTTGCATCTCTCGCTTGTGGAAAGAGCTTGATTGGAATGTATAGGCCATATAACTAAGGGACAGTACTGTGATAGTTCATTACATTATAGTAAAGATGTTGCTCCATAGCAGCGACACATGAGCTCGGCTATTACGTGGGCCACACGTGTGGCCCTCTTTCATCTCAGTGGGCTGCAAGACTGTCGTAAGGGTTGGTTTGCTGACTGTGCTTTCATAATAGACTTTGCGGTGTGTGCTGCCTGAAAGCAGCAATGGTTTTAATTCGCTGCAGATGGAGTCTTACTATCAATGTTGTGTGCAATGAGCCTGCACATCATTCCACATGCCCTCAGTGGGACTGACAGGTGGAAGGGAAGGTACCAAGAACAGTCAGCTCTTAGCATCCCCTCCCTCACAGTCACATACAGCAGCGTTGCCATGGCAGTTCAAAGAGCTGGAAACCAGCAGAATTTGGCAACCTCCCACATGGGCAATGGTAAACAAAATCTCTCTCAAGCCACACATACAGCTGCAATTGGCCACAGGTTGCCCACCGCTGTGCTGTGGGTTTTTTTTTTTCTCCCCATGTAGAACACACACTGTATCCAACTGTGCTGGTGCTCAACCTAGTGTGCCTCTCAAAGGGTTCTGCTTCAGCCTGCTCCAGCAGGATTGACGCGCTGTCACCCCTGAGACTGCTATGTATTCTCTATGGGCATGGGCTAGCAATTGAGCTAATGGCTGAGGAAATTGAATACTACAAGGCTGTATTTACTGAACTGAACACCTTTCCGTAAGGCAGCAGTTCCTAAACTGTGTTCTGCGCAAAGTGAATTGGTGCTCTGTGAAAATATTTTTCTTTCCCTCTCAAATATTAAATATGAAATTATGTGTGTATCAAAAATGCTAAGGTATTTGACTAGTATTTAGAGTGTAGGCATATTAATATTTTATAATGCATTCATAATATTAGACAAATTATTCAACTCATGCCATAACAATCAGTTGGTTCAGATTGTTTTGGCATGAGTTGTGTTCAGAGAAATCACGTGACGCTGCACCTGATACGAGCATCTTTCCTAATATTAAGCAGATTTATGATTGAAAAATGCAAAAACACTCTTCTCAGTTTAAAAAAAAAACTGTCGACTGTTAGGTTTTTTTTTATTATTATTATTTGCCAGTAGTTTTCTGTAAAAATAACAAACTTATAAAAATGCAATTAAAAATATTTTCCATATCCAATTTATTTTGCATTTCTTTGTCAGAAAAGTATTTTTTCAGTTTTAAAGACACTCCTTTTTTTGTACAATATTGTCTTTTCTATTTTTGTACAAAAAAAACCCCAACACTAACCATACTTCTTTTGGCTGTTATATTGCTGTTTTGTGTTGGATTTGTACTTACTTTTTATTTTTATACTTAATTTTATATGGTTTCTAATCACCCTTCTATCAGAAGGACATTAGTTGTTCAGTCCAATGATTTTCTCATAGTCTTTTTGGTCTTTGTAAAATAAAAGATAGCTAAACAAACCCCAACTCTTTAAATCAACTTTTGAGTTGTGTGGCAATTTTTCAGTCTAAAACCCACCACCCCACCTTGATTCACCTGTACATGTTCCATCAATATTCCAAGCCCGAAAGTGTTCTGTGACTAAATTAGTTTGGGAAATGTTGCCATATGGAAATGCAAATGTAGTAGGAAAGGAGCCTGAGGCATGAGTCTTTATATTAGAGCCCTGGTATGGGGCAGAAGCTTCTCACAATACTTGCCGAAACCAGAGCTAATATTGCAAAACATGACATGTTTAAAAGTGCTAGTTACAAAGTAAATATGCAAAGCCATCCCAATATTAAGGATTCAATACAAACATTCCCCGCGGATAAAAGGAACACATTAACCCCTAAAAAATGGTCAGGGTGACAGTATTCAATCAAAATATTTAACTGAACCAACATGTACAAGATAACAGGTAATAACAAGCAACATCAGAGAGCACTAACTGTGTCAAAGGGGCAGTACTAACCTGTTTGTATCAGGATATAAAATGTATCTCAGGGGAATTATCTTTATCTAGCCGAGGTAGGAACAAACAGTCCCACCCTTCTGTGAGCTGGCCCATTGTTGGGGGGGCATCCATATACCTGTGGGTCAGTAAAGTCTGCAGGATACTTGTACCAGCTATCATTAACAATTAACATGGCTGGGTGCCTTCATGCCTTAATGGCTCTCATGGGCATTAGGCACATCACTTGAGGTCTGCCATTCCATGCCCAATGTTTGCATGGGGCTGAGACTGCACAAAGTGGAAACACATACGTGCAACCAGACACTTTAACAACACTGGTGACCCACAACCACAGCAGCCAATGGGAGGACAGAGTGGTTGTGTTCTTTCACAGGCATTGCTGAGCTCTTCCCGGCCTTCCCTTTCTGAGGCAGTCAGGACTTTTCTCTTTGACTTTAGACACACAGATGTGCAGACAGGATGCACAGCTCTGGTGTGATCATTGCTAGGCCTTCTGTCGGCACACTGACCATTAGAGGAGGTGGCAAAAGCAGTCCCCTGAAACAAAATGCTTCTCCGTACATGGGGATGAAGGGGAAAGAGGGTTCAATCTTCTTTAAAATTTGGAAAGGATCAGAACGCTAGATAGTTGGATATCAGAGATTATAGCAGATGGGTTCTTGACTGGTTGTTTGTCAGAGCAGCAGCAGTAAGCAAGCATGTTGGCCTCTCTCAGCTATGGATACAGCCAGAGGCAAGGAAAGAGGGGAATAACACATGGGTTTGCTCCCAAACAAAACAATTTTATGAACCTTGGAAAGATTTCACAAAGAAAGATTGTAATTTCTGCCATAAAACAGAAGAAATATACATGATACAGGAAAATGTTAGATGTATGCTAGTTTTCCAGTCTAATGAAATGTAGTCCAACAAATGAGTTGTGACAACAGAAGGTTTGTCATGAAACTAGCAGCCAGAGTGTTAGGCTGATGACTCATTTTTCAAGAGGGTATGACTTCTTAAAGCAAGCACACACATAGCTGAATCTCATTCGCCAAAGCTGCAGTGTTCCTACTTCTGTGATTTCCCCCATGACACATCCAGAAATGAGCATCAGATGAGATGAGATTCATCAAGCCTAAAACTTTAAAGGCAATAGGTGTCTACATTCTAGGAGTCAGAAGCCACCAATGGATTTGGGTGGAAGTAAACAAGCTTGCAAGAGGAGCCAGCTAAATTCTTTATTTAATTTAACTAGACTAACTCAAAGGGCCTTTACTCATATTGAGTAGTACCTTAATCCACAAAGGTTTCCATGGATTTCATTGGTTTTCCTCTCCCCCTCAACCCTTCCGGGGTTAAGTAATATCTGGATTAAGAGTATCAGAGTCGGATCAAAGAGGATACAGTGCCAGACCATCTTCTCTTGGCTTCAGCCTTAAACATTAGTGGCTATGCTTGAACATACAATGCAATCACTCGTACCTGTGCCATTAATTTATATTAGTTATGGCTGCAAACAGAGTTCCAAGCATGAACCTCTGAAAAGCATACCTATGCTTGTGTTTGTGAGTCTGCACCACCAAGGCTGAGTCTACACTCCAAAAATAGCTTTGAATTTGCTTACTTCCAAGTATAACTTGGAAGTAAGCAACTTTGAAGTTGAGCATCTACACACATCTTACTTGGAAGTTAACTTTTAAGTAAGAGGAAATGTGTGTGGACTCGCTGCTCGCTCCTACAAAGTAGTGCCTAACTTCATAGTTAACTTCAAAGTTACTTCCCAGTATAGACACACCCCAAATGTTTGTCTGCCAGCCTCCAAATTGGGCATGCTCTGCACTTTTATTTCCTGCACTTGTGCAATGAGCAATCCCTTGGAAAGACCATAGTTCATCCAAAAATGTGTGTTTAACTCAAGGTGAAATGATTCAGTTATTAATGACTGTCTAAAACTATAGAAGTGACTGCCAGCCTTACCTGGAATAAGCTTTTCGTCTGTGCCCACACAGCTGTGTAGGCAATGGAGATTTCTCTGTGATTTTCTATTGCTCCACCTTACAGCTAAATCAGAGAGCCAACTACTAAATCTGGCACTGCGAGATCTTGTCTGAAGAACTAAAGGGATAAGGCATCCATGAATGGAAGTTTTCTTCATCTGTTGCGAATGTTCTCGCCATTTACTCCATATTATCCCCTATGCTCTTTAACATGTACATGATGCATCTGGGAGAAGTCATAAGGAGTTTTGGCAGACAGTGCCACCAATATGCAGCTGATACCCAAATTTATTTCCCTGTGACACCAGAACCAGGGTAAGGTGGTAACTGATCTAAACCTGTGTCTGGAAGCAGTGATGGACTGGATGAAGTCTGATAAGCTGAAGTTGAATTGAGATAAAACTGAGGTCATGTGGATCAGGAGACCATGCATTCAGGACTGTGTCATGGAACCTGTTTTAGACGGGGTTATTCTTCCCATGAAAGAACAGGTACACAGCTTGGGAGTCCTCCTAGACCATTTTCTAACATTGAAAAATCAAATTTCTTCACCAGCTAGGGGTGCTTTTCAGCAGCTTCATCTCATCTGCCACCTGCAACCCTTCCTGATCAAACATGACTTGGTCACAGTGATCCATGCTTTTGTCACATCTTGACTGGATTACTCTAATTCACTCAATATTGAACTGCCTTTAAAGAGTCTTTGGAGACTACAGCTGGTCCAGAATGCGGCTGCCAAAGTTTTAACTAATACTCATGATGCAAAGCAAGTTATGGCGGTGCTCCGGCAGCTGCACTAGCTTCCAGTATGTTTCTGGGCACAGTTTAAGGTATTGGTCATGACTTATAAAGCCGTAAATGGGTTGGGTCCACAGTACTTAAAGGCCCGTCTTTTCCCATATGAACCTGCCAAGGGATTGAAATCAGATGGGGAGGTTCTACTCACTGTTCCCCCACTTGGGGAGATAAAATTAACATCAACACAGAACAGGGCCTTTTCAGTCTTTGCTCCCAGGCTGTGGAATTCTCTTCCCTGGGATATTTGCCTGGCTCCAGCATTAACATTGTTTCTGCATCAGGTTAAAGCCACTCTTTTTACTAGGGCTTTTATTGGTGTTTGAGTTTGTATATGTGCTCCTTCTTTTGAGATGTTTTAGTGGGTTTTATGTCCTTTTGGAGTTTTATATTTTTAAATTTTTGATATATATATATATATGTTTTTAAAAAAATTTGTAAGCCACCTCAAGTATTTGAAATAGAGAGGTGAGGTAAAAATATTTTAAATCATAATAACAACACAGTAATGTAATATTGATGCGTTGCTTAATCTTATTGCTTATCGCTTCAGTATATAATTTTATAACCCTCCCCCCCCCCCCATCAACAATGTGGAAATTGCTTATTTTTAATTAGAATAATTGCAACCATAAATGTTGCAGGAGACTTTATGTTGTGCTGCAAACAAATCTCTGTGTTGCATTATAATTAGCCAGCCTTTTTATTTTAAATAAAGGGCTACAACCACTTCTTGCACTCATCCTTGGTGTGGAAAGACTCAATTTGCTGATTTGCTCAGGAGCAGACAAGATGTCCTTTTCTGCTCACTCAGCCCCTGTTCTGCTGGCATAACTCATCAGCTGGCACAATATTAGCTGAATGCTGAGTAAAGATGATCCTCATTGCTAAAAAAGACCAAGGAATCATTTCCTTTCCCTTGTCTGTGTAACACTATTTTTAAGATTGGCAACCCCTTGGTTTCCCTTTATAAGCAAATGCATGAACTCCGTACAATGTATGTGCTCCAGTCAGTGCTGGCTGACTTTATTTAACATGTTTGCATTCGTGACCTGTAGTAACCACTGCCAAAGAGATTTTTAAACACTAACCCCTCACTTCCAATTCTGGAGACTTGAGAGCAGAGCTCAGATTATATAATGTATGCCCATGTGGAAAAAATGGAGAAGGTTTTGCGTTGTACACCAAATATGTTTACAAGTGCACTGAGATTGATATAGAAGTGGAAATCAGAACTGTTGAAAGTCCCTGGGCAAAGGTAAAAGGACTTTTAAAAAAGGTGGAGACACGGCACGTGACATCTGTGGAGCATGTAACCAGAAAGAGGAAGTGGAGGATTGTGTTTTAAAACAACAAGATCAGCCCTACACCTTCACCACCGCTACCATCAGAGTAGGTAATGATAGGAGATACTAATTAACCAGACAGCTATGGAGAAAATAATCCACCTGAGAACAAATTATACAACATGTTCTTGGAATGTACTGGTGACAACCTTTTACAACAGAAAGTGGAGAAAATGTCTTGTGGGGAGAGTATTCTGGGTTTGATTGACGAATCATATGGAACTAGCTGCAAATCTGAAGATGGAAGGTAGCATAGGTGAATGTGATCATGAGATGATCGGAGTTAAAAAAAACAGCAGAATAAAGACAATGAACATCAAGACCTTTCACAAATTCAGAGAATGGGTTGGTAAGATTCCATAGGAAGCAAGTCTGAGAGTTAAGGACAGCTGGACATTTAAAAGAGACCTCTAGTGAAACTCAGAAGAGTAGCAACTAGGTCAAATAACAAATCATGAATATTAGAAAGGCCAATGAACAACCTGAAATTAAATTAGTAAGGGAAGGAAAGGGTTAAATGAAAGCATTTTACAAATGCATAAGAAACAAGAAGACCCATTGACAGGCTAGACCCATTACTCAATAAGGAGGGAACAACAACAAGAAAAACACCTATGGGCAAAGAGAGAAATGCCATTTTTTTGTTTGTCTGTTTCAGTTTTGACGAGAAAAGCTTAGCAATTATTACATAGATAACATAGTGAACATCAATGTAAATGAGGGAGGATCTGAGGCTGATATAGGAAAACACATTAAGAATTGCTTAGGTAAGTTAATAGTCTAAGAGAGGTAACCAAATTAGTCAATCATCTGAGGAAGTGGGTCTTACCCATGAATGCTCATGACCTAATGAATTTGTTCGTGTCAAAGCTGCTACAGGACTGCTTGTTATTCGATAAGTTAAATGTCTTTGACTTGGCCTGGCATAAGGAAATATACTTGAAGTCAAATAAGAAACTGGCTGAAGAGAGCTGAGCCTTTAGCTATTATCTCTGAGAACTTGTGGAGGGATAAAACAGGACTGGAAAGGGTAAAATGTGATACCTATCTAAAAAAGGAAGAATAAAGGACAACTCAGTGAATTACAAATCAGTAAGATTAACTTTGATATTCAGAAAGAAAATGGAACAAATAATTTGCAAGCAGTTAGAAGATAAGATAATAAGCAACAATCAACATATATTTATCAAGAACAAATCACAACAAAAACAACCTAATACATTTCTTGGAAAGCAGTAGATGCAATAGCTCTCAACTTTAGTAAGGCTTTTAATACTGTCTCACACAACCTTCTCAAACAAACTAGAAAAGTACAACCTAGATGAGTGTACAGTAAGATAGGTGCAAAACTGCCTGGAAAAACCACCAGCAGAGAGTAGTTCTCAAGGGTTCACAATGAGATGGAAGGGCATAGTAAGTGGATTCCTGCAGGAAAAATGGATCCATAAGCAACCTATAAGTCCAACATTAAATGTATGAGAGGAGCTCTTCATGTTAGCAAGTGGAAACCCAGTTGCGGTGCATACCTTAGGTTTTCTATGACACAGCTACTTATTTTTATTCCTTAAATGTCCAACGCCATATGACTTTTCAGGCATGTACTTCTGTGATTTATTGCTGTGTCTTCTCCTTATACAAAGATTTGTCCTATTCTTTATCAGATGTTTAGCCTCCTATTTAAGTATAAAATTGATTTGTTAGTTAGCAGAATCAGGGCACTATTTCTTTAAAATATTTTTAAACTACTGAACTTAGTTTTTCAGTTTAGCATCAAGTCATCCAACTATCATTTCTACCCTTTGCTCATTAACTTCTTGGTGCCAGATTTGGTAGCTCTTGCCTAAGTTGATTTGACTTCAAATAGGACTATTCACACGACTAATTACTGCATAGTCTGAATAAAGACTTCAGAATTTGGACTTGAGCAATTCTATTGGAAACCTGTCTACTATTGACCTTTATGTGTTGACTAGTACACCACTTTGAAAGAAAATGACTTGCTGAAGTGTTTTTTAGACGAATGAAATAGTTACTTAAAAGTTTGAGACAAAACACATTGACCACAAACTTCATCATCTCCTCCCTCCCATCCCTTTGGCCATGTCTGTGTCACCTTTACTGAGACAACACATGGGTGGGTGATATTTCTTTCAAAAAACTGAGCAGCAACTTTCCATTTTCAAGCCTTTGCATAGTGCTTGGCAGTCAGTGACGAAGCAGATGATGGCATGTACATATTACAACATTCTTCAGCAACTTTCCACACCTCAGTGCAAACAAATTTTCCCAGAAACGGTACCATCTGCTTTGCTTCATCTTGGCAGCTCACACAGTAGCAAGACACAGCGGGGTCTCTGTTCTAATAGCCTACTAAGCCATAAATTCACTCAAGCCATTTGAAATACACAAACAGTGAGGCTCGCCAAACACGGTTACCATTTCTGAAAGGTGATTTTTTGGGTCATTCTTCTTGTCACCATTACGCTGCACGGAGGAGAAGTGGCGTCAGACCATCATGGTGGTTCACCTGGCAAGCTCAAATCTTGTATGAGCAACGGAGACTTGACAGCTGCTTGGGCACCAAGTGGAGGTGAGTCACCAGATCTTATTTACTGTGAAAAGAGACACAGACCAAAAAATGGGGGGGGGGTTTCTCTCCAATTTCATGCCAAAATATGTCGTGTCAAAAGTGGGTAACAATCGCTTTTTTCATGACAAATAATCAATTTCTTAACATATGGATGGTGTGAAGATAGCTACATGACAGACTGTGAGGTGCTTAGACCTCAAAAGACTGAGCTCCATGCAAGCACCTCACTTTCGGCTGTCTGCAACATCACACATCTTCATAAAAAAAAAATCCCTCACACATATGTGTGTACACACACACACACACACACACACACACACACACACACACACAAAGCCCACCCCCTGTGCACACACTTGGCAGGAACACAGCTGGGGGCGGGGGCAAAAGCTCGTACCAAAGCTAACAGCGACCGTTCAAGAGAAATTTCATGTTGGAATGGTGGGCCGTATGTGTCAGCTAGATGTACTGCCTCGCTGCTGTAGCAAGCTCGATTCTTCACACAGTGTGAACATGCAGAAAGTAGGGTGCTCAACTGTGTAAAACTTTGTCTTCAGCTTACAGGTTTTAGACTTTACCACCCAGACCCAGAGAGGTACTCCCTCAAATCTGGGGGCCCTGCACTACTTACCTCCACCTAAGGGAAGAAAGGCAATAAAAAGGCATCTGTCCATTCTCCAGCGGTTTCCAGAGTCATTCCAGCCTTCTTCTCTTCTGGGCCCCCCACAAAATGCTAACAGGGACCAATTTAAAAGTGGGGGGATTTCAAAATCCTTTAGCTGTGACCTAACTTCTCTCCTTTTAAATAAAGGCTTGAGCAATAATTTCAACAGGAGCAGAGTTACACTACCTGGCATGCCCTTAAAAATCCCACCCTAAAAATTGACATTAATCAAGCTAGCCATTGAGATGTCAGCTCATTAATGTGAGGTAATTAGAAGCTAAATGTTACTGCTTCCTTTGTGGTGCATCTAAATATTGAAACCATCTGGTAAGCTGTCTTATACAAGCAGCTGGATGTGGGCTGAGCTAGATAAAAAATGAGGTTTAAGAGGAAGGCTATTTTTCTTTTTCATTGGAGTTGTACGTTTAGCTGAGATTTTTGCATATTATTTCCAGACTTCTCCTCCCTCCAATTTCATCATAAGGGCCACATCCATGCTTTTTGGTACACCTTCGCCCATGAACTGGTACATTCCATGCCCAATCTGCATGCACAAATGAGGACACATTTGTCAAAATAAATACCCACAACCCTGTAGTCATTTTACTTGTGGCATCACAGTCACATAAAAACCACTGGAAAGTGAGTCGTGCCATTGCCCCTTAATATATGTGCTGTTCAACACATATGCAACGTCTGCACTAGAGAGTGTCTGTCTACAAAACTCATGGTGTGGCCACATTAAAAATGCATTCTGTTGACAGAACTCAGCCCGTTTGTTGACAGCCTTCTGCTTCTCCCCCATGAGGCAGAATGCCTTTCTTGACAGAATCTGCAGACAAAAAAGCCTTGTGGACATGCCAGGGCAGAGGCAGGTGGAACCTTTTGTCAAGCGATAAGTCCGCTATGGTGCCCTCTATGGCACCAGCCAGTGGGTTGGGGTTTTGCAGGGGGGTGGGGGATGACCTGTCCACCACAAGCCAATCTGTATGCTCTCTATCTCCATCTGCCCTTTAAGCTGCAGGGAGCCCCTGAAGTCTGTGACAGGAAGCTGAGCATGTGCAGGCAGCAGAGCTACACACTGCTAGCTACACACCTCAAGTTCAGGGACCCCGAAAGGATGCCCGAGGCCACCAAAGACCCCATCTGTCCTCTGTCTCTTCCTTATATCTTGCACCATCCAAGGGCCAGGCCAGCCATCCCCATCCTGAGTCCAGAGCCAGCCAGCCCAAGGTTCATGCCTGAGAGGGCCAGCAGCCTACCACCATGGGGGCAGGCCTATGGACAGAGGGGCCTTCAGCAGCCCAAGTAGGATGCCCTGTGGCACTACACAGCTGCCTTCAGGATGCAGCCAGAATGCCTACAGCTGCAGGAGGACCAGGGATGAGGGCTACAGGAGTGGCAGACATGGGCCTGGGGCCACCTCATGTGCCACCTGCATGCCATTCCTGCACCTGGCAGGACTTGTTGGCCCAGCCACCCATGGCTGCCACCACCGCTCCCACCCCATCATCCCCGCCGCCCCTCTGCCCTTCCGTCACTGGACATCCCGCAGGCTGCCTCGGGCCTGGTGTGGTGGCAGCTGATGGCCATGGACACCCCGCCCTCCAAACTCATCTGCTTCCCCTGCCAAGCCTGATATCACCAAATGGCCCACTCATACTTCCCGATGGTCCTGGGCCCATTCCGTCCCCACTCCGGGGCTGGGTGGGGGGTGGCAAACCCACTTCAGGTAGGGATCCTGTGGCTGACAGCCTGAGAGTGATGCCCCTTGTCCTTAACCCCCGCCCCCCAATGTATATAGTTGTGTAGTAGAGCACCATGTACATAGTCATTTGCACAGATTATTTTGAAAAAGTGTTTATGTTGTACAGTAGCGAGTTTATTTGTGCACAAGCCCTGCATCCCTTGTTATTGGGGAGCCATCTGGGAGGGATGGTGCTGGGGAAGGGATAGGGCTGTGGGACAAAGCCCCCACTGGAGGTCATTGTGGGTCATGAGAGAAAGCTGTCCCTTAGGGCTTCCCAGATACACCCCCACCCCAACCCTGTGGGCTTGGGGGATGGGAGCTGTGCACAGCTGTTTGTAAACAATGCCAGTATCCACCCCACTGCCCTGGGAGGAAGGCCTTTCCCTCCACAATAGTGTGGAGGGCACAACAGGCAGCCATAAAGTGGGGAACATTGTGCTCCTTCCACATCCAGACAGGTCAGGAGGCACCTGAACCATGCCTTCAGATGGCCACAGGCATACTCACCCTGGCTCCATGCCCACTTGAGGCAGGTGTTGAACAGGCCCTGGGTGGGAGACAGCTGGCTGGTGTATAGGCTCATAAGCCAGGTCATGGTGGGGGTTAAGTGGCATCCTCCATGATGCAGAGTGGCATCTGCACATCCCCTACTGCTTGCTCCTGGTGGGGGACATAGGTGCCAACCGCCATTCTCCAGCAAAGCCCAGAATTGCCAAACACACATGCAGGGTGTGCCCAGCCCAACCCCAAGATGTGCATCAATCAACGGTCCCTGGTGGTTAACCAGGGCCCACATCACACTGGCGTAGTGCCCCTTTCAATTGCTGAACCAGGCCATACTGGTCCAGGGCACAGATGAAGATCAGGGTCTCCTCGATGGCCCTAAAGCAGTTGGGGAACTTCAGAACTGTGGAGCCAGCAATCACTGTGTCTAGATCTGGGAAGTAGATGATCCTCCACAACAGGATGATATTGATGGATACTATAACCTGCAAGAGGCAAACACACACGTATGGAACTGAGAAAGGTAGGCCCTGGGCCACAGGCTTTTCCCTGGTCCCCTCCTGACCTGCTTCCCAAAGCTGTCCAGGTCTGCCACCCATGGGCTTAACTCCCAGCAGCAAGTCTGTGTGAGGGTGGGATGGCACAGTCCCTACCACTTGCACCCAACCCCACTCCCCAGGAGCCCCCTTGGGCGGGACCTCCCCTTTCCGCTGCAGGGGCTGCAGCCCAAGCATGCCTGACCTGCATGAGGACAGTGCCCCCCACCCCCCATGGTGGACTTGACCATAGCAAACTGGTTCCTGACAGAAAGGCATCTGTTGGGGGGTGTAGAACTTCCAGAGGGCAATAGTGACCTGCTTCTGCAGGGGGCTGGCAGGTTACGTCTGGGTGTCCTCTCTCTTGGGCCTGGGCAGGTGGCGGAGTGAGCCCAGCACAGAGCTCCAGGAAGGTGTTCTTTCTTGTTCCAAAATTCTGGGGCCACTGCTGCTCATCCAACTGCCCCATGATGAGGGGGTCCCACCAGTCAGCCCTGGTGGTGTGATTCCAGACCACCCCCAATCACCTGGGGGGGATGAGCATGGGTGGAGCCCTGGAGCGTGCTCCTCAATGGTGGTGTGGGACACATCCTGCCAGAGGCGGTGGAGGATGGCCAGAAGCTGACTGAGTGCAGGGAAAGTCTGGGGGCTGCGCTGGCACCATGGCTTACCAAACGGTGTTAGTGTCTCTCTCAGCAAATGTGTGAGCCCTGTGGCAGCAGCTGCTGTCCCTCATGGAGGTAGACAAGCCTCAGCATGGCCAGGGAATGGCGGGGAGGTTTAAGAGCCTGGGCCAGGGGTCCCTGTAGGGATTGCTGCTCCTGCAGCCTGGGTCTGCTCTGTTGTGGAAGCAACCAGGCAGTCTGCTGCCCTCCATCAACAGAGCAATCTGCTTTTGTGTGCGGCCACAATCTGCTGCCAGAAGGTTTGTCGGAACATATCTTCCAAGAGTAACTTCTGTCAACAGATTGCTGTAGTGTAGACATGGCCAGAGTGTATAAACTTTCAGCTTGGTAGATGTGCATTTTTCATAACGTGCTTTTATTGGAATCATCTGAAACCTGTCTTTCCACTTTAGCTAAATACCAAATCATTTCTTTTTGCAAAATTATATTAACAGTAGATCCAGCAGGAAGAAACAGCAATGGATGGCAGTTTTACTTCCCTCACCTTTAGTTCCCTTTCACCGAAGTGTGTATAGAATAGAAGTGAATACTATGCCTTGCATTTTAGTGGCGTTGATTAGTTTGTGAGGGTGTTGCAGTTGGAGGCCTCTCTTGAGATCTGCCAGTGGAGCGGAGATTTATCAGGAAAGCAATCGCGCAGAACATGAAGCAGCTAGCAGTCCACTTGTTTACCATATTAGCTGCTCTCCACTTCTCCTGGAATAGGAGACCTTGAATGCTGCTGCTATTCATCACATACAAGATGACGTGTGAAACTAGATGCTTCTATTCTACATGTGTCTGCAGGGAACATCTACATTGCTATTAAAAATGTTGAAGGACAAATTTTAAAAAGATTGTGCCCTCAGCAATTTTATACTAGATTGATTCTAAAGAGCCACAGGTGTTTAATTATTAAAGTCTTGAGGACAACACATACAAGTAAAACGAAAAGCAGTCAAGTAGCACTTTAAAGCCTAGCAAGACAGTTTATTACGGTTTCTTAAATAATGCCACCAGACGAGACTAGTGCATGCAAGAAGCTATTGTCCATTTTCTGATGCCTTTGACAAGCAAACATGCAAACAGAGGAGCTGTTCACATTCATGCACACACAGCACTGCTCCCCTGCTTGTGAGCAAGTCAACACCCCCAGGATACTGAGGTGGAAAGGCATTTGCATATTTCATTCTTCTTCTTGCAGTTTGCTGTACTGACGTGGAATGTCAGTGTATTTCTATGTGGTCACGCCGCTGTGCTTGTGCAGTGAGTTACAGCACCGAGAGAGATAATTGGAGGAATTAATTGCTGTCAAGATGCCTAGGAGGAGAGCTGCAGCATGCAGAAGCTCCCTGGCACCTTAAAGTAACATGAAAATCTTGCCAATTTCCAAAAGTGAGCTAACTCCAGTATCCAGTGTCGTATCTGCCCTCGAGTTCCCCTACTTGTTTTTGTGGTTTTATCACACCACTCTCAGAATATTTTTTCCCCACCTTTACTGGGCAACCATCACATAAAAGGAAATTGACAAGAATTAAATGAATTTTACATGTTGATGAATTCATAGAGTAATCAGATTGAAAGATGAAAAAAACTGTTTTCCTCCAAAAGCTTTAAATTAGAACAATAGTATGTACCATTAATTTTTAAAACGCACATACAAAATCCCTTTTTTCTGCTCCTTAAAAGTCCCAATGCATCTGGCCACTTGAAATAAAATCAGTTCTGTTCTCTAGCTCAGCATCTCTCAGGATTAGTCCTAAATTGAAGAGAATCATTTCTTTCTTTTTTTTTTTTTAACCCGTGGAACAGTCTCTGGAATGTCCATAGGCCAGCTGTGAGAATGTTGGACTTAGGTGTTGTGAAAGAAAAGTGGTGTTTCCCTCCACCTAGGCAACAGGCTAAGAGAGTCAGCTACTATATCAAGAACAAACCGTATTTGGATTTGGCCCTCAGAGATTTTAGTTGACCACATTTAATGAATGCTAGCGTTGCTAGGAGAGGTTTGAAACAGCTTTGTGGTGTGTAGTCCACAGCTGATTAGAATCCACTCACTTTCCCTGGACTTTGCCCCCAACTTCTTTGACAACTTTCCCACTGACATCATTAATTCACTGCTATGAGACTGTGTGAAAATTAATGTGTGTGTGCTGCTTCTTGGGCAATTATATATAAACAATCAAGATTTTCATGTCTGCACTCTGGCTGTTTGCTTACTAGACCCTTTATGTCACCTTTTGGCATCTGGTTTTTGAGATGCATCTGTTTTAAGTAGCAAGGAATCCGTTTGACACATTCCTAGCACACTGGAATCTTCAGTCTGACTAATATGGGAGGTCATTGGTCCCCAAACAGCTGTAGTCAACATTCTGGAACTCCTAACTTGTTAAGAGTGCACCTTCAGCTCAATAGAGGAATCCCCAATTCCTACAATATGTGGGGTGGGGTGAGGTGAGGGGGAGGGGGTCCTGCTCTCACAAACACTTGAAGTTTTGCCATGCTCTCCTCTTCCTTAGACAGCCACCCACAGGAAAAGCATGGGAAAACTCTGACCATCAGCTGAGATGAGCCTGAAATGCAACTAAGAGCAAGGATAGATCAAGCCCACTACGTGCAAAAGCACAAGTTACATCTTGTTATTGATGCTGAACCATACTGGTGAATATTTGCTAGTTCTAAGAGCTCAGACCAATCATGGGAGCATAAGGATTTTTGATGGTGCAAAACTCCTCCAGGGGGACAGTTGGAGAATATTTGAATCACACCAATGCCCACGTGTCTATCTGTAACACTAACTCCTAAGTCTGTTGTTAAAACAATAAACACTCCCTGGACCAGGGTTGCTCTAAGTCTGGGGTTTCAGAAATCACTTTGTGTCTGTGCCAATCTGTTGACAAGATACAGGGATTGCGTTAAAGTGGGGAAAGAAACTACATTAAACAAATCAAGCTTAATGTAATCTTTGTGAACAGGAAAACATAACAGGAAACACAGGCAAAGAAGGTGCTACCAAAAAATTATTTTGAGAGATATTTCCTTGAAACTAAGGTAAGCAACAGTGTCTTCTGTTCACAAACACTGGGCTAAACAACTTAGGGGAAAAAGAAAGATTTGCTCCTTCCCCATATTGTAAGTAGTTAAAATAATTCTATTTAATTTATTTGTTGTTTGATTTAGTTATTCAGCAGAGTAATTGGTGAATCCACTAAATTGATTCATTGAATCTTCTGTCTCAATGTAACCTCAATTTAGCTATAGTTTTGTACCTATGTAATTTAAGTTAGGAAAATTCCACTTTAACTTACCCAGTCATGATTTATTTAACCCTTTTTACATAATTCCTTGCTTAAATCTCTAAATAAATCTGTCAGAGTTACTATGAACTGGTTTATTTCTCAAAACTTGAAGTCATACAAAGTAATCTATGCAGGATAAAAAAAAGCTAAAATAATGAAAAATAAGTCCTCAATCCACACTGTATTTTAATTACTTAAAATATCACCCTACTACTTCTACAGCTGAGCATGCCTAAACATCGAACCTGGTTACCACCTTTTGTACACTAATAGTAGCTCCTTTATTTTTTAGTTAATTGTATGTACAAAAATGTTTCTGTACAAGTGCTGTGGGAAAGCTGGAAAAGGGTTAATCAGCATTTGATGGTTGCTAGGCATAGCGGCCTGCTCAGGTGGTATGTTCTGCCAATGAGACACTGTTGAGATGATGTAATGTTCCTATAGCTGACTGCGGGAGTTTTGTGGGGAAAAAAAAACTGCAATGGAATTAGATTTACAGCTTACTCATGTAGTTAAGTTCAGCTACTAAAAGTCCATATTTATAATTCCTTATGGACTGTTGAACATTCTTCTTCTAAATGACCAAAATCTATTTATCATGTTGTTGTTTAAATAAATACCAGAAAGCATGCACCAATACCTGGCTTTTTTTCAATGAAGGATTTCAGTGAAGTTTAGCATTGTTATTACAATGCACCTCAAATTATGATTCTCCAAATAATAATAATAGAGATGGACCAAAGCAAAGCCTCAGAATCGGAACCTTAGAAAGGTTCTGGCTTCAGATTCAATAGCTAGCCTTCCCCTTCCTGGGAGGCTGCACACCACTACAAAAGAGAACAAAGTGCCCAGGCTTCTCCCAGCTCTGAGACACTCTCAATCTTACTATGTCTTGTTTATTCACTCAGGAACCAATGGCTGCCTTTTGATCCATAGATACCCAGCATGTCTTGCAACAGCCTTATTTCCTCATCTTATTCAGCAATTATTCATATTCATTTGGGGTGTATTCTTTGCTATATGTGATGATTGGCACTAGAGGCCTTGGTGCACCCCTGGGCTTAAAGTAGTTTCCATCATATCCAGGGTTTACAGGGCAGTTCCATGGCTCTCAGTACCTCTACGCTATAAATTGTTCCAGCACCCTGAATGTGTGTCCTCAAAAGACAGCTGAAGAGTTCCATGATAACTATTCTTGCAAATGCTAGCCAGATCCAGAAAGATGTTGGGCCCTGATAATACCCTTGACCAAAGCTATGTCTACACTAGGGGATAAGATCGAATTATGATTCACAGTGCTAGCTACGTTAATTGCATAGCTGGCATCAACATACCTTGCTTCAAACTTTGGCGCTGTCCCCGCAGATGGTAGTCAATGAGATAAACTCTCCTGACCGACTTTCCTTACTCCTCACGACTGCTAACAGTACCACAGTTGACAGGAATGCCCTCAATATCAGATTTAGTGCATCACTACTAGACCTGCTAAATCAAACACCAGAAGATTGCCCGCCAGAGCAACTGATCTGCAAGCACTGTAAATCCTACTACTGTTACCAAAATGGCTCACTAATTTGTCTCATTGGAAGTCCAGCTAGCAAAGAGCAGTGCAGCAGGATAAGCATCACCAGCCTGAAAGACAGCCATATGCCTTAGCTAACCAAGGGTTTTGTGTGCCCCCCCATCCTTCCCTCCACCCATTCCAGGGGGTCCTGCGTTCTCTATCAAGATGGAAGATGCTCTATGAATGTAATTATTCACTTCCCTCCATACTGCAGTTCCTGTCTGCCCCTCATCTTCCCTCCTGCATACCAGGATCCCCCATTTACCTCCCCCTCCATGCCAGGAGCTTTGTGCCTTCCCCTTCCCCCATTTCTTCTTCTTTCTGTTGTGGAGAAGTGTCATTCAAGGAGTTAGCACTTTCAGTTTTGTTGGGATTCTAGCCATGCAGGAGACTGGTGTCTTATGGTGGATGGCATTCATGGGGGCATTTGAATGCCACTAACAAGCCAGTGAGGATTCATACAGGCCCCCATGCCTTGTGCCAAGGTTCATGGGGGGCTAGATCATTACACCTATAACATTACCTGAAACCAACTTCAATGTTCACATTTCATGGATTAGAGAGACAACCATCTTTAGCCAAATGTAAGGTCTTCACAAGCATGGCTTACACAGCCACCTCAGACTCACATGTGCCCTCCAAAACCAGGCCCAGAGCTGCTTTCAGTTGAAGCTGTGTAGCTCATGCACCATAACACAGCAAAAGCAAACTGTCTGACATGCTCAGAAAAGACTAATGATGTGCTAGTAGGGCAGAAGAAGAGAGGGCTGAGGCAGCGAACAACGAATGTCAGAAATGAGCAGGGCTGGCACGCTCCATCACTGATTGGCTCATGTAGTTTGAACACATTTTACTGAGAATTAAGATACAAGATAGGCCTCAGTCTTGGAATTTGGTTCTGGCTCCAAAGCCTCTCTTTCCTTACAGGCTGCTGGTGCTGGCATTCACGATTTTAGGTCTGCTACAGATAAAGGCCCATCCTGAGATACGTAGATTGAGATCTAGCTAAAAGTTGACAGGATGGTGGGATGCAGGATGATAGTTCAGACTCTTCACTAACCGTAAGTCCCTGGTAAAAGGCAACTGTGTAATCCCTTCAAAGGAACAACCAAATATAGCAACTCATTGATCTCTCTCAATGCAGCTGAGAGAAGAAAAGCATATGTAAAATGTCTACTCCTGTGTCTAAAGAAAAAGAACATGAAGTACCCAGGAGTTCATTCTGAGAGATTTTCAGGCAGTTTTTAAGCATAAACAGGAGCTCTGACTCAGTGACTAACTAAAGGAAATGAGTCATGAAAAAAGTGTGCTCAGTAAAAAAAAAACCTGTGTCCGACTCTTTCAGACAGTTTGTATGAAAGAGATGGGATTGCATTTTTATATTGTATTTTCTGAAGAGAGGTAATGAAGTAAGCGTGGAATCTGATCACTATAATTTCCATTCTTAAAAAGCCATGTTTCATTACACAGAGCCATGGCTCTCCAACTTTTCTTTTATTCCAGAGGGGAAATAGTCTTCTATTTTTGTCTGTGGCATTTCCAATAGCTGCATGACTTGATTTCTTTCAGATCACGCAGCATACAGAGGCATGCTGGAAATACAGAGGACTGCATAAGGCACAGGTTTTTGTCTTGAAGACCATAAATATTCAAAATTCCAGCAAGGGGAGATCAGAAACAGGTACCTAATCATAGTGTATTTCAATCTATTAAGTTAATCATATATTGATACAGGAAATGGAAAGCAGTAGTTCTGGAACTATTTTTAAGCAGAGTGCTGAGCTGCATGCCCCCCCCACACCACCACCACCTCACTTTTATCTCTATCTGCCTCACTGCCCCAGGCTGGAGTCACTGGTAGGGTTGCCCGCTCTCCTGGACCGGACAGCATTGCTGCAAATGGCAGCTGGTCCAGGGGACTTGGCAACCCTAGCCGTAAGTGGAGGTAGCTGCAGAGTCCTAGACTGGCGACAGGGCCCCAAGCAGCACTGCGGCCTCCAGGGCTGGTGGCCGACAAGCTGCAGACTCTGTGGGGCACCATTTCAGGAGGGCAGAAGGCTGCAGCCAGGCGCAATGGGATGCTGTGTGCTCATCTTCCTGTTCCCCTATCAGGAAGCAAGGGGACAGCACCCACCTTGTGTGAATTACTCTTCTGCCTCCTCCCCTCACCAGCCAGGAGTGAGCTGTGTATTTTTCCCTCCCTGCCTGATAGTCAAGGGAAGGGAAAGAGGAGAAAAGAGCACCCTGGTATGCACTGTTGCTGCAGCCTTCCCCCATCCCCTTTAAACGACATCCTTCCCAGGGACAGCAAGGAGTAGGCCCCTGGGGTGTGGTGGGGCCAGCAGGACATGAGGCTGGCCCCTGGGAAGCTGGGTGCAAACCTGGAGTGTTGCAACAGGCCCCTGCATAACTATGCCTGGAATCCCAACAGCATCAATAACGATGGTTCAGCTCATTCCATTCCCAACTCCGCTCAGACGATGGCCTTCTTATCTTCTGCTGTCCTCCTGTACACCTGTCCCAGCAGGCACCAGGGTGGAGCAGAACCTCCTTCCTCTCCTCATAGTAAAGGGAAACACTAATATGCAAAACAGAGGTGAAAGTAAGGCAGTGGGCTCTGGTAAGAAAGGGAACGGCACAGAAGGAGGCAGACCACTCCAATTGCAGGCACAGTGTGCGCTCCCAGCTGGGTTCCTGGGGCTATCCAAAGGCTGGTCCCACCACACTAAGCAGCAGGCACATGAAAAGGGCCAGCAGGGAGCTCACTGTATGAGGAGGCCTCACCGCAGGGTGGCTTGCAATATAACAGAACCTGCGAGAAATTTAAGTGTCTTTAACCCCGATTCAAAACCTAAAAACCAAAACATTTCAGATGTGTTTTATACCGGTTTTGCACAGCTGTATATTCTGAACATGCTGAAGCCTGCATACCCCAGCACATTTTTCAAGTGCAGCTAGAGTGACCAGATAGCAAGTGTGAAAAATCAGGACATGGAGAGGGAAGTAATAGGTGCCTATATAAGACAAATTCCCAAGTATTAGGACACCTCGTCAGTGTAAGTGTGGGCAAGACTAGGGTTGCATTTACCAATATCACCATGCTACATGACCAGAGATTACTACCTAGGATTAAGCCATCCCTGCAAAAGGAATCAAGCTGAGACTTTTCCCACTGACTTGCACCTTGAAGCCAGAGACTTAGTGGTGGTAAGAAGAGAGGTATCCTATTCAGTTTTAAATTCCGAATTAATTATTGTTGTGAAAGATCACTCTGGGAATGTTACACCGTGTGTGGAGGAAAAGGAGGGAAATTCTTTACTGACCCTGTAAGGAGAAACACATTGTCCCAGAAGCATGAGAGTAAGTGTCATTTGTGACTAAAACGTAGCTAAAATAACTGTAGGTCCTATTCTTAGTCACATAAAAAGATACAAGCAATAAAACATTCAGGATCTAGCCCTTAAGTAGCCTGTAAATAATTAATAATGACATATTAAACCTAACATCTGTGGCATTAGAAAAAATCCCCAGCGTCTTGCTGTGTGGGTAAAATATCAATTGCTATATAAAGAGTCAATACAGGCAATAAATCCAGGCAACTTCTCCTATCTTAGCAGGACCAGATTTAAAATGAAGGACGGAAGGTGAACAAATGAATGTTTGAATAAAAGGCACTTTGAGTATCCCTAAAGGTTGACAAAATTCACAGCTATGGTGCGATATGGATCAGACAGAAAAGCAGACCTGTCTGTGTTCACAAGTTTCATTCTTACATACATACATACATACATATATATATGTCCTTCCATGACTTCAGAACAGGGCTACAGACATCATGTCACTTCTGTGTCCTCTTCAAGCAAACACAGCTCAGAATGAAGAATCAAGGACATTTTCTATAGACCATCAGACCTTTAGCTGATTTTCCATGTCCACTTAACCTTTGCTTCATCAGCTGACTAATACTAAAGTTAAGCAGTAATTCTTACATTTTCTTTGGGACCTAGATAGAGATGTACTCCCTTTTTATATGCAAACTGTTAAATAGCCATCAGAGGGTTAACAACTTTTGGCTACTACTGACCCAGGCTAGAGCTATTAACAAAGAGACAGATATTTCTCTCTCTCTTTCCTAATGCCCAGGTAGGTCTAGTCCCTCACAATAATGTTTCTGCCTTTGAAAGGCTGTTTTTAATTTTTAGAATTTTTTTGCCCAGTAAATAATCTGGAGAATTGCTGGAACAGCAGAAAATGTAAAACTAAGTTATGGCTACATCTCATTTTGAGAAAAATAAAAGCGGGGGGGAGGGGCGAGGTTGGGAGGAGAGGTGATTAGGGAAAGCTTCCATTTGCTTTTTTTTTTTCCTAATTAGCCGGAGAAAGTGCAAGTCCATGCAAATATGACAGGGGGAAATTATATTTTTCACAGCTCTTGTAATCCCCCACACTGTTCTTCACCTTATATCCTTTCCTGAAGCTCTTTCATGCTCCTGACTTGTGTAACAGTATGACTGGGCAGCCCTCCTAGCTTTTGTTGCCATAGAAGATCTTTTGTTGATGGCTTTATGTAGCCACAGCTCACTCTCCTAACAGGCCTCCCCTACCTGGTTACTCGGGGTGGGATTGTGCTTTTAAATTTTAAGACAATTTTCCATTATTGATGCTGTTCATTTTTATGTTTCTTAGTCTTTAATCCCCACCTCGCTTCCATTTTCTTTAATGTTTTAACTTCAATTTGCCCTGAAAAGCAACTGTGTAAAATTATGTTATTGGATTTGATATAAAATTTGCCCCATTTGCAAGTGAAAAAGTTAGTTTCTTTACAATCCCCTGCTAATCCAACCAGCTCGGCCTGGGCTCTGACGGTCACATTGACCTCTTCCTTGTGGTTTTAGAACAAGCTTCACAATACTTGTGGCTTTTCTTAAAGTTTGGCATCACAAAATTACATGAAAATCTCAACTTTAATTATAATTTTTTTCCAGCTTCCATGACTGGAGAAATTAAGAAAAACAACAACCTGGAAAAAGAACACCCAGAAACCAGAAAAGCTCCAAGAGCAAAATTTGATTTCAATTATTTCATCCAGCTGTCTTTATTTTTTAACATATCTTGGGTTGGTGATGGGACCTGCTTATGGTTTTTGAACGCTTGGCTTGGCAACGTGGAGGGGTCATTAATGGTAAAGGTTCAGTTATGTATTCATTTGCTTTTTGGTGACACAATACCTGTGAAATTCCACTGTTTCCAGATTATTCCCCAAATAGGTTTGCAGATATCACTAAAGGCACAATATGAAGGGAGACAATGGAGTAAAATGGAATCTTGGAGTGCGTCTACAACTACAAAACAAGAGCCTTGGCAGAGCATCTCAGCTCAACTCAACTGACAAACATGCAAAGTCAGCATGAAGGGGCTAAAACAGTCCATTGATTGGGATCTGAGACTCTGCTGGTGGTCTTTTTGCACTGTAACCCTTGTGACAAGGTAAGACTGGGAGGGGGTAAGAACTAGAGGGAAAAGCAGGGCAGGAAAACAAGTTTTCCAGAGGGACCAAAAGAAGGAGAGGAGTGCTCAGCCACAAGGGGCTAAAGCCCCTGCCCAGGAGGCCTGGGATTTGGAGTAAGGCCAAGCAGGCTGAATCCAGAGGAGGAGCCAAACTAGGAGGGGGAACAGGCTGTGGCTGCTGCTACTACCACTACCTGGAGAAGGTACAGTGGGGGGAGGAATTGTCTGGGGAAGTGGCCCAGGGAAGAGCTGTGGTGCTCATAACAAGGGGAGACCTCCCCCACCACCAGCAGCCACACAGGGTCCCTGGGCTGGAACCCAGAACAAGTGGGTGGGGCCCAGGTTCCCCCCAGACCACCATCTTCCCCCTTCCCCCTCCCCCCTCCTCATGAAGGGCAGTGGTGTCTGGGCCAGGGGACAGTGGACTGAATAGAGGCCTGGAGCCCAGGAGCCTGGCCAGCCTTGCCACACCCTGTAGGGTTACACTGAAGGGTTACGCTGAGTCTTCAGACTCCTTGGGGTTAGGATAGGAGTGGTTGGCAGGGGATGCAGTGGGAAAAACTGTTTAAAGCTATCAGGATACAGGATGAACTTGCAGACCTGGCAGTTAGAAAACAGTAAGTATCTGCATACTTGCAAATTAAGGGAAGTTTGCCATGGAAATCAGCAAATTGTAACTATAAAATAATGCTAGGCAATGCTAACAAGTTTTTCAGATAGAATGACATTTTTCAGAAGAGGGTGGGTGCAGGAGTAGGTCTTTTTGCGCCATTTCAGTTTCATAGAACTCCACACACTTTGGTTCTATCATGTAAAAGGCTAGGCACAAACAGAATACATTTTAACATGCTGAAAAGCATTTAGGAGTCAGGGCTGAATAATTTTATACTCTTAAGATTACATGGTTAATTGAACTGGCAATTAGAAGTGGTAAAGCCACAGTAATTGGCCCATCATGCTGAAGGAAGGAAATTCTCTCTCTTTCTTTCTTTCACAAAGCCTCATGAATTTACTCTTTCTACGGCTGTGGCCTAGGAGTCTGACAGTTGCCTCTTCTAGAGTTGGAAAATATACTTTAGCAGCAATACTGAACTACAGAAGGAAAGCAATATCCTTTGACTCTGTCTAGGAGATAACTGCTGTTGTAATATTTTCTGTAATGTACGCAACTTAATAGCTTAGACCTTAAACTAAATTTTAAACAAAACTCTTAAAGTCATTTGAATCGCTCAGGACACACATGCTGCCAAAGTTTTTTAAAAAGTTAAACTACTAAATTGGTGGAAGTTGCTGGCTAACCACCTTGAACCAGCTTTTGACAGCAATAGCTTCTTCTGCAAATGCAGAGAGAATAAACTAAAATGAAGAAAACATACTTATTCACTTTTATGTCTAATGCATTCGAATTCTGTACATTGCTTAGGAGTTGCAGAGGCAGGAAAGCTTGTTATCCCTCTTCCAACCTGTGAATAAAAATGAAGTATAAGAGAAAGAGAGTTACTAATTCGAAATTCTGAAAAGATATGCGGAATAAAAAAAGTTCAATAAATACCGATACTGTCTCCTTTAATAAAATTAGTTTAGTGCTAAATATGTTGTCATAAAAGTTTATGGAGCACATTTAAAGGTAACTTTAATTTTAAAGTGCGCATTTTAATACATTCCAATTTTAGTGCAAATAAAACTTGTCCCAAATCTAAGTAAAATGCTAATTTAGTAAGAAATGCATCATTTATGATTTTAACGTAAAATGTGAAAATAAAAATGTGAACAAGTATTTAGGATCTCTAATTGCTTGAATACATATGTACACACGCACAGTCAGTAAAAGAGTACAAAGTAGTGTAAAAGCTATGTTTAATTGCAGTGAAACATGTTGTAATAGTTAACTAATGAGAGTCAACTTCTGTTTAATAAACACCAAAACAGTAAAAGATTAAACCCAAATATTTGAATCAAGATTTTCGGATTTAAAAGAAGTTATTTTAAGTGTTTTTATTTAATTAATCCAACCTGTTTCCCAGCTTCAGTGGCATTTGCTCTCTTTTCAGTATAAGGTAAGTTTTGATCAGTCTCAGAAGAACACTCATCATCCCGAAGAAGTCCATAAGATCTGTAGATAGGAATCACTTTACTTACCATTGAAATGCACTGGCTCTTGTTGAATGCCCACAGACAAGACAGAAAGAAATGGATAATGCTACATATAGTTGAACCATCACTGGAATTTAGATATACAAGATGTTCTTACCAGGATGGGACAATTCCTATCCACTCTTCCAAAAAGCCCCATATGATGAGCGCCAATGATCTCAAGTGGCCAACACCACCTCTTTTCATCCTGCAGAAAGCAGCACAGCCCCACCTAAGATCATGCTGTGGGGGTTGGTTCAGAATTAACTCAGAGAGCAACACCTTTCCTGGAGACCCGTGTTTTCAGATTGGCACCATCCAACAAACCGACCTGTCCAACCTTGCATAGCCTGAGAGTTCAAGGTCGTATTGCTACAGCTATATCAATCTGCATTCAACGCATTACAGAGGCCGCACTGAAGCTGTGTCACTGCAGTGTAGACATTTTCTACAGTGAAGGATTGGGCTCTTCTGTTGCTGTAGTACCTCTGCCATCCCAAGAGGCAGTAGCTAGGTTGACAGAAAAATTATCCCATTGATGTAGCCCAGCCTATTCTGAAACTTAAATCACCTTCCCAACATTTCTCCTGTGCGTGTGTTTGTCCATATCCCCAGGCCACAGAGCTAGGTCGATCTAACTTTCTAGCGTAGGCCATCCCAATTTGTCAGCTTCACTCTCTTGACAGAATGAAAGATTTCTCTACACAGAACAATTACCTGCTTCCCCCAACAGCTTGATGCAGTGATTCCCTCTTAGCAAAGATACATATGGCTGAAGAGCTCACTACAAGTGAGACAACTGTGCTGATAGAAGCCAAGTTACATAACCTGTTTTGTATGAATCTGGTAACTTACGTGAACACTTGATTGGGACAGATGACATTGTGACAACCCAAAAGCTATTTATAAAAGCATCAACAGACAGCTATCTGAAGATTCTCTCTGTCAACACCCAGCTTCACACAGATCCTTCCCATAAGTCAACCACAGCCTCATAATGAAAATAGAACTTTAATTATTCACAGGCATTTCCCTGGAGCCCTCTCTGATCTTTTGGTGAATGACTAAGAGCAGCTGGTGCAGACAGAGTACACCATCTCTGTTGGCTGCCCTGTTAAAAGCAGTGACTCATCAACACATGACGTCAAACTCTCCACTCGTCTGAAACAGGGAAAAAAGTTTAATTAAGAAAGTGGGGGAGGGAAGGGCACCTGAACAAAACAGCCTGAATTTCCTCCTAAACAATCACTGCTTTGGAAATGTAGCATCCCAGTTGCCATGAAAAAAAACCGGCAACACATGAACAGTTAAATTACATACATGTAGTTTGGTCTTTTGGGTGGGTGACTTTGCTTTTCTATTAAAGCGTCGGTTAATAAAACATCTTTCCTCACAAATACTGGCTGACACACCAACAAAGCATGTACGAATAGCAACAAGAGCACCGTGATGTATCCGAGGAGGCGAGATGGGGCCCAGTTTGTGTGACTGCATAGCGGCTGTTACCAAACAGCATTCCACTTGGTAAAACCCATGTACGTATTTTGTATGCATAGGCTTCATCTCAGCGACTTCCAAGGGAGAATAACTCAAACGCAAGAAACCAATACAGGTTGCACCTCCTTCGTTCGGCACCGTCCGGACCTGACTGGTCCCGGATGAGGAAATTTGCCAGATGAAGGGAGGTCCCTTGCTCCAACCACCCAGCCTGCTGCACACACCTCTCCCCCCTGCCCCAACCCCCACCTCCAGCCCTGAAACTCCCTTACTTCCTGCCAGACCCTGGCTCCTGCTGGGCTGACACCGGCCCAGCCACCACCGGCTGCAACCTTCGAAGGCTGGCTCCAGCCCACGCTGGACATGGCCTGGATCCCAACCCCAGCCTTGGCCACATGGGCACTAGCTCTGCCCCAGCTGGGCTGCTGGCATGGCCCCAGAGCTGCAGGCATGGCCTGGACCCTGCAGCAGCCAGCTCCAGCCCTGGCTGGGGTGTGCCAGACACTGCCCCAGCCCTAGCCCAGTGGCCAGCTCTGGACCAGCAAGGTCCCCGCCTTACAGGTGCTTGGTGTGGTCCCAGAAGGGCTGCCAGTGCAGTTCTGGCACTGTGGGTGCCTATGCAGCCCCAGCCAGGCTGCCTGCATGGTCCTGACCATGTGGAGGCCAGCTTCTGCCAGTTGTCACCTCTGGCCAAGGATGCAAGCCCTGCTGGGCTCCCCTGCCCGAGGCAACTGGGCTCTCCTTACTAACCTCTGGGGTCTCCAGTCCATTAAATCTGTGGTCCTGCCGGATCTTGTTGCTGGACGAGAGAATTCCAGTTTGGGGAGGTTTAACCTGTATGAGGAAGACTGAAGGCAACACATAGCAACTTAGTGGATAATTTTCATGTTTGCCTGACAGCAGGTATCACAGTCTTCAGGTAGTTCTGGAAGCTGCCAAAGTAGCATTTTACACAATCAAAACATACATAGGTGAGGCAGTCCTTACAAGAATATTAAGGATAATCAACAAATGCTTCACAATAAATGCAAAGCACCCACTCTGAACTAACGTAATCTTAACTCAGAAAAATGTGAGTTACAGTTGAATGCGCAGCCTTTCCTTCAGCACCTTGTGAAAAGCATTAGGTTTGAGCCGGCTTCCATCAGTGCCAAAACTGGCTGGACTCAAAGAACCAGCATATGTAAAATGCAGTCTTATGCCAGAAAGACTTGCTTTTCTAAATAAGAGTGGTGATGTTTTACATACAAAGATAAAGCAGTGGAAAGAGAGAAAGGCAGTAAATTGAGAGTCTGGGTCGTCTGAAATCAGTGATTATTTTACCCACTTCAGTGGTTGACCTGAAAAGAGAGAGGGGACCTGCCTGACTTAAGAGACAGTATTTCACAACTGGAAAGCTTTCTCCTTTTCTTTAGAGATGGAAGGATGAAGGAAGTAGAAGTGAAGAGAGAATTTCCCTTTGAAAAATTAACATACCTGTATTCCAAGGTGCCTTAAAGGTAGTTTTGCTTCGAAACAGAAATTCACAGGATCCCTAAAACAGTTATGCTAGAAACAGGCAAACTAGAATCACTGGCTTGTCTCTTCAGAGAGAAGTCCAATAGGTTTTGCAAAGTTAGAGAAGATCTGAAAAGGCAGCGTGGCACTGAGACATAAGTGATACACCAAAGGTCACCATCTGTAGCAGAGCTGGGAAAAGAACCCAGAAGTGCAGCTTTGCAAACACTTCCCTCCTCCTGTGTTAGGCCATTTCCAACATTCCTTTCTCAGGTGAATTGCATTAGTATTTAAATTGGAAAAATAAAACCCAAGGCTAATTGACCAACCACATAGCAGTATCAGGATGAGTTTAATACTCAGTGTAGAAAACATGGCATCAGAACACAGCTGCTGCTTACAAATATCGACATACCCTTCCCCCAATCTTTTTGTCACTTAGCAGAAATACTTTTACAATCTGACCTTTTAAGCATTACTTCAGTCTTGGAGCCATCCTCACACAGATTTTCGGCAATGTCATTTTCCTAGCAAAATTTGGAACATTTGAATCCCTAGAGGTAGATGTGCTGTTTTCTCAGTCTAAAAGGATATGAAGCTTATAAAAGGAAGCATCACCTTTTCTCTTTTTCCCCAAAGGTTACAGTCATAACCATGGACACTAAAATCTCTAAGAGGGCTTTGGCAGCGCCTGAAGGAAAATTAAAGCCAGACAGGTCACTCACTAAGTCCCACATCAGCATGTGCATAATTTGAACCACATACTTGGCATTGAAAACATGTGATAGAGAAAATAATGAAATCACTGGCCAGCTCATCAGATGCTGATGCTTTGCATGAAACATTAATCAGCTTATAATATGCCCGTGGAGTTGACTGGATTCCACGATTACTCATAATACATCAGAGATGGGGAACTAGAGTAGGAAGTGTGCAAAACTCAGAAGAGCAAGTCCCTTCCTGGAAGAACTTACAGGCTAAAGAGACAAAATGTTAATCTTTAGGATGGCAAAGCAAAGTGTAAGTATGCAAACAGAGCAATCAGAGAGCAGAGGGTTGGTTCCAGCTCTCTAGCTTTTTGCTGGTGGGAGAGCAGGTGGAGGAGAAAGTAACAGAGGGAGGAAGACAGACTGAGGAGGGACGATATGACTGAAGAGGTCAGAGAGAGGGAAGGGCAGGGTAGAAAGGACCACAGAGGGCAGACGGGGAGGCATGACAAGGAAAGATTTGGGAAGTGGGAGCAGACGGTTGGGGGGAACAATCTCCTAACAAATAAAAGTCCCCTCTAGTTCACAGTATGACTAAACCTACTGAGCTCACTCATACCCAAGAGGTGTGAAGTTGGTGTCCCTGCATGGGACCTCTCCCATTGTCCCCACCATCGTTGTTCCTGCTTCCCCCATCCCAGCTGGTGGGGAAGCTTGTTGGACCCTGGGAGTGGATACCTCCAGAGGGCTGTTGCTAGGGTGGAATTTACTGCTTTTCAGGATCAGCACCAACTCAAGGACAGCAGGCTTTGCTTTCTCAGAGTCATGTGACCAGAGAAGAGGGGAGTGCTGGTGTACCAGAGAATTAGCTCCAATGTTTTCTTGTTCCCAGCTTTGCTCCCCACATGGCTGAATTGACACCTCTTTGCAAGGCAAAGGCAGCAAAAGTTAAATTTCTATTCATGAATATTCCTCCCTGAGCTGCACTAAACAAACAAGACTAGGGCCTCTCCTCACTCAAATACCTCCTTCTAATGAATCTACTTTCGTAGTACCAACACAACCTTAAATCAAGAATAACCTTAAATCAAGACTTGGCCTCACTGAATCTGGGCACTATCTCGCCTCCCTTTATGCATCACAGCGGTCTTGTTGCTATTCACACATGCTTTGTTAGGAGAATGGCTGAAGTTGTCAAGCTTTCAGGGCAAAGGTGTCTTCTTCCTTGAATGGAGATAACTAGCATGGTAAAATGAAGACTCTCTCACTCATAGGGAGCTGTCCTGGTGCTGAATCCCACATCTCCTTCAGAACTGTGGTCCAGCGACAACGTTGCTCCTGCTTTGAGTTCAACATGCAATCTTTATGCCCCCATCCCCGCAGCAGAAGGGAGCAATCACATTCTGCAAGGAGCAGGGCGCAAGAAGGGAGTTAAGTCTTTCCCTGACCTTGAGGCACGGAAATTGCCACAGCTGCCTGTCTTTCTGCAGGGATAGCCAGGGTCTCTCACTGCAAAGAAAACCATGACTGAGCTAAGCTAGAGTGCATTACTGAATCCCCAGGACTGTGCTCTCTAGAGAATCTTTCAATTTAGTCTCTCCTGTCACAAGAGCCAGCCCATCCCTGTGTAGAAGAAGAAACTTCAGCAGAAAATGTCCCTTTGGCTGCACAGAGCCTTGATTTCACTGAAAACATCTGGCTATGAAAAGAGTTTCAGCATTAACACACTGTGTCCAAATTTTAGGATGCCTCTGCCTTTATTTATCTGATCAACTCTGGGTTGCTTAGTTTTGTCTTGGCCATGTCTCACTTCACATAGACTATCACTAAAAAAATACAGCCACTTTTACAGCTTAAGCTTTCTTCCCATTCCCACAATCAATTCCCCGCTCTCTTGCTGCTGAAAATAGTTCTCCTGCCTTATGTTCAGGGAACAAATGGCTGTAGAACTATCTGAACAAATCCATGCCCTGTAGTCACCGTGGAACCAACATTTACGTGAAAGTGAACTGAATTCTACTGCCTCACACATCAAATAATGGAACTAAATGCCAAGGCCCAATTCAACAAAGCACATAGTGACATTTAACATCAAGAATGCATTAAGCCCCATCAAAATCAGCTGGGCTATTCACATGTTTCTATACTGAAGAGCTTGGCTGAATCAGGGCCTTACTACCAGCCTATTAGATATAGCTGGAACATGGTGGAAGGCAGTGAGAATACTGGATTTCTGTTGTTCCAATAATTTATTCTTCCTCTCCACTTTAGTAACCAGCACTACTAGTTACCCAAGAGTGAACATGTCTTGAATGTCACCTCCCAGTGTAAGCTCGCAGGCTTGGGGATTTTTGGGGCAGGGAGCAGGGAAATCTCTTTATACTTCAAAACTGCACATATCACCTGGAAATTAGATATGAAGCACGCAATCCCACCATTTTATCTTTAGAGTGCTGCTTCACAGTACAACCATATTAAGTTTGATTTGACTTACTAATTATTTTTTCATTATCATGGGACTATACCATTACCTTAAATGGTCATAACTTCGCCATTGTAATTACATTAAAGTGAATTGCTCTTTTGTTTGTTATCTTTCAAACTGCTTTCTGATATTCCTTCAGTCCTCTGCATGTGTACTTTTCTGACCACAGTAGATATACAAGCCATTCGTTACTTAGTATTGTTGGATAAAGCTTAAATACCAGTTCTACTAGTTTTAAGGTTCTTCCCATCAATTGTAAGAGACATGATGGAAGGTAATGGCATCCACTAAAGCCAGCAGAAAATGGATTGTGAGGAACCTGCCGCAGAGAACAGAATCCCTGTTATCCCTTAGTCACTGACAATATTTCCTGAAAATATTCCTTCTTGATTCTGTAATCAGCAATCATTTTACAGCCTCCCCTTTCACTCTTGGTTAGGTCTTCTCATGGAAAGTTACTTATCTGATACCTTCTGTGGTTTAGCTCCTTCAGTGCTGCACCCCAGCACACTACTCACATAGGACCCTTTTCCACTGTCCCTACAGTAGTGAAATGGTAGCAGAGCAGATGTTAGTTCATGCTGAAGCCAGAGACCAATTCACTTGCGTATTACTATAGAGCAAAGTGATCTTACATGCTTAAGGGTGTACTTGACGTCAGACTAGTGGGACATGATTTTCATTGTACTCACCTGTACCCTGTTATAACCTAGTACAATCGCCAACATTTACACCGAGGGTGTGTCTACACGGGCACAAATCTTCAAAATAGCCATGCTAATGGCCCTTTTGAAGATTACTAATTGAATATTCAGCGTCTCATTAGCATTAGGACACTTCCGGACGCAGTGCTTCGAAAGCGCACGGTTCGGTGCGGCTACACAAGGGTCCTTTTCAAAAGGACCCCGCACCTTTTGAAATCCCCTTATTCTGATCAGTGTTACAGACTCCTTCAACATACAATTCATGCTTATACATCAATGTCAACACGTTACATGGTTCTTTCAAAACATTCAGTACGTGGTACAATTCTACAGCTTTTGGTAAGCAGCACCCATTGATTACAGTGGTTATCATGAGTAACAAGAACAAACTCCTTGCAATTGTACATTTACATTGCTCTTTGGTATGCAATTGCAGAATTGTACCACGTACTGAATATTTTGAAAGAACCATGTAACATGTTGACATTGATATATGAGCATGACTTGTGTGTTGAAGAAGTCTGTAATTCTGAAATGTCACCATTGTCCCCTGTAACTACTTTTGCAACATTTACACTGTGTATATTTGGGTCATTAAATAACCCATCAAAGGAGAGAGGAGAAAGAAGCCTCACGGAATGCAAATGAAGATCTTTAACAGGAAAGCGTTAACTTCCAAGCAAGCGGTCACTGTGTGTGATGACCAGAGGTCAAAGACTCAAAATGCATTCCTCAGCTCCATCAAAGGAAAAGCCCATACTGGGGTAGTGACACCATCAGCTTGTTTTGGTGAGAAGAAGCTGCAAGAGTGAAGTACAAGAGCATTTCTCTCTGGACCATTTAGCTTCTTACAGGGAAGTGCACCAGCTAAAAAGTGGAGATCCCCAAAGAAAATTTGGGAATCCTGAAAAGACTTTAGGGAAACTGTTCATTACAACACTACCACTGTTTGGAATTCCAAATTGTGATTCACCAATTAGTATATATCACCTGTTTTAACTTCTCAGTAACTCATTTATCCAGCACCAGAGGAAAGCAGCTCTTGGTAGATTGATCTGGGTGTAACTAAATACTCAGTCTGAGCTTATGGATGTTGAAATGTTCAGGGTCAAGTAGCAGAGATGGAGTTTGTTACCGGAAAGACACCAGCTGTATTTAAAGTGGCCACGTAGGCTGGTAGTACTATAAAGGGCAGAACTCCAGCCGGTGTAAATTGTCAAAGCTCTGTTAATTGGAATGGAACAAATTATGCCAGGTGAACGTCTGTCCTACGTATCTGAACATGTGTATTTTATGAACAGATTGGACAAACAATTTCAGAAGAAATTATTGTTTTCTATCTTTTTCTGAAAATTTTTGTATATTAAAACATCCAGTTATGAGGTCTTTCATCCTTGTTTTAAAAAAGTGAGCTGGTAGAATTTAGAATAAATGTAACTTCATTGCTTTATCATATGCATTGATCTTCTCTAGGGGTTACTGAATTGCAGCTACATAATTTCTTTTAGCCTGGATTCCATTAATCATAGCCTGAGTCAGTAGGTTTCCATGACAGCAAGTTTCTGTGCCATGCAGAATGTCATTCCTTATTTCTGCTCTAAACTTCCACTGATATATTTCAACCTCGACCTTACAAAAATTTCCTTTATCAATAGTCATTTAGCACAATAACTAGATTTTATTTATACCACGATCTTGCCAGAGACTACACATGCTATTGAATTCACCAAAGGGTGCCAGTTCCACCCCCCTCTGCCCCACCCCACCAAGATACTTTCTTACCTAATTCTACCTCACGTATATTTTTGGCAGCAATTAAAAAAACACACACACACCAAACCTCCCAAACCTGTGTCAGGCCTTCAGTCTGCAAAGAATTGCTAGTGGGTTGATCCCTGTGCTCAAGCAGAGCTTCCAAATCTCCCTAGCAACTGATGCTGTGTTTTTTTTAAAACATTCAAACCATATTTCTTGTAGAGCAGCAGTTTTATTGACCAGCATAAGCAAGGAATTTTTCTCCTTAAGAAGTGTCCAGTCTTCTAATTTTCAGTGAGAATCCTGCATCTAAAGTCCCTTACAGCAGCTCTGAAGATCTTCACTATACTGTTTAGCCCTTTTACTCTTTCTTCACAAAGCACTTCTACCCACCCCCTGTTCTCCTTATTGTGTACTGTTACTTCTCTGCAGGATTGTGCTCAGACTTACATTTCCGGTCAGAACGGCCATAAAATAAATAGCCATGTAACTAACTTCTTTTACTGCAAAATATTATTCATGTTAATCTGTCCAAGATTATTTTCAAAAGCCAACACTGAATCCAATTAGATATTTTTCCTTCTAGTTTACTTTTGTACAGATTTCACCAGCTTTGTTTCACAGGCCTCCCCTGCATCTCTTTTACACAGCTCCATTGGAAAGGGCCTTTGTTAAACATACTGGGAAGTTACACACCAATTTGAGTCCCACCTAAATAGTAATTGGAGACTTGTAGATGACCTATGCTCCACGGGAGTACAATGGAAAACAACCATACAAAAGTAGTTATAAACAGCCAATATGCTTCAGTGAGCTAGAAACTGAGAACAAAATACCAACCACAAATACAGTAAAAATCTGTGAGGCATTGCTTGGTCTTCCAGTATTTGGGCACTTCCTCCATCCCCCCTAAAATCTCACTTAGCTGTCACTAGTTTTAATATGGACACGTATCCATTATGGATATCTAACTAATTGCCCTTATTCATTCATTGATGACACAACCCACTCGTCACAATTAGCTGCATTGCAGAAAACCAGCCGCCACTAAGGGTAGATGACAAGATTGCAGGAAGAATCCCACAACCAGAGAATGCTAATAAGAAAATGGAAAATCTTATAGTCAACACTGCTGGCAAGAGCAGAGAAAGAAATCTAGGCCAAAACATGCTTACGTAAAATGGTTATTTTGAGAAAATGATGCTGAACGTACTCTAAGCTCGAAAGCAAGGAGAATTTAGATATTTGGTATTATTGATCAATTTATTGATAATTGTTTGATAATCAGCCAGTAGTGACAGCAAACTATTTTTCTTAAAGGCCCAATAACGTTTTATTTTTTCCACTGGATGGAAAGTACCAAGAGTTTGAAATTCAGCAGGGTAAAGACCAATACTGTCAAATTGGGTAACAATCAGAAATCCAAGGTACAAAATTAAAACCATTTTAAGAATAACAAAGATGAAAGGTAATAGGAGGTTATGGCCCCCATTCCTGAAATGCACTGAATGCAGCCTCATCTTTGCACCTGTACACAATCATTTTGAAGAGACACTCTGTGTAGACAGAAGGGCACACCTACCCACAAAAGCATTGCAGGATTTGGTCTAAAAATAATTCTACAGTGCACATAGGGTATTTTGCTATTATACAACAATACAAATTAAGTTACCTGAGTTATTGACACTGGGCAGAAAGTGAATAAATCCAAGGTTCCATACTCCTGAACCCTAATTGTTCCCATACCATCCAGGTGTAATCCTCCTGAACCATTCTAAATAGAGAGTCATCTTCTTCACTCTTTAAAACCTTCATGGGCCGACAGTTGTAGGATTGTGCCTTCCCATTAACCGTGACTTAGCCACACCATGTTGCCAGAGCTAAGCTCCTAGCACAACAGGAATGAAAGGTAGCTGGTTTCCATCTCCTGATGAGTTCACAGCAGACCAGAGAGCTGTCCTCAACAGCTTCTATCATTTCCACTCTGTAGCCCTTGAATACAGAGCATTATTGGTGGGAAGGCACCAAAGCTAGTGCTCACTGTATTTCAACATCCCTTAGCCAGCCCCTGGAGAGCTGTAGCCAGCTAGCATGAACCACACGACCTTGTAAAGTGTTAATCTATGCAGTGTCTATGGCATGTCTAGGGTTGATCTAAACCAACAATAAGGAAGCCACAAGCAGCTCCCTTGCAGTCCCCCACACTGGGCATAGCAGAGAATTTGGGCCACCCTATTTAACTGAGATATGATGTGGGCTACACAAGCACCTACCTCTCGTTTAGTGCTTCTTCATAAAGCATCCCTCCAGGTTTCTTATGTATTATTTCCACTTGAGATAAAGTAAAGCAGTAGGTGAAACTTTATGTTCCTTGTTAGAGCCGCCACAAAGGCCCATTATTTTGATACTCCTACCTGCACTAAGAAATATCTTAGCCCTGTAGCAGCTCCGTTTGAGCTCACTGAGGCTACATGAGGAATAAGGTAATCATCAATCTATTAGTATTGCATATTGGCATAAAATAAGCTAGACAATTGTATGATTTAAAAGTGAAAGTCTATATATGGAATGAACTGATTTAAAAATACTGACTTTATTATTAAATTATTGCATTTCAAACCACAATGATATAATATGCAGACACCCAGTTTCACGTAATTGAAAGCTTAAACCAATGTTTCAGAGCTATTTAAAGCCTCCAGTGTTTTCAGTTTTTCCATGGTATTGGAAGTATCACTTTGACATCAATACAGAGAAAACAGATGGCTAGAGAAGTGAACAAGTGAGCAGTACAATATTACCAACTGACTCCTCACAAGTCTGACTAACAGAGAACACAGACAGAAAAGAAGGGGGTTGGTAACTGAAGTCGGTGCTGTATGTCAAAGTATTTAGAAATCAGTAAAACAGACACAGATTGTGAAGGAGGTAGCTGGGAAATATTTAGAACAACAATTCAAGAAATTAACGATGAAAAAGAAACCGAAATATGGCTTCTACCATAACCCCAAGATGACAGGAAGTGAAGAAGAAAAACAAACATATTAGAGAGATCAAACCTGTACTTGTGGATGATAAAAGAGGGAGAATAAAGAATTTCCTAAATTATACAGAAGACAATTTCATGATTTGGAAAGGGTCCAGAGAGGAACCATGTGATGAAATACAGAAAAGAAAACTTAGCAGGAAAAGGAATTTTTAAACTTTGAAACCTATTAGAGTAGAATAATTACTGAAGTGAAGCGAGTTCAGTCAAAGTAGACAGGTCAAAGCACTCAAGATCAATACAACAGGAAAAAAATACATCATTGGATGGAAACTAGCCACGGTAACATGCTATTTTTCCTCTTCTGAAATGCCTTATCAAAATATTATCATAAAGAAATATTTGACTCTTCTCATCTCGTCTTGTTATTCTTGGTTTCTTCCCTCTTTGCATTGTCTACAAAATTACACTCAGGTTTTTTTATAGTGTCCATTCTAAACCTAATCAGGCCACTTGCAACTTTTAAGAAAAAGGCTATTTCTATGTTTATGCAAACTTTACAATGCCTAGTTTTCAGGGGACCGTGCAGGAGAAGAGTAGCCATCTCCAGTCACGAAAAGTAACTAAATTAGGAGTTGAGGGACAAGTAAATTCTACAGGACTCTGACTCTCTTTGCTGGGAATACTCTCATCCTCTTCAGACCTTCCCTCCCAGTGGGTTCTATCAGCTAGCTTCTTCTTTGGTCCTATGATTTAGCAAAGAGGAAGATTTTATCAGATGGTGAGGCAGGGTGAGGAAAAACACGAAATTAAGCCATCAGAACATAACAGGAGAGAGGACTCTAACAGCCATGTAGAAACATGAGGGACACAGCAGATCACAGGATTCTGCTTAGACCTGAAATGTGGCCTTCAGGAATTAATTGAAGGCAGTATGCTTACTGGACAGCAGAGCTCTCCTTTTATTGGGTGCAAGAGCAGGTGATAGAATGAAGACAGTACTAGGAAGCAGCAGAAGAGGATGAGTTCAAGAGCTACATTTGAATCCTGCGTGCTCTAAGTAGTAACATGTCTTCAAAGCAGATTCTCAAAAAAAAATCTCAGTGTTTAAGAAAAAATATTAGAAGATCAGAATAATCATTACATTCAAAAATATACTGTTACAAAAGTATACCAATGCAATCAGTGATGGAACAAAACCAGTATAAATATCTTTTGCAAATATTTTCTTAGACTGAAGAAGTTCACAGTTAAAAGCCATTGTATAAAACTCATTTAGTCAAGGAGGAGGATAGTGGCTAGATCAAGTATAACAACAGTTGTAAGAAACTCCTATATAGAACAATATACACTGCTGGAGCTGACCTTCATTTTGACTGCTACGCAAATCCCTTTAGTTATTGGTTTTTGGTATTTCTCAGAGGGTCTGGCACATAGAAAAGCAATTTCAACAAGTGAATTTTACAGGTAGTAAGCAGCATCTCTGTTCCTCCAGGAGGTTTTAAAGTTAAAAGGCAGGCTTGCTCATATATTCCTCCATTGTCTGAAAAGAAAAATAGCAAGTGAGGTGTTACTGCTTGTAAAGTACCAGGAAATGCAGTAGGGATCTGGCCCTGTTCTGAACAGGGTTGGAGGTTTTGGAAAAATCTCCATCAAATCCAAGCCCTATGAACACTCATCAATTAAACGGCTACAGAAATAATACTTTAAATCCCCATTAAGACTGAGCATCTAAATTTGCATATGTGGTTGCTGTATCTAGTAGGGATGTTAATAGTTAACCGGGTCACTGGTAAGCTTCACTCTAAACAGATGACGTTTACCAGTTACAGTTAACCAGTGGGGGCTGGAGCAACCTCCCCATCCCGCCCGTCATGGATAGAGAGTTCTTCCAGCCCTATCTGGCCAGCCACAGCCAGGGAGGCAGCAGCTCTGTGCGCACCACAGACTGGGGCACTCCAGCCTGGCCAGAGTAGCTCCTGTCTGCGGCAGCCCAGCTAGGTTGAGGCAGTGCTCCCACCAGCCATGCCTCCCCACTCAATTTAATTGGTTAACTGGTTAAACTTAGTGTTTAACCAGTTACATCCCTAGTGTGCAGCTGGTCTTCTGTACGTGTCATTACTGCAAGCTGATGGGCTCCCTCAACGATTCAGAAGCAAACCAGTACCTTGCCTATGCTTCCCCCAGGCCCCTGCTCCGGGATGGAGAGTATTAGTCAAACACAAAACAGAGCTCTCTCTTTGATCAAGCAGACACCAGAGGCCTTTCCACTTAACTCAGCATAGAATGGGTGGCAAGAGAGGCATGCAATAGGCATGCCACTCTTAAGCCTTTCCTGGCTGTTATTACCCTCTCAGCATTTGCAAATTCCAGCCTGTACTGAAAAAGCTGGTGGGGAAAAAGATGGCAAAAGGCCTATTTGTGTAATTTTCCCTAACAAGTTCCAGCAGCCACTTATTTTCTTCCACACTGATAAAAGTGGAATCCTCCATTGCATTTCACAGATCTTCCCATTCTTGGTTCACTCAGGGAATTACAATGTAAGAAAATGAAGCTCATTCCTGTAGGTCTTTGAATACAAGTCCTATAACTATTCCTCAGAGGAACCATTACACGGTCTAGTTATGGAAAAACTGGAGGTAACCAGCACGTACTTGTGCTGATTTTGATACAGTATTACAAAGTAGAACATCTGCCAATTTATTAGTGAAACGATAAAAGAAAAACAAAAACAAACCCACCCCTGAACATCCAGGCCAGCTATGTTAAAGTATCAAACATTTAAGAATTGTCGTAAACAAATTCTTAACATGGTGTCTAAAATCTAGCAACTGACATGTCAGTACTGATCACAACCATTCTACTTTCAGAGTAGCCACCAACAGCATATAAGTGTCTTCATACTATAATACAGCACCACAGGATTGAGCTAAGTGTATGACGTTGCCATTGTTTGTAAATATCTTGTCGTGCTAAACTTCGGACCCGTTGAGATATCAAACACTACTCCTGTCAGACAAGAAAATTGTAGGGAGGTGTGTGCTTCTGCCTTACCTCTTGTAACATATCAGAGTCTTCTATGGCTTTCACTGCTGATTTCTTTGATGTTTCTTGTATTTCTCCACCGATTATAAACTCATCAAGAATAAAGTAAGCCTTTTCGAAATTAAAGATAATATCCAGTTCACATACCTGATGAAGCAAAGCACACATTTAGGCATAGTATTATAGCATTATATGTATTTTTGTGTTCCTAGAGGCGACAGATTGCCAAAGCTATTCAACGGATGCACTCTGGTGGCAGACAGGAAAGTGAGAAATAGAAACATTAAATATTAGGTGATATCCCAGATTCAGCACTAGTGAAATCATGTTGTTCTCTTTATGAAAGACCAAGTACAAACACATTTGTTTAAACACTTTGTTACGGAATACTTATTAACAGTCATTGCACAGAATAAGGCATATTCCCTGTCACAAACATTTTAACAGTTTCTGACAGACCAAAGACAATGGAAGACAGCACAATGATTTATGTCAATGGGAAGTCAGATAAACGAACTACTCAAGAGAATGTGGTAGAAAAGTATTAATAAAACTAGATGTCCTGTAGCATCCAACACTACCAATGGCCCATCTCTAACCCGGCCTGTATCACCTCATTATTCCCCCACCCTTTGCTGATCTCGTTCCCTCAGGTGATGTTTCCTGTTTGATACAAACTTCGGAAAAAAAAAAAAAGTCAGGTCTGAAAATTTAAACACACCCCTGTCCTGCCCCTACACAATATTCAAATTCTTTCCTGGCATGTGAAATGTCTGGCCTAGAGGTGACCCATGCTGGGACTGTAGGGGTTGCATCAGCAAAATGCCCCTGCTCCACCCTTGTCCTTCCCCTGCTCATCTCTTCCCACCCTTCTATCTGCAGCAGTGCGGCCTAGGAGTAGCATGGTCAGTGTGCACCACTGCAGGGGAGGGCCAGGACTTCCCCTGTACTCACTGGAAGCAGCGTGGCACTCACCATGAGTACGAAGGGAACAACCTGAGGTGCATGTGGCCCACCTCAGGTATCCCGCCCATGTGCTGCCTATGATTTGGACGTAAACTCCCTAGAATAGCCTAGGCACTATTTTACTGTCATATCCTGCTCATATACCTCATGCTGGATGTGTGGGTGTAGTGCAAGCAAGAGAGAAGGAAAGGCTGACTAAAAACATTTACATAGAATTTCACGCCTGGCTTTGTGACAAATAACTAAAGGGCAAAAAGGAGCACAACTATCTTAAAGAAAAAAACAAAACTTACATTTCCAAAATATCTATCCAGCAGTTCTACATATCGATGAACAACTTCTAGTGTCAGGAGCTCATTATCTTGGTCTTCTATTGCACAGCAAAAATATAAACTAGCATACCTACAAAAATAAAAATGAAAAACAGGTGACTGGTTGGTAAAACCTGAAGTAACAACTCAACCACGCAGATTATTTGGTTCATTTCTCCACCTGTACAAATCTGTTCTCTACAGTAAGGCTATGTCTACACCAATTTGTTTTTCAAGTACGTGAAAAAGCCACCAGCCTTAGCAACATACATTACACTGACTTGAGCGCCAGCTATGTCAGCCTGAGAACTTCTCCCACTACTTATGAGGTTGAAGGAGTGAAGCCAACTTCTCCCACCATTTGTTCAACCTCCTAAGTAAAGCCAAGAACTCTATCCCACTGACTTAGAAGCATTATATTATAGAGCATATAGTGGTGTAATGAAATCACTGAAGCGCCAGTGCTGTAAACCGTCTAAAATAGCTGTAGCTTAACAGCTGAGTTGATTTTCCTCTCTCATCACCTTTATTTTAAACATATTAGATCAGTTATTTACTGTTATGTTTATGTAAAAAAGCTGTGCAGATTTGTTATGTTTCAGAACTACTTTTAAAAATACCAACTGGCATATGACAAAAATCTTCCCAAATGCCCCAACTGTAGATGTGTTATATTGGGACGTAAAACAATTTTGTGTTTTAAAAGAAGCAGCATAGAAAGAACATAGAATTGGGCCACTATTCAGGAAACCAAATGGTTAGTTTATGCGCTCTTCAAGAAACAGATGATGCGTAACTATTTGTGCTGATCAGTTCTGTCTGCTGATTTGTAACAGTTATGTTTAATCAGGTTTTAGAAGGTGGGAGGAGAAAGATCCGCTTGAGCATACTTCTCAGGGTAATGGCTCGAGCCCCATTTCAGCAATGCATCTAAACCTGTACCAACTGCACTCCTTTCAGCAAACCACTTCAGAACATGCTGAAATTTTCATGCTTTGCTGAATAGGAGTGGACCACCGTCCTAGGGCCCTCATTTTTCTCCTGTAACTGTAAAGGGAAAGATATCGCAAAAGCTCATATACCTGGAGAAAGCACAAGTTCCAGAATTGTAAATACATCAAAGATGCAATTCGACAGAAGCTTCCTCAATATACTGTGTAACTTTACAGCACACTTACAAAGCATGACATGCTTTTCAGCATTATATTTTTGAATTAGCAAGATTAACTTGACACGGCATTTTGTATAATTTGAACTGTTAATCAATTTTTACTTCCTTTTTTCCTTCAGTGGTAAGCAATACTGGTATTTCTCAAATGGCAATTCTCCATGTCAAGTTATGGAATGAGGAAAGGCAAGCTGATTTTGTTTACAGTCAATCTTACTTACTGTTAGTTCCAGGCTCTTGTATACAGCATTTTCAAATCCTCACAGCATTCCCTGCTCCTCATGTGCTTTTTTGTAGAAATACAGATAAGTGGTGTGTGTGTCTGTCTCTCTCTCTATGTATATACACATACACAAATTTATTAGCATTGTATAAAACTACTCACACCTTTTATAAACAAGCTTTGTGTCTTTCCAGTCGACAACACTGCTCATCTTTTGATTGCGAGCCAAAATAATCTGAACAATTTCACGCGTGATCTTTTTCCTTTCTTTATCAGGTAATGTTATGTACCACTTCTGAAGTCTTAATTTCCCTTGTCGGCTGAACAGCAGTAGAAATCGTATCTAGAGTAAACAAAGCAACATGATAATACCAGGTCACGTGCAATTACTTTTCCAGGAAATGACAATTCAACTGCCATTCTTTTCTTCATTACAAAGAAAAGACACCAGCTGACAAAAAACAATTCGCCCCTGTGTAGACGGCTCATATTGTGCTTAAGCACCTAAAGCTCTCATGAATTTCACCATTACCATACGTCTCCAAAGTCTGCCTAGTAAAACGCATTCCTCTCTTAAGCATATAAAAGAAATGAAGGTGCAATTAGATGCATGATTTTTATTTTTTGTCCAGAGATTCAGGGCTAATCTAAATATCATTGAGTTTTATGAATTACATAACTCTAATGAAAGACACCTGAACATATACTAAAATATCTCAGATGTGCCCAGGTCCTAGTACAGTCCTATGACCTCTTCATTAGCAGGAAGGACCGTTCTGCTCATTGGGCCTGGGAGCTCTACTGTAACAAGTATGTAAACATTCATAATATGTGACAATAACCTATAACAACATACACTGATGCGAAAAAATATGAAACAGACTAAAATTAATCTGAACAAAAAGGCCCATTGATACAACTTAAGGACCGAGTTAAAATCATGCTTGGTCAAAAAGAAAAAAAGAGGATCCAGAAATTATTAAGCCAAAACTGAGGTGTCAAATATTAAGCATAATTGGTAGACAAAATAATGAGGGGCTGTGCTATCCTCTTCTTGTCATCCAAGACACAGCCCTCAATCTAAGGTCACCCCTGGCGGAATTTCACATCCATTCTCCAAACACATGGGGATGGCCATGCTGTTAAAAAAAATGACAACGTTCTCTTTGATTTTAATTTTAACCTGGGCAAAACAATTTATTTCCCTCAACCCATATTCTCAGAAACAGCTGAATTGGTTTGGGCTGGAAACGTTCAAAAAACGCAGAGCTTCAGGCAGGCACCCTGCATAGAAAATTTCAGCCCAGATGGTTAAAGCTGGACAAAGTTATAGACAACTGAAGATAGGGACTCATAATGGGAAGTTTTAGGCACCCTTACCAATAGGTGGCACTGTCAGCTCAGCCCAAAGTACACATACAATTCTGCATCCTTACTCACGTTAGCATCCACTGGGTAAATAGCCCCATTGATTGTAATGAGATTACTCATGAGTTCTACTCATTAAAAGGGAGGAAACCAAGTCCAATCTAAACTATTTAAAAAAATAAGATCACCAAGCACAGCAAAAACTGGACTACAGCACTTTGGTTCAAACTGCTGGTTTCAAATTAAAAACTATTATATGCTCCCCTTGATAAACATTCATTTCTAGCCTGGGGGAGTGAAGGGAAAAATGGGACAGAACCAAATTCCTGGATACAAATGCCACCAGACTCTTAGGCTGTTCAAAATCCTACCCCATGCCCACATTTCAAAATTGTCCCACTTTTCTGTGAGACAAATGGGCCCAGATTCACTGGGACAGATTCTCCGGGGCAGGACTTGTTAGCTGGAGGGAGAAAGTAGCTCTGCACTACCTCTATGTCTCACCTCCCCACCCCCCGCCGCCCCCGACAATGGGCCAAGCCAAGAAATCAACCTGGTTCTAACACACATGAAGAGCACTTGTGGCGCAGCTGCCAGTGGTGACTGGTGTGGGATTCCAGAGGAGGCACTGGCTATGCGCCTCTGCCCTGCCCATACCCGCCCCACCCCTTTCACACTCATTCCCCTCTCCCTCCTGTCCCTGCTCCACCCCCACCTGCCTATTCCTGCAGAAGTCCTGGGCCGCTTTCGGTGAGTGCAGGGTAGTGCCCCCTCTTGGTCCGTGCTGCTCCAAGGGATTGCAGTGGGGCCTGCCCCACACTAACCTGAAGCGGCATGGTGCTGACAGTCAATTGGAGGGGGGCTGACGCTGGGGTGCATGTGGCCCTCTGTGCACCACCATGTGTTGCCTCTGCCAGCTGCCCACAGCCCAAAGGAGCTATTCTATCAGCTGAGGACTGATGAGGCAGAGCAGAGCAGAGCAGTGACTTGCTTTTCCCTCACAAAAATCTCCCAACAGCAGAGTTGGGTGGGGACATGTGCTATGGTGACTTTACAGCCTGTGGGGTGAGGAAGTCCTTCCTTACACAGAGAATTGTGAGAAGGGTGAATTTGCTGGGTTTTTGATCAGTGTTCCCTGCAAACGGTGTGCTGGAGTGGCCAATCAGGAGGGAGTCAAACCCTGCCCAGCTGATTGGCAGAATGCCAAGCTGACAGCAGTTGTTTCAACCGGTGGTCCTCATGTCTTGCTGCACAGAACAGAATTTATTCTGTACATGGATGGAAAACATGGGAGGGAATGTTGTTTCTGACTCTTTTATACTGCAGGAGCGAGTGCAAGAGTCGAGCTCTAGACAAAAACAAGCAGTCCTGGTGCACCTTATAAACTAACAGATATTTTGTAGCATAAGCTTTGTAGGCAAAGACCTGCTTTTTCAGCTCTAGACAGGGTATGAAATGCTCAAATTCCGTATCTAAACGCTGGCCCATACCCTCTAGTGGTATAAATCCATGGAGCTCCATGGACATCAATAAAGCTACTCTGACTTACGTCAGTTGAAGATCTACCAGGATGTGCCTTGGTCTTATCTATGGACAATTTAAAACATTAAAGGATTAAAATTTCAGGTTACAGTTAAGATGTGGGTTTACAATTAAGCATTCTGTAAAGAAAGTCTTGCACTTGGGTAAATTACAAATACATCCAGTAAACAGAATGAAGTGTCTTAAAAATACACCAATGAAGTATCTTAAAAATATCCTGCTTCCAATCTTGCTGCAATTGGATTTTTACACAAAATATTTATTCATAATCCAGGACTCCTCTGTGGCTAATAAAAATGCTCATTTAAATATTCTAGGCTGAAAAATGCTCAGGGGGAAGGAAAACCAACTTTTATCATGTTTTCTTCATTTTAGAATGATTTGTTTAAATATTTAAATTAATAAGCACCAGCAGAGAAAATAATTGTTTAAGCATATTCAGGATATAACAACATTGCTTTTTCTAGCTGTCATTCTTTCGAGAATAATGATAAAATTGGCTTACTGGGCACAGCCCTCACACATGGCATCTCTCTCACACATTGCATGTCTCTACATATGGACTGGACAACACTTTTTTTTTTCCGAAGAGCATTTACAGACAATTGTGTTGGCAACAGAAGAAAATTCAGCATCTTATTCACAGCATCCCTATTTCATACTGGATCTGGTTACAAGTTTGTTTCTTAGTTGTTTTGTATGAGAAACTGATGGCCCCAAATCTTCCATGTCTTTGTGTTGTTCTGTATGATGAATTCTAGGCCCCTCCTGCTTCTGAGAGGTCTAACATATGAACATCTGAAAGTACTGTCCTGAATTCACACAAAGGCCTGTGTATACATGCTCTGTCCTTGACAATGTGTCTGTCATGGTGGTAGGGAAATAAAAAGTTATCTGGAAACTAAGAATTGTGAGTTAATCAGGAAGGTTTTAAAAACTTGATCATTTTGGAAAAGATGGAAGGTTTTATTCTAACCTCCCTGTGGAAGAATTAGTAAAACTCCAGGAAATGGTCATTGCTATTTCACTTGATAAAATGAATGAGATTTTGTAGCTACTGAAATTCTAGTAATTTTAATGGTGTCCCCGTGAGTTACCTAAATAAAAAAGGAATGGACTGAGTTAGATCAAAGGACTATGCACCAGCATAGCTCCATTTGTGCTACTAAATTGTTTTGACATGAGGTTATAAAAGTTGTAAAGGTAACCACCAAACAAATTCAGCACATGCTATACATAGAGTTCCCTGCTGGCTCAGGGGTTAGGTGGGGGTAAGTATAATTTTGCTATCTGCACAGCAAGTTACATTCACGGCCTATGTTAAGATACTGTGTTTTCAAAAGCACAGCATTAACCTCCAGGGGATGAATGCAACTGGTTGGTACACCGGGTCATCAGCATTTCAAAGCAGCCTAGACACAGACAGGAGCAGGTAATGGCAATTCTATACCCCTCCAAGCATCAGCGACTATTAAATGCATTTACACACAAATGAGGAGCTCCAATAGAAGCCCCACAACAAAAGAATTCCATAGTTCAGGGGATAAAGCCCAAGGGTGGGATACCGCTGTTTAAATTCGCTCCTCTTCCCCATCTCCACCCCTGCTTCCAGGGAATCTGCACCCTGATCCCAGCTGAGTGCTTTAACCACTGGGCCGAAAGTTATAAAGTGGGGAGAATCAGCAACCATCGGCTTGAGTCTGAGGGGGACCCTAATGAAATAGGCAGTTTCTGGGAAAACTTACCAGACAGAAGTGGCCTTGCGCACTACATTGCTGAGCCACCAAAACCAACATAACATGGAAAATGCTTGCTACAGAATGAGCTAGTCTCTCACATATCGGAATGCCATTTTCCCTCAACAGCGTGGAGCACCCATTGCTCAGTGAGCACTCATGCACGTCAGACATGAAATATCAAACAACCCTTTGTTCACCCGCTATGCCTGAACTGCTTGCTAAATCCCAGTAGAACAGCAGATCCACAAGACAGTTCACTCACATGTTCTGTCTTGCAAGCGTGCACACAAACACCCGCCTGCAAAAAATGTTTGCTAGAAACAGAAATGAACCTCTCTCTGGTGGGATGCTCTTGCCCACTGATGTTACCACAGCTCTGAAATGAACTTTCCAGCTGCAAAGCCAGCCACTTGAACTCATATTTTATTGTTGTGATCTTTCAAAAAGTAACAGTTTACATGAGAATCTTGGTCAGCCCCCAACATACTACACTAGCACAGGCCTAATTTGGGGACAAATTATTTAAGTTTTTCATGAGACAAAAGGGTTAGATGGTAGATGTTCAGGTGGATGCACTGAAGGTAGGTGTTGGGTCCAGAGTGACCGAGACAAATTGGAGGATTAGGCCAAAAGAAATGGGATGAGGTTCAATAAGGAGAAATGCAGAGTCCTGCACTTGGGAAAAATCCCAAGCACTGCTACAGGCTGGGGACCGACTGGCTAAATAGCAGTGCAAAAGAAAAAGACTGGGGGATTACAGTGGGTGAGAGGCTGGATATGAGTCAACAGTGTGCCCTTGCAGCCAAGAAAGCTAATGGCATATTGGGGTGCATGTGGAGAAGCATTTCTGGCAGATCTAGAGAAGTTATTATTTCCCTCTATTCAGCACTGGTGAAGCCACATCTGGAGTATTGTGTCCAGTTCTGGGCCCCCCAGTATAGAAAGGATGTAGACGCAATGGAGAGGGTTCAGCAATGAAAACGATTAAGGGGCTAAAGCACATGACCTATGAGGAAAGACTGAGAGATCTGGGCTTATTCAGTTTACAGAAGAGAAGACTGAGGGTAGCAGCCTTCAACTTCCTGAAAGGAGGCTCCAAAGAGGATGGAGAGAGACTGCACAGTGGTGACAGATGGCAGAACAAGGAGCCATGGTCTGAAGTTATCAGGGTGGGGGGTAGGTTAGATATTAGGAAAAATTATTTCACCAGGATGCTGGTGAAGCACTGGAATGCGTTACTAAGAGGTGGTGGAATCTCCATTCCTAAAGGTTTTTAAGTCCCAGCTCAATATAGTTGTGGCTGGGATGATTTAGTTGGGGCTGATCCTGCTTTAGGCAGGGGGCTGGACTAGATGACCTCCTGAGGTCCCTTCCAGCCCTAGAATTCTATGATTCCATGGTTATCAACTGTCCCTTACCCCTTATTATCCCCTCCGCTCCTTGTAAAGAAACACAAACAAAATCAAACAAGGGCTTTCCTTAAGACAAATGAGATTTACTGTTGTTAGTTTGCCGTAGCATAATTAATACCATTTGATGTTCAGGACAGACTAACCTCCAGTGAGATGTTTCTTATATCTAGAGAACAGTAACTTGGTTCCCTGAAAGAGCAATTTAGTGTGGCAAATAGTGAAAGGAGGTTCTGTTTTAGCTCTAGTTGGTTACATAATTACCGTCCTTCGGGTCTGAAAATATCAAGTGACTCTAAACAACACACTACATTTTAGAAATGAATGACTCAAAACGTCTAAAAGGTTAAAATATTCACTTTTTTTTTTTTAAGTGAACACACACACACCGGGAGCAAATGTAACCATTACCCAACTGCTTTCAATGTTAAACCTTTTCACTCAAGCAGCTACTTTCAGTATCTTATTATCAAAAAAAGCATTGAAAAAAATGTAGCCACAATTTTGCGTTTGTAAGCTGTATTTTTAAGCACATGCTATTGGATTTTGTCCAACATGTGGAGGTGTACATTGTATATCCTTCTGTAGCAAACAAATACGTCTAATTAGAGTTGAGCAGAAAACTGTTCTCCTGGGGCCGGTGGGAGGCACAGAGGGGGAAGGGGCAGATTACAAATCCTGCTGAGCTGGATGGAAACAGAAATTTTGAACCTGGGTCTCTTGCACACCAGGTGTGTGCTCCAACCACCAGATCAGAGGCAGTCTCTCCTGTTGAAGATATTCCACTTTTTATAAACATTCATTGACAGAGACTGACTTTATAACACTGTGGTGTGGGCACTCACCTGGGATTTGATACTCCTAAGGCCATGTCCCTGTAACAGGGATTTTAAACATAGATCTCTAAACATGCATAGTGGGGCCCTACCAGCAGGCTATTGCCTACTCTGGGGTAACTCCCTCCCTCTCTCCCAGAAATTCCATCCTGGACTTGAGAAACCTTCCAAGACTGAAGATTTGGTTTAATCGAATCAGTGTTTTTGAAACAGTTTTGTCAAAAATTCCCAACCAGTTACAATCTATACCAGGGGTCAGCAACCAAAACGGCACAAAGAGCTTTTTTTTTTCCTCTCTTTTCCCAAACTTGGTAAAAACTCAATTCAAGGACCACAATGCATGTGAATACAACATGGCCCTTAATAAATAACGTCAAACATACTTTCTGTAACCCCTATTTTAAGAACAGTGCACACACATTGATTTGTAATGTGATACATGTTTACTGCAGGACATTAAACTTTTTACATATTCTATTTCCTCACACTTTACATGTGATTGTACCACTGAATTCCCAACTTTCACTCCCAAACCCACTTTAATCATGCCAATTGTACATCACGTTTAATTTCAGTTGTCTTTCTTAAAATGCATGTTGCCCTTCACAGAAGGAATGCCTTTGCCTTTTCAAAATCAAGACTTTATTAGCAACACGATTAAAACACAGATAAAATATCATATCCCACAATGCACTGCCCGTGTTAAAGGGGGAGTTATCCACATTTTGACATCACATATCGTTTGCTATTTAGAGATGAGTTCATTGCCAGACTTTTACAGGTTCACCGTTTACTGAAAATTATTAGGCAGTTTTTTGTTTTTAAAACTTTGAAATTATAGTGTCAGGAGCCACAAAGAAGTCCTTAAAGAGATGCACGCAGCTCTGAAGTCACCGGTTGCAGACCCCTGGTCTATATATTCACTTAAACGTACGAGTAATGGACACTTGATTCATTCTAGGGGTATAGCTGGGCTTTCCATTCTAGACACACACCTGGCGTGAAAAGGCCTCAAGTGGAATACTGTGTCCATTTCAAGCTCCCTTCTTCAGGAGAGATGTGAACAACTGAAGTCCAGGAGAGAGCAACAAAAGTGATTAAAGATCTAAAACAACACGACCTATGAGAAAAGATTGGAAAAAAATGGTTTGTTAAGTCTGCAATCGAGAAGGCTGAGGGAGGAGATGACAATAACGTGCAAGTTCTGACAGGATTTTTATAAAGGTCATCTGTTGAAATTGCAGCAAGGGAGCTTTAAGTTACACATTCAGGTATGTCTACGCTGCCCAGAAGATTGACCCAGTCAGGGTCGATCTTCTGGAGTTCAGCTTCATGCACCGTGTACAGATGTGCAAAATCAGACTATCTGGGGTTAGCAGCTGGTACCTGTATGCCTTGATGTTGCAAGGAGCAAGAGAGATCGACAGAAGAGTTCCTCCCATCAACCTCACTCTGTGCATATGGCTAGGTAAGTTAATCACAGACAAATTGGTTCTAGCTATACAACTGCCATAGCTAAAGCTGTGTATCTACAATCAATTTACCTCCCTACTGTAGGCCAAAGCCTAAGAAAAGCTTTCTGACTATAAGTGCAATTAAGCACTGGAATGAGTTATCTAGGCAAGCTGTGGAATCTCCATCACTAGAAATTTTAAGAGAAGGTTAAACAAACACCAGTCGGGGTGTTTGTTCAGTGCAGGGGAAGGGATTAGATGACCTGTGGAGGTCCCTTCCAGTCTTACATATTTATTATTGTGTCCATGCAACATGCAATTGTAAACACTACATTTATAATTACTTTTAAAGGAGACTAGGGGAGAGCCTCTGCATCTGTCCCCCTCCTCCATTCCAGTTTGCCGTAAAGTAGCACACACTGAGCTCAATCTTACTGCAAAGCACTGGCTAGATCAGCGTTTCCCAAAGCGTGGTCCGTGGATCGGGACCAGTCCACGGAAAAAAAAATAACGGTCCCTGCTCCAGAGCCTCATGAAGTGGCAGTCGCTGGCCCTCCCCCACCTGGAGCCCCAGGAAAGCATCAGCTGCCTGCGCTCCTCCCTGGAAGTCCCTGGGAAGGGGCAGCCATTGGCACGCCCCGCCTGGAGCCCTGGGGAAGCGGCGGCTGCTGGCGAGTATTCAAATTATCATGCCATCCTGTTTATTTGGTACATTTCCTATTTTTCCGCCTGCTGCGCGTGCGCTTTCATGCAGCCGAGCCTGTCATTAGTTTTTGTCTCACATGTCACGGCAGTCCAGGTTTGTTTCTGTGCGGTGCTACAACATGTCTTTTTAGGTTAACTGCTTGAGTTTTCTTCATTTATTTTCAATTAAATACCCTTTCGTTTTTGTCTTCAATGTGGATAAATGGCTGAAGAACATGACTGGAAATAAAACTATCAAACGTTCGAATGATGTACAGCCTAATACAAGCGAGAATAAGAAGATAAAAGCTTCTTGGACCCACAAGTATTCTGATAAGTATTTGAAATTTGGTTTTATAGAAGTGTTAGTAGTGATCAGCACTTGCCATTATGTATAATCTGTCACGCAGAACTATCCAATGAATGCATGAAACCATCCAAACTGAAATGCCATTTGGAATGCAAACATCCAGAATATGCAAGTAAGCCCACAGATTTTTTCATAAATAAGAAAAATGAATTATCTTCTACTAAAATAAGCATGAAAGTGCACTTTCTATATGCTCTTCAAATAAAAACTTAGTTTTGAAACTTCATAGGAAGCTAACAGAAATAGCCGAGACAGATTATCCATATACTGTTGGCGAAAAGTTGATACTTCCTGCATTGCGTATTATTACATCCTGTATTTATGGATGGAAAAAAAAATCAGGTGGGTTCGCTGTCTGTATCTAATGATACAGTGAAAGAATTGAAGATAGGGTGAAAAATATTGAGGAAACTCTCATACGTCAAATACAGAATAGTCAGTTTTTTGCATTGCAAGTGGAGGAAAGCACTGATATAGCAGACGCTGCCAATTTGATGTGTTTTGTTAGGTATGATTATGAAAGCTCCATTCAAGAAGATCACTTATTTTCTAAACCACTTCCAACAAGAACAATGGCTGACAAATTTTTTAAACTAATCGATGATTTTATTATTCAAAGCAATATTGGCTGGAAAAAATGTGTTGGACTGAGCAGTTATGGGGCTCAAGAAATGGTAGGGTCTCGCACTGGGCTTGTCCCCCAGATTCGAGCTGTCGCACCAGACTGTGCATTGCTGCATTGCGATATTCACAGAGAGACACTAGCTGTGAAAACTACACCACCACTTTTGAGTTCTACTCTTCAAAGATGTGGGAAGTTTATAAATTATATAAAATCTTGCCCGTTGAGTTCCAGAATTTTTACTGCTTTGTGCAAAGAATTAGGAAGTGAAAATGAGCATCTGTTGTTATACTATGAGATTCGATGGCTATCAAAAGAAAACATTTTGAAACAACTCTTTGAAATGAAGGATGAAGTTTTATTGCTCTTAGAGCGACACTCTCCATCGGCAAAATATGTTATATTTAAATTTAAAGACAGGTTTCATGAATTTGACTGGTTAACAATGATGGCTTACTTGTGCGACATCTTGTCCTTTAAATGAGTTAAGTCTAACAAAATGTTGGGACTCATTAAGAAAGGAATGGATAATAAGATAGAAAATGTCATATTACCTTTATATAAATCCACGGTACATCCACATATGGAATGCTGTGTACAGATTTGGTTGCCCCATCTCAGAAAAAATATATTGGAATTGGAAAAGCTTCTAAAAAGGGCAACAAAAATGATTAAGGATATGGAATGTATGTCATACTATGAGAGGTTAATAAGACTGGGACTTTTTAGCATGGAAAACAGACGATCAAGGGGGGCTATGATAGAGGTACATAAAATCATGATTGGTGTGGAGAAAAAAAAATAAGGAATTGTTATTTACTCCTCCTCACAACACAAGAACTAGGGGTCACCAGATGAAATTACTAGGCAGCAGGTTTAAAACAAACAATAGGAAATACTTTTTCAAACAACACACAGTTAACCTGTGGAACTCCTTGCTGGAGAATGTTGTGAAGACCAAGACTACAGCAGAGTTTAAAAAAGAACTAGGTAAATTAATGGGGATAAGTCCATCAATGGCTATGAGCCAGGATGGGCACACATGGTGTCCCTATCCTCTGTTTGCAAGAGGCTGGAAACGGGTGACAAGGAATTGATCACTTGACGATTACCTGTTCTGTTCACTCCCTCTGGAGTACCTGGCATTGGCCACTGTCTGAAGACACGATACTGGGCTTGATGGACCTACAGTCTGACCCAGCACGGCTGTTCTTATGTTCTTATTTACAAGGCACTAAAATTAATATTTTCAAAGTTCACGGAAAAGTTGAAACTACAATTAAAAAAACTTTGTTTATGGGCGCAAGGATTTAGCAAGGGAAACTTTAAATCTTTTTTGTATTTTGACTGAATTACAAGAAAAATGTGCTGAAACTAATATCTCAGATGTGACTTCTGCAGCAACCAAAGAACATCTCTTGGGGCTAACATCAAGCTTTAATGAATATTTTCCTCCAACTGACGCCAGTAAAATGTGGATTAAGAACCCGTTTATTGTTGACACTGAAAATGAAGAAATATTGCAATTGAATGCATCAGAAATGGATTCATTAATTGGACTTTCTTGTGACTCTGCCTTAAAAGAGAACTTTGATAAACTCTCCTTGACTGAATTTTGGTTGAGTTGTAGAAAAGAATATTCACATTTATCTGAGAAAGCAGTCAAATTCTTAATGCCTTTAGTTACGACATAAGTGTGAAACTAGTTTCTCATCTTTGGTTTTCTTCAAAAATAAAGAGAGAAATAGATTGAATGTTGAACCAGATTTGAGTATAAAACTTTCTTTTGCTGCTGACATAAAGGTGCTGTGTGATGCAAAACATCATCATCTTTCCCATTAGTTGTCTTTTTAGTTATTTAAAAGCTAAAAAGTGCACACATAATAAATGACTTGTATTCATCTCATTAAGCTATAAATAAACTTTACAACTGTTCATAGAATCATAGAACAACAGAGCTGGAAGAGACCTAAAAAAGCCATCGAGTCCAGCCCCCTGCTCTAAGCAGGACCAAACCCAACAGATCAGCCCCGCCAGGGCTTTGTCGAGGCGAGACTTAAACACCTCCAGGGATGGAGACTCCACTACTTCCCTGGGTAGAACATTCCAATGCTTCACCACCCTCCGAGTGAAAAAGTTTTTCCTAATGTTCAACCTGGACCTTTCCAACTGCATCTTGAGACCATTGTTCTGTGTTCTGCCATCCGTGACCACTGTGAACAGCCTCTCTCCTGCCTCTTTGCAGCCTCCCTTCAGTAAGTTGAAGGCTGTTATCAAGTCCCCCCTCAGTCTTCTCTTCTGCAGACTAAACAGTCCAAATTCCCTCAACCTTCCTTCGTAAGTCATATGCTCCAGCCCCCTAGTTATTTTGGTCGCCCTCCGCTGGACCCTCTCCAGTGTATCCACATCCTTCCTATAATTGAGGGCCCAGAACTGGCCACAGTACTCCAGATGCGGCCTTACCAAAGCCAAAAAAAGAGGAATAATCACTTCTCTGGATCTGCTGGCAATGCTCCTCTTGCTGCAACCTAATATGCCATTAGCTTTCTTGGCTACAATGGCACACTGTTGACTCACCCAGCTTCTCATCCACTACAACTCCCAGGTCCTTTTCTGCAAAACTACTACCGAGTCAGTCGGACCCCAGCCCATAACAATGCTTGGGATTCTTCCGGCCCAAGTGCAGGACTCTGCACTTATCCTTACTGATCCTCATCAGATTTCTTGAAGCCCAGTCTTCCAATTTGTCTAAGTCAGTCTGGACCCTGTCCCTACCCTCCAGCGTATCTACCTCTCCCCCTAGCTTAGTGTCATCCGCAGACTTGCTGAGGGTGCAATGCAACCCCTCATCCAGGTCATTGATAAATATGTTGAACAGAACAGGACCCAGAACTGAACCTTGGCGCAGTCCACTAGAAACCGACAGCCTTCCCGACATCAAGCCGTTGACCACTACCTGCTGGGCCCGACCTTCCACTGGTTGAATTGTAATTAAGGTAATAAGTTAGGCACTTAAGTATTTTACATCAGGATTTGTATTTTTATGTACTATTATTGTGAATAAATAATAAACAGTAAAATTTTATTCATTTTTCATTCATTTTTTAATATATGTTTAGATTTTTGGGTGGCCAAAAGTAGTACTGAAAAAAACCTGGTCCCAACTATATAAAGTTTGGGAAACCCTGGGTTAGACTATTACTCCTGCAACAGAAACATATCTGAGAAACAGCAGACAATTAGAAAAGGAGAAACCATTGGCTTTTCTTTCTATTCTGTCTCTTCCCTTTTCCTAGTTTCCAATATTTGCTCTAAGCAAACAGTCACAATACATCCACAAGAGCTCCCTCCTACTTTACGGAACCTAAGACCACAAACCACAGCTGGCATACATTATAGTTACAGACACCGCTTCCTTCACTGCAGCTTTTGTTCTTTTCAAAAACAAGGACACAATACAGCATGTGCCTCACTCTCACAGATGTGCTCATGAAGTCATACCGTGAAAAAAAATTTGCTATAGTGATGAATGTGAAAGTACTGCAGTGTACAAGCAAAACACTAATGTCCTATTTATGCAGTGTTCTTTGAGGGTCAAAACATATTTGATTTATCCCTTTTATTAATAAATTACTGGCCGTGACATCTGTCAGTCAAATAAGATCAGTTTTATAACATGTAGCAATAGATAATCCATAGTTGGCTAAGCAGGATGAAAACCTTACATTTCAAAGAGACAAGTCATGCACTATCCCCAAGCTGAGTACTGGCTCCAGACTCCCCTTCTCCAGTTTCCATCCTGGTAGGGACACACAAAATTGACCCATCAGGGTCAGCAGTCAAACACTGTACTCCTTGAAATAGATGAGAGAAACTCTCCCGTTGACCTTCCTCGGTGACGATGGCCAGGTAAGTTGTTTTCAGGTAAGTCGATTATCTGTGCAGTTGTCATAGCTAGAATTGCATACCTGAAATTTCCGTATTTTGCTAGTGTAGACCTGGCCTTCGACAAGCCCAGGTCCTCTTGACCTGATCTCAGAGCTCATCAGTTATATGGGCAGGTTCGTAATGCTCAGGCAAGCAGCAAGACTAGCCTCATCCATCCAGAGGAGGTCAGGTTCATAGCATTTCAACAGAGAAGAGACAGGATTTGGTGTATCAGATATAAAGGGATTTTATTTTCAAACAGATGAGCAAAGACAGTCCCTGAAAGTTATCTCAACCTAGAAGACTGATTATACCAAGCCTGAACTGCTAGGTTTCACTAGAATATTATCTTGTTTGTCTCCTCTCACTTACCTCTGGATAATTCCACTGACTACAAAGAAGTTACTCCCAACCAAGTCACACCTGTGTAGGTGAGAGAAGAATCAGGCCTTAAGTCTCCCTAAAAACTGGCTTGGACTAAGCAATTGTGGAATGTATTGTGATTGCACTACAAGGATTCAAACTAGCTAAAAACAAGAGAGACTCATTGTACATTTCAGAAAATGACACCCTTAAGTTTTAACCTCAGCTCTTGAGAGTCTGAATGGGTCTGGTGGTCCTACTGATTCTCTTAGGTTATATAAAGCAATAGCATTTAATACATTCAGAGCAATTATACAGGATCATGCCATCTCCCACCCATGGTTTTCATGGCAGTCTAATCCCAAACTGCAGTCTTTCATGGCCAAGCTCACTGTCACCACAAAACAGCACCTCTCTCTGCCCAGAGCTGCTTTTGTAACTATGTGTACACTTCTGAAAAGTCACTGTTCTGTTACCGTAAGTACAAAGGGAGTAAGTGATGGAACAACAATCTGAAAGGGCAACAGATAAAGAAATGACTCAGCATGGAAAAAAAAAAAACCCATACCCACCGCCCTTGGTCAGACAGACTTTTTCCTTAAGTAATGAGGTTTATACCAAGAACTTTAAGTGGAGCAGAAAATATCCATATCTCACAGTTCAATCTGCTCCTTCAACCTCCAGTGCAGAATCAAATTCCAAGGCTTCCCATTCTTAACTGTTTCTCTAAACACCTGTGCAATGGGAGAAACTGATCTGAAATTAAGCTCATATTCACAGTGGCAGATAGTTATTTTTCTCTGTACAGCCCATTCAAAGGTCCCCATAACTTTGGGTATGCTAAAAGTTATCTCCATCTGAACCACCACAAAGGCCTGTGCTCTGGGAATTTTATCCCAGCACCCTTCTCTGATTGACTGATTATGGGGTGTGGGACACTTAAAAGCAATCAAGTTTCAGTAACTTCTCACCCAGCTGATACCATAATGTTTCAGCCTGAGGAAATCAGTGTCTGGTGGAACAAGAATGTTCTGAACCATCCAGCAGCATGAGTCATGACATGGGACTGACAGGGCAGGTGTGCCTTTGTTCCCTTCTGCAGCTCACCCTCTGTCCTGCCACAAGTTTCAGTTCCTCATATTACAGGAGATCTTTCCAACGTATACCTTACAGGGACAGTATTAAAAGACAGAGGTACAGATTCAGATTGAACAAAATCAAATGAACAGCCTAACTCACCTTCCAGCTGCAACACATTCTAATCCCATTCCTGCTTCATTGCCTAGCTGAATTTTAGATGGGAAACTGAGGCACAGACTAATTGACAGTAGAAGTGTGACAAAGAAATCAAACTTGGTTCTCTAGACTAGCATTAAAAACGTTAGACTATCCTCCTCATCTCTGGAGTTTGGCTCCTTATGACACACACACCTTCTGGATCTGCCAGGAACTCGAATAGTTAAGATTAGGCAAACCACAAGCTTATCTCTTGGGCTGGGCTAGTGGGGAATGGCTGGGTTGAGAAGAATAGGGATGTCATGCTTATTATAGGTATCAGAGGGGTAGCCGAGTTAGTCTGTATCTTCAAAAACAACAAGAAGTCTCGTGGCACCTTACAGACTAACAGTTATTTTGGAGCATAAGCTTTCGGGGGCAAAGACCTGCACCTATTATAGATGCACTTTTATTATAAGCTAGAGTTGTGTTTACAACAGCTCTAATCAGCAGTTCTGAGAGTTGACAATGGCTGAAACATATACTACAAAACAAAAGTGCTTTTCTAGGGCTGAGAATGGATAACTGAACACTCCCTAAGTGCTTAAGACATTTTCCTTTTAATGTTTGTTGTGCAGAATGTGGGAAAACTTCTGTATTGTTTTTATGGAAATATGCATGGCTCAGTCTTCCCCACTCACATGTATATGTATTGTTACCAACTAAAATGATAGGGGAATCACAAAAAGGGTGCTAGCCATGCAGGCATGGCTGGGCTAGTAGGTGTCAGAATGTGACATACAGATAGAGATACAATGGGACACAGGGACTAGACCATTCATTTGTAAAGACTGCTGGGCCAACTGGAATTTCCACAATCCCCTCCCAGCCTAAGCCTCTAGAGAGTGAGCACTCCACATGAATTCAGCATGACTGCACTGCAGTTTGAAACAAGGCACTGAGAATAAGTATGCTACTGGGCCAGTGCAGTGAGAAATGTGAATTATGGAGCAAGAGAAGCAGATTACTTTGCCAGCATGTAAACTTTACTTTTTCATTGTAACCACAGAAGCCTAAACACTGTATGTCAGTTAACTAAAAGATGCTGTCTTATTCCCAAGAGGCAATGTGCACCAAGTATGTGCAGATGTGTGCCAGCAGTAGAAACACAGCTGGGTGACACCTGAATCTCTTCTCGGCAGCTGTCCAAATGTTCAGCTTGCAGGCAACACTAGCAGCCACAAAACTTGACCTGAAGATTTTTAGAAGGGAGCATTGTGAAATCTAGCTCATGTTTTAGAGGAAAAAGGCACATGTTGCAGACTGATCAAGTGAATGTCTCCCATAACACACATGACCCAGAGCCAGAACCTGGGTGGCTTATTCTGCTCTAGTGACACTTGTACTTTAAGGGGCCACTGAGGGTGTGTCTTCACTATCCAAACAATCTACTTGCTCAGGCTCAATCTTCTGGGCTTCGATTTCACACGCCTAGTGGGGTTGTGTGAAATCAAACTAGCAGGGGTCAGCAGACAACCTCTGTGCTCCTCAATCTCGTAAGGAATAAGGGAATCTCCGGTTGACCTCGTCAGTGAGGCTGGCCAGGTAAACTGACTGTAGATAAGTCGATTCCAGCTACACAACTGCCATAACTGGAATTAAGTATCTACAATTAACTTTAAGGTCTAGTGTAGACCTGGCTTTAGAGTTTCCATTTCTTGTAATCTTGTGAGCCTCAGACTTGATGTTCTTCTTACAGACCCAGCTACAAGTTATATGAAAATCTGAAGGTCTACCCTCCCAGTTGCACAAAATTCTGAGCTTTGCCATACAATCTAAAGTCTCAAAAGCCAACAGCAAATGCCGCCCCCCTTACAATTTATTATCTTTTTTAAAATCTCGTGATTTTCAAGTAACATTTGTGATTTTGGTGGATTGATTCACTCTTTTAGAGCACTGTTTTGGATATAGCAATACCGAATGCTGTTCATGTAAAAATTAGATATCTTTAGGTGAAAATTTTTTTTACCTGTGTCTAAAAACAGATCAGATTATGAACACCAGAATTCTGAAAATCTGAACCAATTTTTTCCCCGCTTCTCTCAGTGAGTAGAGCAGGGATGCCCAAGATGTTCACCACATGTGGCCAACAGGATACCACGGTGTGGCGAATATGGCTCTTGAGCCGCATGCGGCTTTTGGAGCCCTTAAATGAGGCTCCCCTGGGAGCTGCAGGCAGGCAGTACTGTCCGCCCACTGTGCACACGCGTTCCACCGCTTGGTGGGAGAAGAGCATGGCAGCAGCACTGGTGGCCCCAGCAGCTCTGGTGAGTCGCCAGCATTGAGTTAGAATGGGAGGGAGGCTGGATGTGCCTAGCTCTGGGGGAGGGGATTTACTTAGAGCGGGGGGTTGGGGGGGACTTGACATGTATTCAGAGTCAACAACCACAAGCATAGCGATCTCTGAATTCCTATTGGACACCCCTAGTGTAGGGTACGGCCACATTTAAATACAGCAGCAGAGTTGCACTGCAACACCAGTGTAGCTAATGTCTACACTGCAATAGGAGGGGTTCTTTTGTTGGTGCACCATCCCCCACCGCACGAGGCAGTAGGTTGGCCAACGAAAAATTCTCCTATTGATCGAGAACTTTCTACTTTGGGCATTTGATTAGCTTAAGTATATGCTTAGCACTATGGATTTTCATACCTGACCCTTGGATCAAAGCCATCTTAGTCAATTTCACTTTTGTTGGGTAGCTGGTTCACTTTCAGGGCATTATACCCTAGTTAGTACCTATGCCAGATGCCTGCACTGCAGAGGCAGTTTGTGAATGATTGTTTTTTTAAGAAAACAAACACTGTTTGCAGAGGTAAATATTGAGAAAATGGAAGACACACAGAAATGCCTGCATGGTGTTTGAACTAAAAAAAATTCCAGTGGAAACAATCTGTACTGACTACACAACATTTTGCTTCCTTTATTTCATGGGCAGAGAACAGCATGAACCTTAGGGCTTGGCCTACACAGTAAATCCTCAAGCAGCACCATTTCAATCTGTGCTCAACTCACATTAACTCGAGTTAAGTGCAAATCGAAACTGCCCCCAGCTCCTGGCTTACCCCACTGGGAGAAACCATGCTGCAAGCAGTTATGTGCTTCCCAGCTGGGAGAAGCCCGGGGCCACGTGGCTGTCCCTCCTCCCACTCGGGGGAAGCCAGCAGCTAGAGCCAGGGGAAGTGGGCGGCTGGAATTCCATGCATCTTCTCAACTCCCCCTCTGCAATTTACACAAAATCTGACTTATGTGGAGGTTGCCCAGAACGCAACCCCCGTTTTAAATCCAGGGGTTACTGGACACAAACCTGCTCCAGTTTAGTTAAACCGGTTTAAATCCCTGCGGACACACTCGTTTTAATTTAGCTTAAACTGATCCCTAGTCACCTACAGACACCTTATAACAGGCCTCACTGAACCCGACGTCGGCAGGTCCACACAGCCGCCCCCAGGAGGAAAGCGGCATCTGCTGCAAGCCTAGAACCCGCAAACGCCCATGCGGCCCCAGGCACAGCCAACGCCAAAGGCAGCCGCTCCCAGGCCGGGAAGCACATGCTCCGCCGGGGGCGAGAGGGAAGTAGCCCCCCCACAGACGGCGTTTTGCGCCGCGGTAGAAGTCGGCCTGGGCGGGCGGAGGAAGGGGCTGAGGCCGAAGACGAGGCGGGAAGCTGGTGTGTCTCCGACCCACGGGCGTCGTTTCCGGGGGCGCCGCGGGGGTGCGGCCGGGCGCTCGGGGAACGTGGCTGGGACCGGGGGCCACATCCGAGCAGCGCGCGCCCCACCGGCCTCCGCGGGGGTCACCCCTGTTGCAGGCTGTGCCGCCAGCCCCGGCCGCACCAGCGACAGGAGGCGCCCGGGCCGGGGGAGAGGCAGGATCGCGGCCCCGCGTCTCTGCCGGCTCTGCCCAGCGGCGCCCGGCGAGCCAGGCCGGCGGCTGTAGCGCCCCCTAGCGGCCCCGGCTGCGGCCGGAAGGCGCCGTGGCAGCCGCAGTCCGCCGCCACTTCCTGCCGCGGTCGGGCTCGCTGCGGGGTCGGACCGGGGTCCCAGCCAGGAGGCGCCCGCCCCCGACTCACCATGGTCGCTGCTGCTGGCGGCTCCCCTCAGTGCCAGGTGCGCGGCCTGCCGCCCATCCCGCCTTCCCACAATGCCCGGGAGAGGCTGACTCGGCCCCGCCCGGCGCAGGTGAAGGTGGGGCGGGGCCGGCACCTGGCTCCGGGCCCACCCCCCGGCCGCCTCCCTGTGGCTGGGCGCTGCCGGGCCAGGGCTGGGGCCGGGGGGGACTCCTGCCGGGGCCCTTTGCGGCTGGCCCGGGGGACCGCCGCCTGCAGCCTCGGGCGATGTCACGGCGAACCCGAGCCCCAGACTGTGCTGGTTCAACCTACCAGCAGATCTAACACGCCTGGGTTTCCCGCGGCTCGGCTCGGCTCGGCTCGGCTCCCAGCCATGGCTACTCAACAAGACAGATCAATGAGGACAGGGCCCCAAGGAAGGTTATTGGAGCAAGGGCCGGGGAGGCAAGAGTCCATTCTCCCAGTCCCATCGCTAAGTCACCCAGGGCAAAGCCGCAGGAGCAGCGGTGGGTTTGCAGTCGGACTATTCATTCTTAAAACTTAAGTCCGTGGTCCAAGACATGCCTGAAGCTGGTCCTAGAACCTGGCAGAGTGAAGGTGGGAAAAGCTACTACTATTCACACCCGTCCTCATTTTGGTTTGGATCTTTCATTTCTCGTTCAGTAGTTGTCAGACATAGACACGGTCCTAATTTACTGCATGTCTGCACTAGAAGAACAGATTAAATTTGATCATCTAGTGCCCAAAATTACAATAGCAAATATGTGTGTCCTTAGCGGAGACAGACATGAGGTCAAAGAGAGCAACCCCCAGAGCATTATGCACTCAGTGCCTCATAGGACTACAACATTAGAAGGAGTTGTTCTGGGTATATGGCCTTAGCCTCCCATCATGCATTCATTACATTCCTCACCTACCTGGAAAAACAAAACAAAACAAAACATTTTTGGTGCCCTTTTTCCCCTGCTTAGCCAAGCAGACACCAGAACGTGGTAAGCATCGACCTTGCTCAGCTGCAAATTGCTATGGCACGCACTGTGAATAGCTGACACGTTATGCTGTGGTGTCTAAAAAACATAGCCCAGAGCCACCAGACTGAGGAAGAGCGGGAGGAGGTCATGAGCACAGTCATGCAGGAGCTCAAGGAGTGGGGCAGTTGGTATATGGCAGTCGTGGCTCCTGTGCATGTAGTGGAATGCCAATTCTGTTCCCTTGCGCCAAGCACAGAGTGGTGGGACCACATAGTTCTGGGGGTCTGGGACGATGACAAGTGAGTACAAAACTTTGGCATGCAACACTTTCATAGAACCTTTTGAATTACTTCACCCTGCCACTCTGCCATGCAGCAACAATAGAACGAGACCCACTCTGACAGTTGAGTAGCAAGTGGCCCTAGCTCTGTCGAAACTTGTAACCCCAGACTGCAACTGTTCAATCAGGGGTCAGATTGGAGTGGGTAAGTCTGCCCTGGTTACTTGAATCACAATGGCCCACACTGTACTGAGCATCCTTCTGCTAGGAAGAACAGTGACTCTGGAAAAACTTTAAGGAGATAGGGAACCTCATCACAGCAAAGCCATCCACTAATGGTGGCAAGGCAATAGCTGGAATGCTTATCCCTGTCTTGGTACCAGACCACCTTACCAAAGAGTACATACATCACAAAGGTTGCTTCTCCATGTTGCTACAGGCACCGCTGGATCACAAGGGCCCTTTCACCAACATCAATGTGGAATGGTTGGAAAAGGTGGATGCCTCTTTAGGAACTCTGGTCTCATCAGAAAGCTGCAAGATGGAACCCTCTTACGAGACCATAAAATCACCCTGGTGACAGTGAAATGCTAATAGTTATCCTTGGAAACCCTGCTTATCTTTTGATTCTGTGGCTCATGAAGCCATACATAGGCAGCCCTGGACAGAAGTAAGGAACAGTTCAACTACAGGCTGAGCAAGTGCAGAATGGTGGTAGAATGAATGCTTCTGGAGGCTGTTGACTAAGTTAAACCTCAGCAAAAACAATATTCCCAGTGAGGTAGCTGCTTGCTGTGTTCACTATAATATTTGTAAAAGTAAGGGAGAAAGGTTTCCACAGGGTGGGAGAGTTGAGGCAGATTACCTACCTGCTAATTATGAGCAGATAGACAACCATGCAGTCAGGAGAATGTATTGAGGGGCACTAGGAATCAAAGAGGCTTTGCAAACCAGTTTCATGAACAAACAAAAATGACAGGTATGATGCTTTTAACACAATCCCCCCCCCCCCCCCCGCAGTACGTGTACTGGCCTGTATTTTGTCCCACTCCTGCACAAATAATAACTATCCCTTTGTTCTAATATCATGCATTTTATTTAGGAAATTGAGGTAACAAAGGAAAGAAGTTCACAGTGTGAGCTATGATCCCATGCAGCAACTCACAGAAGCAGCACATTTGAGGCTGTGACCCAGAGTGGCCAGTTGCTTCCTTTGTCTTCTGGTAGGCTTACCTCAGTTCATGTATTTTCATGCAGCAGTGCTGGGTCTCCCTGCTGTAACCTTTTCCCCATGCCCTGTGGGATTTTGGCATACATATCAGCATTTTTGCAGCTGTTTCTGAGTTCTGCCTGAACTGATTCCTCTCCCCATCCTGGGATCAGATCCAGGATATCTCATGGATACTCCATGCTGGAGCTCATTTGTGACCCTGGACATCTACGGGCCCGTGAGCTGCTCAGATGTGCTACCTGCTCAGCTTACCACACTGTCCAAACAGGAAGTAAAATTTAAACTTCCCTGGGGCGTTTCCTGCGTATCTGGAAAAGTAGCAAAGTTGAAAGTGCTAACCAAAGTGGTCACATCAGGGCACTGTGGGTGTCCTCCTGGAGTTCAAGGACAATGACCTTAACAGAACTGCATCTGCATTGTTTTAAAACTGACTATATAAGGTCCAATTTAGTGCTACTTCTCAAGCAGTACAGAAAGCAACTTTAAAAGCCCTTAATGTCAATAGAAGAGGCTTGGTGAGGTGAACTTGTCATAAATTTGATCTAACTTTGGCCCTAACGTAGCATAGGTAAGGCTTAGTGAATTTCCAGTATATTGGGTAACCTCAGGCAGTATCTCCTATCGTTCCACTAAGAAATAACCACTCAAATGGAGCCTTTCCACTGAGACAGTGAAGCTCATAGTGCCCAACTGAAATTATACCAAGTTCAAAAGACTTGATTAAAATGCAGAGACAACACATCTTGCATTGTCTGAGAAAGAAATTTTTAAAAGAAAAATTGGCCTTAAAGTGGTAACTCCAAGTTAAAAATACGAACAAAAGGTTCTTTATATATCCACTCAGAGCAGGTTAATCATTAGACAATTTTCAAATCCAATTTACCTTTTGCTTGCTTGCTCTTGGAACTCTGTAGTAGCTACTTTTCGTTCCTGGTTCTCAGGCATTTGCACAAAAAGTGTAATGTTTGGGAAATATATAAATCCAAACAAAATTCCAGATGTGGATTTTTTTTTCTACAGAGATATACAAATACTGTCAAACCTTTTTCAGTAAGTCTTCATGCTCTTTCAATACACAAGCAACTTAAATCTGAGGCCTGCACACTGGCTCTTTAAAATTAATAATGGTTTAATCAAGCCCCCAAAATGTAGGCTTAAGGCTTCTGACTAAATTGCCATGAGAGATCTTATGCTGAAATACCAAATCTCAGGATTTTGGAGGAGATTTAGGGTAGCTCCAAAACGTCTGTCATTTTTCGATGTGTCATCACAGACATGGGCCCCATCCATAGGACTTTGGGGGGGGGCACTCTCCAGCAGATGCTTCAACAGTCCTATAGATGGGGCCTGTCAACCAGCACTTTAATAGAGTGGGCCAGTCTGTTACTGACCTGAAAGTCTGCATTTTACTGAAGAGGCATTTTCACAACAGTTTGGAAAGAGAGGCTGCTGAACTCCCTTTTATATTCAAATTCGACACATTAACACATGGTTTGAACTGGGATGGGAGTTTTCTAGCTCATTATAGGGGCTCTTTTGCATACTTGGCTTTATCTAATTCTTGATCCCCCACCCCCTTCTGCCCCTCTACTCTCTGATTTGCTCACCTTGATAATATTTTTCTGATTTGTCAATGTTGATTACTATTTCTGGTTCTCTGTGCCTTCAATATTGAGCCTGTTCTGGTATGGCTGTGGTCTGAAGAAGTGGGTCTGTCCCATGAAAGCTCATCACCTAATAAATTATTTTGTTAGTCTTTAAAGTGCAACATGACTGCTTTTTTGTTTTGAAAGATGGAGCTGGGGGACCCAAGCAGCCTAAGAGATTATCTGGAGGGCATTGATTGAGGACATCAGTAGGGTGGGGCCCCTCTTCACTTACTGCAGCAAAAGGGAGGGTGCAGCAGCTTGCTCTGCCCCCCCCCCACCAATCACCCAGTCCACTGCTGCTTCACCAACTACATATCACTTTTGTTGCTCACTCATTAGCCCTTTACATGCTTCTGTCACACTGTCCTATGCCTGCTGTGCCTGTTCATCCCTACTCCCAGTCCTCCTCCATATTTCCCCTGGTGGGCTGCATCCTGTTTCTAGTGCTCTGTGGAGAACCAGCCCTGATTGGATCATTCAGCTCACCAACAATCTGGCTGGTAGGATCCTGCCCCCTGCCACTGGCAGAGCTGGCACCCAAAGCCCTATGGCCCAAGGCACTGGCCGGGAGAAGCCAAGCCCTGCATGTGCCAAACTGTTCCCTATAAGCATTTCCATCCATGGGTGGAAAAGACTGTCATTTGTACCAAAGGATGTCCAGATGGGCATCATCAATAGAAATACACACTACCCACTATGGGTGGCTGTAGCTGCTCTGCTAATCAGCTGGGCAGCACTTGAGTCTCTCCTGGGTGGCTGCCCAATGGCTCAGCTTACAGGGAACACTGGTGCCTAACCCCCATACAGCGCTGGCCTAGAAAAGCTTCCCTGCCCTTGAGCTATGCTCTGCCATGGCAGGAGGAAGCTACTGCCAGTGGTGAAGCAGAGTGCAGCAGGCCGGGAGAGAGTGGTAGGGCAGAGCAAAGCAAGCTCCCGTTGCTATAGTGAGCGTTGATGTGTGTCGGAGGGTGGGGGGTAACTATGGCAATCCTTCAGCATGCATCACTCAGGGGAGGGGGCTTTGAGCAAAGAGGCAGAGCAAGGGCACAGGTGCAGTGGGGTGCTGCCACAGGAGAGGGTTGCCCATTGCCCTTGGGGGGCAGGCTGCACCTAGCCTCACCACCCCCACCAGAAAAAGCCCTGCTGTGGTGTGAACCCTGATAGAAAACCTGGGGAGAGAGAGAGACCTGTGACCCTACCTGCCTCCCACCTTGCCTCCAGATGCGGTTTCAGGTACCAAAAGAGGTGGGTCCATCCTTGGGGCCCAGTGTGGCATGGAGAATGGAGAGCACACGACAGAGGGTTGCGTCAGTGAAGTCATTCAGTCCCATCCCTAGCTGAGAGATGTATGGGAGTGCATGGGTACACCACCTGTCCTCGTGCAAACCTGAAAGATAAGAAGGTAAATAAAGGCTCCAGCTATGTGGTAATTCTTTTTAACAGAGGTTCAGTCAACTTGACAGTAGTTGGAATGTTTGTACTACATAGTTCTGGTAGAGTTCAATGGCAATCAGATAATTTTCTTTTACCAGGGGTCCTGTATTCAGCATTGGGAAATATATGGTCACCCTACCCCCACTGACCCACTGATTCACATAGCTTGGGGAAGGGCCCCGCCCCAGGGCCCCTAGAAAAGGGCCCCAGCCTCCTCCCACACACTACAGCACTCCCATATTCAGTGGCTGGCTTAGGCTCATTATGCAGAGAGGTTTAAAGGCCAGAGTGTCCAAATCCCCTGTCTTGTTCAGACTCCAGCCTTCTAATTGCATGTAAGTTATAATTGAGAATAATAGATTAATATAGAGCAGTGTAGAAAGTGACCTACTGATGTTATATCAGTCACACTCCACACTTAATAAATTCCCTTCTTCAGTCTTTGAAAAGACAAAGACATTTAATTATGCTTAGCAATGGGCAAGTTCTCTCCAATGAAAGCATGGAACTCCCACGCTACCCAGTGGGCAGTTGCACAGATATAGCTGAGGAGACTGTTTGTCCCAGGGTAGGTGGAGTCTTCCTTTGATATCCAGTTGTAGCTAAAGTCCATCTTTACAAAGAGCTGATCAAAAAAAAAAACTTACAAAATGTTTTAGGAATTTTTTCTCCCACTTCTTAATTTGATGTTTTCCATCCACTTAAAATTGTTAAAAACTGTTTGAAAAATCTCCTTTTTGAAAATTACAATAATTAAATTTGCTTGCAGGGAATAACTAGCTATGCCATTGGTCAAACAGGAAAATTCCTCTCACCTGTAAGAGAAGACTTTGAAAATTTTGACATTAAAAATTCAGAAATGATCATGCCCGCACTTGTTTATTGTAATATAGGTTTGAATCAAAGGAAACTACAGATAAAGAACACTTAAGCTCTCTAACAAAGGCAAATCTAAGTGCAGTAAACTCTTTCATATCCAGCATTCTATCCTCCAAAACTCTCAAATAACCAGCATTTTAACCATAAGTTAATTTTAGTTACATTTTCCACACGTGCAGTATAGCAAAGGTAAATTCAAAGAAATAGAGTAAATACAGTATAAGTTTGCAGTATATAATACTACTGTTCACAAATAAGTTACTTTGCATATATTTGTTTCTTAATATCTAATCTTGTTTTTCTTTAGTGTTATGCATTGCTAGGTATACCTCTCTATTATCCAGAATATTTGACTATTTGGCAACCTCCTGGTCCCAGGGCTGCCCGATATGAAAGTTTACTGTACTGGTTTCTTTAAAGGATTAGATATTAAACATTGAACATTCTAAGTTGTAGTCAAAAAGACTTTTATGCATTCACACCCAATTTACCTTAAGATTTTCTTACGGTGACGGAAGCAATATATCTATTCTTGTGTGACATGTATCAATAATTTTATTTTCAAAAACAAAGATCTACATTAGCTTAGGCATAGGAGCTCAGGTGCAGCAATTCAATTTATGCAATTCAATTTATGTGTAAGAAAGAACAGAGAGAAAAGCAAACATAACAGGTACTTATCACATGTGCAGTGCCTGGTACCAGCTTTACTAATTATTTATACTTGAGCTAACCTAGCACATTTATGGAGCTGCTAATTTGGCAATAGAAGTTTAGAGGTAGTTGGAGATACAGTAACCATGACAAATGTGTATCTACTTAAGTCAATCAAATAAGTTAACCTCTAACTGGAGACTGGATAGAAGTAGAGGTTTATTTGAGGGTATATATAATCTTGCAATAAATCATCATTTAGCTGAGTGTCATCAACAGACTTCCTACACAAAATACTGATGGTTATCAGCATTACAGAAAATCCCCTGCCCTCACACGTTCACATTTGCATTCACAATGGCAGACATGGTCTTGCTTGGTGCTGTAACAATTTCAGTTGGACTTGTGCATGCACAACAAGTGGTATAAAAGGGCCTCTGGTGTCCAGGGCTGGGACTTTAATGAGTTTGATAAACCATACAGTCTTGGCAGCATTATTACTAACCACCTATGTGCAGTCATAAGGCACTGATTTAGTCACGGTGGAGGTTCAGAAGTCCTGGACACATGGTGCCCTATTCCTTAAAACAAGCTTCATACAGGAACCTGTTCACTTCAGTGGGTTTCACATGGATTCAGAGTTCCAGTTGAGCTCATGACATAATGAGGGCCATTGTAAGCAAAGATGTACATATTTGATAGTTAGCTGGGAAACAATATTCTTGTATGTTTTAACAAAATGGATGAATCCAAGCCAGGTCACAGCTGAAGGGAAATGAAGAGCAGCTGTTATATGTAAAGATAGCAGGAAACAAGCAAACAAAATGTTACATTATTTTCTTTTCAGAAGCAACAATCCCTGTTGAGCAAAGACCCTGGGTAAATCTACTTCTACCGCAACAAATGCAGCAGAACATTCAACTGTTCATTAAGTCTAGCCAATGTTAGTAATAGGGTGACTTCTATGTCAAGATTCTCTCAAGTGTGTACTGATAAATAGCTCATACCAAAGACTTCAGGCAGATGAATCACACCTCACATGCTTTTGAAGGCCTGTACTGTTTTTTTTTTTATTGTGGGCAGAGGGGTATGTTATACTAAACCCCATTTAAAAAAAATCTAAATTAAACAGAAAACGTCTCACCAACTCTATTTTGCTCCTATATTGATCACTTTTCCTCTTGGGCTACATCTACACTAGAGCGACCTGTCAACAAAAGTTACTGTTGGAAGTTATCTTCTAACAAAACTTCCGTCAACAGATTGTGGCCAAATTGCTAAGAGGACTGCAAGAGCAATCTGCTTTGTCAACAGTGCGTGGCTGGACTGCCCAGCCGATCTCTTGCCAGAACATCCAACTGGTAGCCAGCAGACAGGGCTGCTCGGTGTCCCGGAAGCCCCATCTGGTGACAGAGGGCCCCCCAGAACATCCAGACTGGCTTTCAGTCAGCAGTCTGTCAGAGGCGTTCTGCCTCATGGAGGAACAGCAGAACAGTGTTGACAAAACTGCTGTGTTCTGTTGGTTTGATGTCAACAGAACACCTTGGGACTCTGGATACTCTGTAGGTTTTGTCAACAAAACTCTCAGGTGTAGACATAGCCTTGGTTACAAGGGTAATGAGATGTCCAAATTTTTATGACAGTCACAATATTTGGACTTTTGTCTTTTGTAGGCACCTATTTGCTCCCCCATCCTCTGTCCTGTTTTTTTCATGTTTGCTATTAGGTCACCTGTTTAAAAGGCAGGTATCTATTTCTGCAGACCAATTTCTCCTTTTGTTTTGCTTTCTCCCTTTCACATCATTTGCAGGCAAAATTTCATTTCATCACAGGTCAGAGCTAGACCATATTTTGTGTATCTATAAATCACATACATCACTATGGTCAGTGTATGATGTAAGTTTTGGTACTAGTACTGGCACCAATGTGATGCTCATAAAGTATCTTAACATCAGAGAAAATGTCATCGGATTTGCAGTAATTATACTGCTCATCATTTTGGTCCAACAGCTCTCTACAGCTAGAGACTGGAATAAAAGGCAAAGAGCAGAAGAGACGGCTGACAGGATAGCCAGAAAAAAGTTTCAGACTGAGGCCAGTTTTCCTCAGTCAAACTGTGTTATTGGAGCCCCCTTGTGTTCACTTTGACAAATTAGAACACCATTGCCTTCCCCCTTCAAAAGCTAGAGCAATCTTAGCCCCAGTTGGGCATGCTTTTTGTTTGCTTAGGGTGAGCACTTGCTCTCTGCTCTGCAGTTCTTTTCCCTTGCTGTAGTCTCTACCTCCCCTTCATACACTTCTCCTCACTGATCCCCTTCACTCCTTTGCTGTGCTCCTGTTCACTGCCATTAATTACATTCTTTGCAATCCATAAAGGATTCTGCACACATAAGTAGAACCAGTTGTGGTTGTTTATGGAGATTACAGATAAGACTTTGCTTACACTAATTTGCAGTCTGAGTAGACATATCCTCACTAGCTTTAGCCTATCTAACATGGCAACTAAAATGGTGTGGAGGTCAGCGTAGGCTAGTGTAACCAAGAGGCAGGCTCAGACCTGGGACCTCTGGAGCTTAGTGCAGGAGCCACAAAAGTTTGCACTAAAAGCTAGCTGGTGCTCAGCGAAGGATATAGAGCAGACTCTCTGGCTGCAGCCACACTTGGCCAAAACTTTGAAATGGCTATGCTAATGGCTGAATTGGAGGATACTAATGAGGCACTGAAATGAATATTCAGCACCTCATAAGCATGCTGCTAGTCAGGGCACTTCAGAAGTGCTGCTTTCCATTATGCGTAGCTGAGGTACATGGGTCAGCTGACAGGAATAAGGGGATTTCAAAACATGCAGGGTCCTTTCAAACAGCACCCCTGCCTAGCTGAGCTGCGCACACTCAAAAGTGGCACTTTTGAAGTGCCACATCCAGCAGCATGCTAATAAAGCACTGAATATTAATTTCAGTGCCTGATTAGTGTCCTTTGAATTGGCCATTACCATGGCCATTTCAAAGTTTTGGCCAAGTGTGGCCACAGCCTCTGTGTAAATGGCCTAGGTGTGTAACATGACTATTACACAAAGGACACAGGAAAACTTGTACAGGTTATGCCGCCACCTTTTCATGGTCAATTTTGCAGCTAGATTGTAGCTAACATGGGTGCGTCTGTCCCAAGCTGCCCTTAAACTGCACTCTCAGATGTAAGCACACAGACATCTTTACCCTCCAGTCCCCTTCACAGCATATATTTGGAGTGAATGTGCTAGCACCACCTTGTCTCACTTTAGTAGATCAGGTCTGGAACACCACATTTTAACTGTATTTAGTTTTCCCTAAACAAATTGACCCTTAAGAGCACCAGCAGGGAAATTAAACAGCTAAGTTTTCAAAACCATTAATACATGGGCAGGGGGCAGTTTAAGACCAGTAATGGTGATTACCCAGTCTCTGCCTTAAATGCCACACATAAAGAGAGACACATGCACCTTCACAGAAGAGTCATTTCAGTGGTGAGAGGGCTGAGGCTTCCTTCCCAGTTGGGTTGGCAATACAGCGGCCACTGATCTTCCATGCAAATACCAGGCAGTGAGACTGCAAAAACTGGAGGGCAAAGCCCAACTGAGTAAAGGTGTAAGGTCAGTGAAGTTATGGACAATACTTTCACTGTATTGTTTTCCATCACAGAAGGAAGCTGCACCTGCTCTTGCTGACAGAATAAGGACTTCTTGAAAGGCAAATACCTTCCATCTCCAACCACTGTTGGTCCAGCCAGCCATAAAAAGAGCTCCAAGAGCTTTGCTGCCCTGTAACAGGGTTTAAGAAAGTTAGATAAATTCATGGTTGTTAGCCAGGATGGGTAAGGAATGGTGCCCCTAGCCTCTATCAGAAGCTGGAGGTGAATGGCAGGAAAGATTGCTTGATCTATACCTGTTCAGTCCACTCCCTCTAGGGCACCTGGTATTGTCCAGTTAGCAGACAGAATACTGGGCTGGATGGACTTTTGGTCTGACCCAGTATGGACATTCTTATGTCCTGGGACAGCAGCTTAAACTGCAGGAGCTTGTGCTCAGAGTCACAGCAGATACCCCACAAAACTATGGCATCACAGGCACTAAAAGCTAGCCCAGAAAGAGGTAGGGCACCCTTGTTTTACACCCCACTCCCAGCAAGTGTTCTTTAATACGGCACACAGCTGGTACTGGCAATAGCACATTTTAATCTTAAAGCCTGATTTTCCTAGAATTTATGAAGTTACATTACAGTCCTCTTCTACAGCAAGGGCCATGCTGCTGTTAGTGCTATGTATTCTTATTAAGGTAGGTGCCATGGGAGCTTCTGCATGTCAGTGAAAATGCATGCTGCCGTAGAGTAGTAATGCTGGCGGGGGGGGCGGGGGAAAATGCATTTTATCAATTTCCATGTCCTTTCCCTGATTTTGAGAGCAGACACCCCCAGCTTAAACTGTCTTCAAAGCGTCTAAGGCTAGAAAAATTTATTCAAGAGCTTATTATAAGGCATTTCAGAGGATGAATGTAATGTATGTAAGAGACTAAGGACATTTTGCAATCAATCTGATTTTTATTTTTTGCATGGGATACATAAGATGCAGTGGAACTGCTCTTTCCAAGAAAGCATGTTTGACAATCCTTGAGTACTGGCTGATTAGAAACAAAAAATCGACAATGTAAGAAACTGTTAACAGCTAGTTACTGTGAATATGCTATCAGTTCAGTGATTTGTTTAATGGATTAAACTACATTTACAAATGAAACAATCCCATGGAAAAATCAACACAATCAGTAAAATCATACAGTCTAACTTTGCTTCTGTGTGAATTCAGATGTGATAAAGACAGTTTTCAAAAAATTGCAGGGTGAAGAAATAGAAAGTTCACGCTGACATATATGACAGATTTAAGGGATTTCAGATGGCAAGTGCACCTCCTCTTCGTATTGTGCCTTTTAGAGAGAGAAGGCAGTTTGTGAGAGGCACTCAGGGCATGTATGCCCTGTAATAAAACATTTGCCATAAAACTAACTGGGATTTGGGCTGCAGGGCTAAAAACGGCATTGTATATGTTGGAGCTTGGGTAGGAGACCGAGCTCTGAGACTTGGGACTTCTAGCCCTGCAAGCCTTAGGCGTTCTATAGATACAGAAACATATCCTAAAGGACCTAATCTAAGCAGCTGTGATGCAGAGAATAGGGCCAGGGATTTAAGAGATCTAGATTCCATTTCTGGGATTTGTCCTTAAACATAAAGGTTCCACACACAGCATCACAGAAAGGGCAAAAGGGTTAAGAATTTTTTTTTAAACGGTCTAGAACCCCTTTCCCCCAAAGTGGAGGGGCTTGTCTGGTCTCTCAGCTGCTACAAACTAGGATCCTGATCTAGTTGTGCACTAGAAGCACAGAACAAATGGAAAATACTCAAAACAAGAACACTGAGGATACTATAGGGTGCTTCCTTCGAGTGTCACCTTATTGTTCTATGATCTCCGTAAATAAACACAAAAAGATTTAAGAACAGTTTGTCAGAGGGATTCAACTCCACTTCTTTCTCTGGGATTTGTGCAGATAATGTGTGCACATAGGTTAAGAACATATTTACAGATTAACTTTAATGAAGACAGGAAAGTGCATACAGGTCCTGGTAGTGTGGGCTTCCCCCCTGCCAATCAACTGAATTCCTAGTATACGTGCAGTTATAAAGCTACCTTTGGTACAGGTCCTAGGAAAGACTCACTGATTTATTGTTACAACTGATATTCCCCCAACACACAGGAGAAAGCCTCACAGGACAAACCATGAAAAAAGGCATTATTTCATCACGGTTTTCATAGCAGCACTACTATAGTCATTAGAGTAAGTTGGCAAGGATTTCCTCTTTTCTGGAGAGTTCAGATACATGAAAATTGCCTGTCATGAATAATTAAGCCAGTCCAAATCTAACATATTTTTAGACTTGGGTTTAAAAATAAAATTTGAAAAAAAAAAAAAAACACACCAAACTTTCCTTAGGCTGGTTGGCAGTGGCTATGACAGACCATAACCCATTTAGCACACAAGGGGAAAATTGTAATTTAGAATCCTGTCTGAGGTGAGCTTTGGTATTTTAAGTATGTAGATTTATTCTAAAAGCTAGGCCTGTCGGGCTACTTCACACACCGAAGCACTAGACACGTTCTGCAGCAATATACAGTGAGGGGTGGGGGAGGGACCTGAAATCCTCACACTGAAATGCAAGATCAAGGCACTATAACAAAGTCACAAACTTACTTTATGACATGCAGATCTCGTTATATAAAGATCATATTAGCTTAAGCCTAATTTACATGAAAGCTGAAGTGAGAGCTGACTGATCAGGCTGTCTTCCCCCACTGAACTGAAAAAGAGCAATGACATTTTTGCCTACAGCTCACAACTGTTGCAGTAGCTATCAATATTGTTCTCCGAGGTGAGGAAGGGACCGTAGTAGAAGTCACAAACTAAGCTATCATTTAATAGTCTAGTTAACAAGACATTAGAAGTACTGTACTATATTGCATGGTTAACAGGACTTCAGAGCCACAAGAAAGAGCCATACAGTATAAAATAAATGTAGAGGCCTCAGGCTGAGTGCAGCTAATGAACTGAATACCAATGGAGTACAGAACTCAGTTGTACTTCACATAGGAAAGCCCTCCAGATGTTAACACTACCCATAGATTCACTACACAAAACTGTTAGGAGAGAATTCTCAACCTGGGAGTCATGAAGGAGTGTCAGGATTATGGCTCACAATCCTCTAAAAGGAAGGGAATCTTGTTGTGGAAGATTCTGTTCTATGCATTTCAAATCAAGCGAATTTAAAGTTCTGACACCATTTACAAATAGATTTCCAATTATTTGACAGGATAAACAGAAATCCAGTACATCCTTTGAACCCTCCCCATAACCTATCCATTTACTTTGGAAAGGCTCTCCCCCTTCCCCCCCTCCCCCAAAGCAGCTTATCGATAGGCAAGGTCACCTGACATGACAAGATGGGGCAAAAAGGTACTTTCTTCAAGCGGAACCGGACAACAGACATGAGCAGCTGTGGAGGCAGAAGTCTGCATTCTCCTCAAAACACTCCACTGCTGCCCAGCAAGAGTAAAGCTATTCAGCAGCCACTCAAATGGTGCTGGAGGCTCTAGCCTGCTATAAGTGCACTAGTCTCTGGTTCTGAGGCTCCCTTGCAAATTGTCCAACTCTAATTGTGGGAATATGGAACATTGTCCAGCCAGAAGCCTGAATCCTGCTTTTATCCAACCCTGTTCATAAACATGGTGTGTAGTTTATCAATTATTTCCTACAAAGACCAATTGAAGATGGGTCATCAGAATAAACTAGGGTGATTAATCAATAAGTTTTATTGTACATCTATTCAAACAGTCTCAGAAGAGGGAACAAGATTTTTCTAGAATCTCTAGACTATGAGGTACATTATTTTGCAGAAACAGCTAGTAGACTAAATACATTAAAAGGTACCCTTTGCTCCTCCACAATGAAAGAAGGCCATACAAAAGAAATTGTTAATACTTGTGTCCTAAAGATTTTCAAACTCACTGGGTTAGTGATTGTATTTTAAATTGCACACAATAGCATGTTTCTTCAAAATATGTTTAAGCAAGTGTGTCCTTCTAACCTTCAGTATATTACTGATTTGGTAAGCCTTAAGGCTTAATTTGTGACCAAAAGGTGTTTTGCTAGCCATCATCCTGTTATAGCTAGATAATACTACAAATGTTAATACGTAATTAGAGAAATATATTTGTTAACTTTAAAAGCTATGTAGCAGATTGTCTGTGGTAAAAGTTGGTGTTTGCCAAAAATGAGGGAATTATTCACAGGAAAGGAAAGTTAAATGGCAAACAGAGGTGCTAGATGTAAAAAACAGGCAATTTGTTTTGCAAAAAGAACATCCAAATAAGGTGACAACAGTGAGTGCAAGCACTCTATGATGGAAAGAGATTATCCCACTAATATTGACTGACATAGGGGGCAGAAGCAAACCAACTATTATTCCCCAACACACCTAATGAGAGCAACCTCAACTAGCATTTAATTGTAAAATTCATCAAACCTACATAGTTTTAATCTCCCAAGGCAGGTGCACAGCCCATGTTAAGGAGAGGTGTGCCTACCTCCGCTGCTCAAAAATGCTTGCAGACACATTGTAAGTTATGTACCTCAAAACTTCAAGATTTGCTTCTGCTGCAATATAATCTTTGTAAGGTATTGATTAAAAGGATTGTAAATACAAAGCTAATCTTTGGGTTCCTTGGGGATAGAGAACACCATGGAGAAGAATGTTCAAGTTTCTTGTTTATTTTTACTATTAAAACAGGTGTTGAAACAAAAGTTGGATCCAATGGGGGACAAAAAAATTATTTTCCAGCATTATCATTACCAGTCTCCTAAATGTCAATTTCCTTGCAGATTTATATCATCAGCTCATGACAGCTTCCTGGCAGATGATACTTCACTTGTTAGTGTGAATACCAAAGTATTCCCAAAAACTAATCAATGTAACTCTTCAACATGGACATACTCTTTCTAATATAGTTTCAGATAATTCGAATCAGGCCTCACATGTATTTCTTTTTCCATACTTGCCAAAAAGTTCTGAATTAGCATTTACTCATTCAGATATTAAATGTGAGAGGATAATACATAGCCTGATGGCAGTATGTGGGAAGCATTAGGGCATATGAACTTTAAAAATATCCTTTAGTAAAATATTTCTAGAGAGGGCCCATGAAGTGGTTAGTCAGAGCCAGTTCCACAATGTGACTCAAGAATATACCAGAGATGGCATAGCATCTACCATCTTATTGTTTTTGATATACAAAGAAAATTGTGACTCCTTACTATCCCATGCCATTAGCATACACTAGCCATAGCAGGCTATACGGTTTTAGTATCAAAATAACAGGTTTTCATTTTGCAGTGACAACAGCACCACTTGGCTGTTGCTGCAAGGCTAAAGGTACAGTTCTTTCTAGCACCTTTTCTATTTCTGCAAGAAAAATCAGGTCACGCCCCCAGGTGTCCTGCACGTACTTCTTCCATCATAACACCATTTATGAAAATACAATGAATTCTCATCTCCTTTGCAACTCCACAGTACATGAGGTTAAAGTTGAGTGAATTTCATTTTCAAAATTGTTTAATATGCTCTTGTAAGACAGCCTTATTGTATTACACATATCCAAATATTTAATGGGATGTAGAGATTCATGCCCTTGACAGACCAATGTACATGGCAAATGTCCCCAGCTGGAATCCAACCATTCACATTGTTATGACACCTCGCTCAGTTTATTAAAAAAGGACCACCCCTGCACATACTAAGATTAAACAGTCTTCATCTGCACTCATGCCAACCTGCGCCCCCCGCCCAAGAGACACGCCACCATTGTAGTTATTGCTTCAGAACATAGATGTTTAACATTACCACCTTTGTTTTTATTTTGGAAAAAAAATAATGCTATTAATATATATAGTTTCTTCATGGTAAATAGGGAACTAAGCTTTTCCACATAAAAATTTAGGTCATTAAATCTATGTAAGAGGGCTTTTTATTTTAGCAAACAGGTTTGCATCTCCCCATTTTAACACTGTAAACATTACTGTATGAACATGTGTTATCTGCGACATGTTGTGGGCTGCCTTTACTATTGAAAATGTGCAGTTTATGTACTAAATAAGAGCTACAAAATTTACTAGTAGTTTGCCAAGAAGAGGGAATAAATATAGCTTCAGCACATATAACCACCTGGGATTATTTACAGACATTTGTAAGATACACCAATAGAATAGAGTTTCTCTTTTTCCACCCCACCTCCCCAAAGAAGTTTTTACCAAAAACTGAACTTGCAGACAGCACTGCAAAAAAAGCCCATAGATAGGGATCTCTCATGCCAAGCATCTATTCTTACTGCCATTCCAGAGGGAATAACTTTATTCAAAACACTGCTTAAAAAAATAAGTCTTCTCTTTCAAAGTAATAACCAATACTCCATTTGGTGGCAGCCTAAACAACTGCACACCAGACAGGAGTTCCATGGGAGTGAGGGATACTTTACTGGAAGGGACAGTAAGTTATTTACTATTTGCACAAATGTGGAAAAAAAACAAAACCTCACATTTTTTTTACTCTGATAATCCAAGATACTTCAGCAGAGAAAGCACATTGTTAGCACTACATATAAACCAAGTTATGACAGATCCTTTTATCGCAGTGTCATGTTGCAGGTAAGCCATTTTACTTTATATCAATGGGCTGGGAAATTGCATTTCTGCATCAAGGTGATTCCCTTTGAACCCCAAACAAGAGCTTTACTCTACAAACTGACTATCCATCCTGCAAGAAGAGGAGAAAAAGAATCCAGGAACCAGTGCTTTTGTGACAAGAGTTCTCGTAGAGTTTTCAGTCATTTGATGAGTGTCACGGTATATAAGGTGCATGAACCTGCCAGGTCCTAGGTCAGCGCGAGAATCCAGTTGCAAGGCTGCAACCAACTACTGGTGTCATGTCCCATATCTGTAAGAAAAACAAGATGTGGGGAAGTATTCAGATCATCATATAGGATTCAAATCAAAGAGCATGAGACCTAACCATGCATCAAAAGAATATATTCAACAGCATACTGAAATGGCATTTATTTTCAGCATGGTCACCTTCTAATAATTGTATTAGCCTTGTGAACCAACATAGCCAAACTACATTTGACGAAAATGCTCTTGGTTGCATGGCACCTTGTTCCATAAACCTGTCTGTGGAAAAACAGTTTTGGCTTTGGAAACCCAGCAGCTCTGCATTTTTTTAAATTATGATATTAGGTACTGGGCCATTTCCATTACTAGTATCTGCCAGAAGTATAAGAACAGTACAACAGGTTATCAAAAGATACTAAGATTTAACTAAATTGAGTCTCACTGCAGTACAGCCAGAGATGGGATATGATGCCCAAGAGTTAGATGAGTAGTGCTCCCAACAACTGCTTGTGACACTTCACTTGCTTCACCTAAGGCATATTACAGGACTGTTCCATGCTTTGGCACATCAAGATAAACCTGCAAGTACCAGGCAAACATAAATAGTACTGCCAAGAGCCTTCCTCATCTGCCCAGCAGCCAAAGTAGAGATGAAGCAAAAGCACAGTGAGACATGGGAAGGAGGAGGAAATGAAGACAAGTATCAGACTGGGCAGTGGCAGATGGAATACTGTGCTGGCAACCCTAATCTAATGTTTGCATCATGGCAACCGTACACAAACAAACGAATTCCTTGAGATGCAGTGCAGACTCATCTGAAACACTACTTGAGAACTAGATGGTCTCCGATACTTGAGCCTGAAATAGTCACTGTTTTGCAATTAAAAACAGCATCCAGACATTTCATGTCCATTGCAGTCATTTCAATAGAGTAACAAGGGGTATATTAAGGCAAAGCATTTTAAAATTCAAATCCATGGGCACGTGCTAACAAATCCCCTTCGCTAAATATGGGTTAACAGTACACTTATAACTGAGTTTAAGTCCCTCATTTGGAACCCTAGCTAAATGGCAGATTTCTTGTTCAAATCAGACTAGTGTGCATGAGACTGAACAGTTTCACTAGAGACTGGACGCTCTCTAGTAAAAAAGAAAAATCACTGATTATGGAGAACTCTGAATAAAGTACATCCATCCCTTGAGGTCTACGAAGAGCCCAGAACCGGCAGCATTCATTAAACTTCATTGTACTAGTTTGACCACATGCAAAACAGTGAACTATCAGAGCTTCAGGAAAGGCCTTCAAACCTCAGTGACACAAATAATTCCCCATTGGGCCTCAATGAGATTACTCACATTAGGACTGTCCGGCAAGTCAAAAGACCATCTCTCTTTACTGTATGGTGCTTTATAAAGAGTGCCAGTCAAACTATACAGGCAGTCCTTTTAATTCATGGGGATTTCCTGTACATTCACCATATAGGTGGACTGACAATAGTCATGGGAATGCTTATTAGAAAGTTTTTGACCTTCACTACGACAATTAATATCAGACATAGCTGTGTTAATCTCTATCTGGAAACAAGTAGTCCTGTGGCACCTTAAAGACGAATGTTATTGGAGCATAAGCTTTCGGGGGCAAAGACCCACTTTGTCAGATGAAAGTTTTTGACTCAGGGTTAATGCTTGCAGTCTACAAAACAAAGTTGCCGCTTGATTTCAAGTGTTGGATCCCGCTAGAAGAGGGTAAAGGAGATGTTCCCCTAACCGATTGCACACACTAATATCGCAAACCTAAAGTTAAAAGAGTGTGTTATGTAACCAGTACAGAAGAGTCACCCTACCTTCACAATCCGATCACTCCCACAGGTTACCATTAGACCCCTAGAAATGTCCATAGACATGTGGGCAATGTTGTGTTTTCCTTCATGAAAGGTTGCGAGGGAAGTACGACTAGCGAAGGGAAACAAACAGTTAAAATAAAAACTTATTAGACATTAAAGCCAGACTGAAATCATTGCAGCAACACAGCATTTACAGGGACATTTCTGAGAAACTAGCAAGTTAGACCTGACCACGTTGCCTAGCTAAACAATGAAATCTATAATTAGTGTCCTCAGAGCAAAATTTATTCAAGTGACACGTACTTACCTTGCTCCCACTTGATTTGGGGAAGTTCCTCAACAAAAGACACAAAGGTAAAGAGGAATATAGTAGAGGGGAATACAAGTCTTTACTTTCCAACACGTTTAGCCTTCCACAAAGCTGTACTGGCTATTAGACTAAGACAGTACCTGCTGCCCTCTACTAACCTGCTTCAGACTGTATGCAAAGCAGCCTCCAAGGAACCAAATGTGATGGAGACAAATTAACCTGATTGTGAGACATCAAACGTTCTTATTCGCCTTATGAAAAAACAGGAGGTTAACAATTTTTTCCATGCCAGTAAAATATGTGCTTTCCTGTGAAAAGGCTGCTCATTAGAACTTGAAGGTATCTGCCATAAATAAGCAAATCTCTCGTGTTAATTATGAGCATGGTATTTAATAAAAGGCTGATTACAAATGGATGAACCCTAGCTACCAGAGTTGTAACCAAACACACAGAGAACTGAAAGCTATCAGTTCAGTTCCTTCAGAAGTTTTCGTCTTTAGTATATTGAGTCAGTAAAGGAATGGCATCAGGCCTTTAAACATACTCACTCTTCATCTTTGATTGACTCAAAGCAAGAGTCACAGACACGGACCTGGAACTCAAAGCCCATGATTGGGTAGCTGGACCGCTTAGTGCTGCACTTGCCACACACCGCTTGACCACATTTCCTGCAGTGATGCTGTAGATGACAGACATTTCAGGACACCAAATGTTATGTGAACTCCCACACCCACTTATGCAACTTCCTTTGATAGTTATCTTCCTGCACTGGTGGTAACCAAGGACCAAGAATCCATAGGCAAGATGCCAGCCCCAGGGAATCTTGTTGCTGACTGCCAATGATGCCAGGACGCTCTCTGTGTATTTTATATCCGTTTTATCCCAAATAGGGAGGGCAAGTGCCTTACATTAAATGAAAGAGGATGTTCTTTAAATGCATGCCTTCACTATCACCTGGGAAAGATGCATGTAAAGGGGTAAAGCCATTTTGCCAATATTTAAGTGAAAGTTCCTTTCCACACTTCCAAGATTCACACTCCAGCATAACTGAAGGAGCGGTTAGGTAAAGAGCTTCTCTCTTTTTTTTTTTTTTTTTTAAATTATAAAAAACCCCTCACACTGACACCAAATTCTCAAACACAACAAATAGCGCCATAGGGGATTCAGAGCCATAGCCTCACCTGTCTCAGCCCTAATGTCTTCGTGTCCCACATCTGCCTTATGTTCCAGAAGAAAGGCTGTTCACATTTCTGACAAGAATCACTTTCTAACCACTGAGGAGCCTAGTTGGTGAGGGAACAAAAATAGCCTTAGCATATATTCAAATCAAAGTTATGAACACAAAAAAATTAGAAAAAACAGTGCTGAAGATACACTGTGTACATTTAATTAAGTTCAAGGACAGCTACCTGTGTCAGCTATGGAAACAGCACACAAGAAAAACCTGAACTGCTTTGCATTCAGTGCTAGAAGTTGGCCCCACTCAAAAAGCAATTTGAGAATTCAGTGCTGAGCTACATACAGAAGAGAAGTCACAATTATAGTTCTGTTACCAAGATGTTCGTGGGCCTCCCTCACACAGTTTTTACCCCCAGAGCATTTTTTCCCTACCCTAATGAGAAACGACAGCAAGACGGATCTCAATTACTAGATTACCACAGGGAGTTGTAAACCCCTGGATCTTGCTACCAGGATGATTTAGAAAGATTTCAAAGTAATATGAGATCCAGGAAGTCTCTACAGTGACTCAATTACACCCTCAGAAGTTCTGTCCTTTTCTTGGGGCTGCAGCATTTGAAAGGTATTATGAGAACTTTTATCAGCTGTATACATTTTACCCTCACTTAAAGTAGGGAAGCAGAGGCACATACTACCTAGAAATGATGCTTGATTATACTGGAGCTCTCTGGATGTATGCCAAGTAGCACCAACATTCAGATATTAATGTGCTTTTGCAGCGTATTCAAAGCGTAACTCTGAAGTTAAAACTTGTATCTTACTACAAAGTTAATTTGCAGGATGGATAGAGTTCTAAGGCATCTTGTTATGTACGTTGAGAAAATATTCACATGCATCTGATTAGGATGGTGTACTCTGGAAGCTAGTTCAAGGTTAGTTCACCTCCCTTAATTTCACACCACTGCAGTCTTGCACTTCTGTCTCTCACTATTCTCTTGGACATGTTACTGTTGAGTCACTTCACATCACAAATTAAAGAATAACCATGATCACCTCACTGATGTATCAATCTTTGCACAGACTCTATAGTGTTCCATCTTCAAAATAAACTAAACAGTGACACACCCATTAACATTCCTTTTTCCATTACATTGGCGGACCGTCTGACAATGGATGCCTCAACAAAACAAGATTCAATGCGTATTGATCCAGTCAAAAAAGAAAGGCTGCCTCCATTTTAGTGATGTGATGTCAGCTTCAGGGGCCATTGTTTTTACCTCCCACTCATTTGGGTTCCCACTACAGGTTCAGCTGCTCGTGTTTCTCTTTTCTTAACCTCCATTTAATGGCAGAAAATAGAGAAGGCATTACTATAGTACAAATCAATGGACGATCATTAATAACTATCAAAGTTTAATCCAAACTTACACTTAAACAAAAAAACACCAACTATGACAGTGGTTGGGGGAACTCATGCTGTGGACGAGTGTCTTTAGGGCAGCAGTGTCCAGTATGCTCCCCATTCACCCCAGTGCAATGTGGCAAAGTGAGGTTCAGGAGAACTGCACACATGGGGCACAGCTCCGGCCACTCTGCACACACCCACCACCGCACGGTGGGACAAGCATGCGGCAGCATCAGAGGAGGGAGCTCCTCCGGCCCCGGCAGCCTCCAGGCATGTTCCGGAGCAGCTTCCTTGAGTGACGGGGATGGGGAGGCAGTGATCCCTTACACCCCTTTTGGGCACTGCTGCTTTAGGGGACAAAGACTGCTCAGGCTGTACTTATTTTGTTTAGCAAGTTAAAGAACATATTTCATAAAGTCATTGTCACTGGTCCAGACGAGTCTTCAGAGGCAGTTGTATCCAACCCTGAAGTGGCTAAGGCTGTGTCTATACTAGTGACCTTACAGTGGCACAGCTGTACCAATGTAGTCGCACCATTTGAGGACTGCTCACATAACTGCTGTACGTTGACAAGAGAGCTCTCCCATTGGCATAATGAACTGCTACCACGTACGGAAGCATTTGAGTCGCTGGAAGCAGTTCTGTTCTTCAATGTACCACTGTCCACACCGGCACTTCTGTCAGTGTAACTTGTATCATTTGGGGTTTGTTATGCCAACAGAAGTGGGAGTGCAGACATGGCTTAACAGTGATCCTGAACCAATCAACTGGAGGTGGAAGAGGAAAAGCAATCCAGAGGCTTGTCTATGCTGTTAAAGTCACTGGACACCAGTTGAAAGGACAGATTCTAATGGGCACCAGCATGCCATGCATTAAGTGGCCCACATGGGACCTAGAAGCTCTCTCATGCTTGCTAAGTAGACAGAACAATGTAGGCAAACCCTTAGCTCTGCATTCACCACAATCACTTATTTGTTCTCATTCTATTATACCTAGCACCATGGGTCCAGATCCAAAGTGCTACCGCAACATGTATAATGAAGACAACAGTATCTGGAGCTTTGCAGATCCCTTAGAAAGAAAATGGTGTTCAGAGACAGAATGTAGAAAAAGCAGTACGAGCTGTCATTTTTGGTTGACTTCACAGCATTAATTTACTGATGGCAAGAAACTACAGCTTCTCAGGCCACACAGGTTTTTCCTATAGTGTGTTGTAAGATGAGGTGCTAAGGAACACTTAATTGAAGGATCTCAAGCCCTGCATATAAGCAACTCTATCACTAATATTTAGCTCGATTTTAAGGAGTCTGATTACTACTCAGTGAATTACTTCTGTATTCTTAATTTTCTTTGTGAGCAGAAAGAGAGGGGAAGGGCTAAATTACAATACCATTTTACTGAGACAATTAAGTACAAATATTTATGTGAAGTCTGCATACCCTTAGAGGGAATTCACCAGTCTGCAACTAGATTAACAAGAACAGAGGTGGAACAGGTGTATCTAAGTCAAGCATGGAAGTTCATCCTTGTCTTTACTATGGAAGTAAAGTCTGTGGAGATTTCAGGTTTCAACATGCAAAGCTTATCTTTGTTCCCAAGGCCAGGCATGCACTGAATGAAGCCCTCAGGTCTTTCTGGACTTTGCCACTGCCTCATCTGATTTTTTTTTTTTTTTTTAAACTTTATTTTATTAGAAGCAGAGTCACTGAACTCTGATGCCTGGCCAGTTACCCATGCATGGTCCATCTGGGGTGCCCTGATCGAGGATAACAGAACAAGCTAGAAAACATAGCCACTGAAACACAAAGTGTTGTGGTACCACAGATCTTTTGATCTAGCATAGGGGTGTGCAAAGGGCTCCCCTCCCCCCACAAAATTTCATTGGTGGGCATAGCATGATCAACTGCTGGGTGTCAGGCTTATCAATCTCATTAAAATTGTTGAAATACTTTTGTTTCTGCATAGGTGTATTCACATTTATATACTGATTAATTTTATTCAAATGAAGAAGAGAATCCTTTCAGCACATGCCAGAAAATGTATGTGAATGTGAAAACTTTATTAAAGTATCTGTTAGTTTGGATTCTATTAGACAGGGTGGCCCTGCTAATTGTGGAGACAAAGGGGGGGACCTGACAAATAGTTTGCTCACCCCAACCTAGCACATGTATTTACCTCTTCTCTGCTGATATCCATATTCCAAACAGCAATGCCTCCATCAGCTGAGCATGAGACCAGTTGCCGCGTGAGCTGAATGTAACAAAGGGCCTGCACCTTATCACTGTAAGTCAAATGGACACCAAACAAACATTTAAGCAAATGCAACATCCCTAACAAGCCTGGGTTTGAACTTGTAAGAGCCACCGGGAAAGGTGAAAACAGCATCAGTAGCCAGGTAATGTCAGTTCTAGAACCGTTTTAAAGTAAGACCACAAATATCTGAAATGTTGAACAACAACAACATTTTAAGAGGTGGACTTTGTACCCTCATTGCTAAGGATTATTTCAATACTGAAGGCTGTGGGAGAATGTTAGCCAAAAAAACAACAGGTTTGACATGTAAGCTGAAAAACCTGCTGCTTTTTAGGTTAACATTCTACTGCACTACTTCAGTGTTGAAATAATCCTTAGCAATGAGGGTACCAAGTAGCTAGTGAAAGCTAGTAACCAATAAAACACTTATCAGCTGAGATGTATCTGAGCTGAGCAGAACTGCAGGTATGCCTTGCTTCATCCACACTCAGAAGTCAGCAGAATACCAAAAGTTTAGGACACAATGGAGAAAACAGCCAAAAAAGTATATCCTTAAATATCCAACTGGCAACTGTTCTGCTGACGTACAAGTTGTTAGAGTTGGCATAATTCAATTAAAAAAATTTGTTTTCATTGATTTGAGAGTGTCAGTTACACAAAATCATGGAGGACTAAGAGCACAGAATGGTCAGAACAGTTATTTAACAGTAGGCATTGGTGCAAAATTGCCTCTCTGTTAAAAGATACTTTACATGTAATGACAATGCTTTTAAGTCAAACTAAGTTTTCAGGCAAAGTACATAACATGCTTCCCTATAAATCCTGATCACTGAAGTATTCTCTCATTTGTTTGTGTATATGTAGTGGAAATAAAAATCTAATCCTTCCAAGCCCACTTATTGTGATTCAGTTTCCTACTCTTCCCCACACACAAGTTTCCCCTCAAGCATGGTACTTATTTGCACAGTGAATAAACCTCTTCCCCGCAAGAAGGAAAGTTGCCTTCAGGGGGTGGAAAAACAGTGTCTTTTTTGATAAAACTGTACAAAAGGAAAAACTCTAGTAGGGATCTACCTACTTTTAGTCACATGCAAAAAAAAAACCAAACAGTGAAAACTAAGCTCACTTCAGAAAGAAAAACATGGTTTCTGAAAATGTTGGAAAGTGAAAAACCCACTCATAGCTGACTTACATCTTCTCAACAGAACAGATAGACGCTGAAAGCAGCAGTGGAAGGTCCTCTGGGCACATAATCGTCAAGTTACAATAACACAGCCAATATGTAAAAACTAACAGTTGCAAGTCAATGCACACAAAAGCGGGAATTCAGGTTCAGTTGGGAGAAGGCAGCATTGATACTTCAAAATAAATAGTGATTTCCTGACTAGGATAAGATGCAGCAGCTTTAGAATGAAGGATTCTACATAGTCATGCTACCATGCAGATGACATTGTATATTTCCACCCCCTTCCTGCACAACTTCCTCAACATAAATACTACAGCAATAGGAGCTGCCCTCCACGCATAATGTTCCTCATGGACCACAGCAACACCACTGCTAACAAGACTAATACACTATATTTTCAACCACCTCCTTAGTCTGTGAATTTTTGTTTTTTGATCTCATTAACACCCACATTTAATTCATAGCCAAAAGAACAAAAATGCCTCTTACAACAGTAATGGTGCTCAGATTTGTTCTCCCAGGCCCCATGTGTTACTGTTACTCTGACATATGCTATATTGTCTAAGTATTATTCACAGTACTCAGGAGTTTATTACATTTAGTCTGCCTGAATATAAAAGTAAGTATTTGGGGAAAAAAATTAACTGTTAGTCATTGCTACATACTGATGGCCCTGAAGCAGCAGCGTTCGTCCTTTTCTACCACCAATATCCCACATAATAATGCTGTGATCAGATGCTCCCGAGAAAAGTAGTCGTTGCACAGGGTCCCACCAGAGGGAAGCAATACTTCCTTAAAAAGGAAAAAAAAAAAAAAAAAAAAAAAAAAAGAAAAGAGCAGGTGAAGTAATGCTTTTTAATGGACTAGAAGAGAAACTGCAGCTCTTATTCATGCTTCTGTAAGTTCAAAGGTGATCGTCCCCAATGTGACTCAGAAGAGGATGTACAAAGTAACAGTTTACTGTCACTGAACTGTAAGTTTGACAAAACAATAGTGAACAATGGAATAATCTGGTTTGGCAGGACTAATGCACATTTCTAAAATTCCCTCCTTTAACAGTCACATGAAAGTCTAGGGTTTTCAAATACTAAAGCCAGTTTTGTTTGAAAGACAAATGTGCACAACAGCATTTAACAAACAGAAGCAACTAAGCAGTGGCTTTGGTTTTCTAAATGATGCCAGATGAGTTATGAATTAGTTATACATATACTCAGGGAAGCTGTAATCAGCAGTCTGACGATTGTATTTAATACTATTCCTTCCTAGTCTCTGTCAGATGGAAACAGACATTTTTCAACTGAATACATTGGCCAGCAATTTGTTCACAATATCAAAACATTTATGCATAGAACTAGCATTTGCAAGGAATACAAGTGTTATTGTCAGTATATATACAGACCTCTTATGTAATTATCTTTGAATACAGTTCAGTTTCCCAAATACTTTAATGGTAGTGAGAAACTTGTCACAAGACACACTGTGGGCAACATGTAGATTTTTTACAAAGATATTCTTGTACTTGTTTCATACTCATTTAAAAAAAAGCTCTTCTGTGTAACACAGTGGCTTTATAACTACTGAGCACAAAATGCATGGTACTGCACTAGTCCTCCCACTGTATATGTAACACGCAAACTACTAAAGAGGTGCTTGAAAATCTGCTCTTCCTATAGCTCACTGAATTTAGTATTAGAGCCACAGAATAGACTATTTCAGACTACACTAGCTCCCTACTTCGAAGGGAGCATGGTAAGTAAGGTATTGGGAGATTATTAATGAAGTGCTGCACCGCATATGCAGCGCTTCATTAAGCTAATTCTCTCTCGTGGGAACTTTGAAGTGCCAGCTCCTGTGTAGCCGTGGCTAACCCACCAGTACTTCAAAGTGCCTGGGCAACTTCGAAGTCCCTCTACTCCTTTGAGGGAATCAAAACAGAAACCAGCAGGGAAGGTTTTTTTTTTTGTTTTTTTTTAATTCTCCTCATCTAGAGCAGATTGGCAGTTGGTTTGTGCTTGCTACAATAGTGTGAAAATAAGATCATTTGAGGAGTAAAGGGACTTTGAAGTGCCTGGTCAACTTTGAAGTACCAGCAGGTGAGCTGCAGCTACACACGAGCCAGCCCTTTGAAGTTTAACACTTCAAAAGTTGCTGTGGGGGAAAATTAGTGTAATGAAGTGCTGCATATGCAGCACAGCACTTCATTAATAAACTCCCAACACCCTACTTGCCATACTCCCTTCAAAGTAGGGAGCTAGTGTAGACAAATCCATTGAGTAGCAGTGAAAATTTCAATGACTTCAATTATTTCTAGCTAAGGAGAGCCAATATATGCAAGGAATTTTCTGAAATGATCTTATTTTCACACTATTGTAGCAAGCACAGACCAACTGCTAGTCTGTTCTAAATGGGGAGAGAAAAAAACCCTTCCCTGCTGGTTTCTGTTTTGATTCCCTCCCAGCCCCGCTTTTCAAAAGACATCTTTATAATGCTTCACTTCATTGACCTGGCCATGGCTGAAGTCCATTCAGTATTAGAACAACCAACCTAACCTTTGCTGACTGATCCTTACAGAGAGCAACAAGCTATGTAGAAACTGATATTTTCCATAGGACCACAGCCTCGTGGCCCAAACACATCAGCAGCGTTAATATAGCAGACCAGTAAATGGCTATTCCGGATTTTAAGTCATGTGAGGTCATTAAAAAGCAAAAAGTCAGTTTCGTTATTTCTCTCCAATTCCCCCTGCACCATAACCTCACCACGAAACACTGTATTAAATAAAATACATAGAACCTAAGTCACCCACTACCATTATACCTATGCAGCTTAAAACAGAACCAAGTCAGGCAAAGCTGTGCCATATTTGGTCACAAGAATTAGTTTTAACTCAATACACAGGGCTTAAGCAATGCAACCAAAACCTTAAAATATTAAGCTAATACTAATGCATGAATTGGAGAATTTCACAATAATCTCCTCTAGAGAGTTTTGCAAATTTTCTTACATTTGATTAAAAGTTACATGATAGCAATGTTGAACACTGTACATACAAATGTGAGACAATGTCTAAAGTGATAATATTCTGGACTGGGATGGGCAACAATTTTTACAGCAGGGGGCCACTCCACTAATCTTGGTAAGTCATCAGGAGCCAGCTCTGGGCCCCTAGAAGGGTCGAAGCCAGGGATGAAGGGGGTGCAGGGGAAGGAAAGCTACGTTTACACTAGGGAAAGACACTGAAGATATGCAATTCTAGCTATGGCAACTGCATAGCTAGAGTTAACATATTTGCAATCAACTTATCTGGCTGTCCATGCTGAAGAAGGTTGACAGGAGAGTCTCACGAGGAGTACATGGGTCAACTGCAACCCGAGAGGTCGATTTTGCACATCCTACCAGATGCGTGAACTTGAACTCCAGAAGATCGACCCTAAGCAGGTCACTCTTCCGGGCTAGCACAGACATAGCCAGACAGTCAGCGCGTGAGTAGGTTTATATGATGGCTGCTGCTGAGAGATTTGAGAGATGCCATGCAGTTCTGTTAAGACACGGCAAGCTGTCCTACTCAGTCAGCCCTCTCCCCCACTCTGTGGAAATGGGGCATATGGGGACAGGGAGTGTTCATGGATGTGGGAGGGCAAGGTAGAAGCATGTGGGCTGCTGGAGAAACCTTCGTAACAGTGCACCGCATAACACAGGTGCTCATCTCACTCAACATACTTTCAGACTGCAGTAGCTCTATTGTCTATGTCCTTCTCCCTGACCCCTGCTCAGCTGTGGGGACACCCTGACTTCAGCCCTTTCCTTTTCCTCCTCACAGCTATTAGCAGGGTCTTGGGAGCAGCTTGGCTGCACGACAGAGCAAGGTAGTGGGAAGGACAGCTCAACACATGCTGCCAACGTGCTCTGCTAATCAGCATAGTAGAAGGAATAGACATTCTGAGCTGATGAGATCTGGCAGGGCTGCCTTTTGCCCACCACTTCTCTAGACACTAAGATTGAGCTATTCCTTTATATCAGCAGTCTCCAACCTTCCTACACCCTAAGGCCAACTTTTTCAGTTTGAGGGTAACCCTGGGTTCTACCCCACCCCCAGCACTCCTTGTTCATTCTTACCCACCCTCACTTTCATCTGGCTGGGTTAAGGGGTTGGGATGCAGGAGATGTAGAGGAGCATGGGCTCTGAGAGGAGTCCGGGTGCAGGTTCAGGGCTGGCACAAGGGGTAAGGATGCAGGCTGCGGCTGGGAGGCACTTACCAAAAGGTGGTTCTCAGTCAACAGCACAGTAGAACTCAAGCTGCCTCTGCTACCCAGCCCCATGCGGCTCCTGAAAATGCTGGCTGAATGTAGGCATGCCTGTGTACAGCTTCTGGGGTAAGGTGGTCTCCATTTGCTGCACTCCTGCCCATGTTCTCAACAGACACCCCAACAAGCAAATGGGAGCTTCCTGGACAGTGCTGGGGCAAGGGTAACAGATCTGCTTCAAGTCTCCCTCCCCAGGGCTGCAGAAATGTTCCCGCAGTCATCCAGCCCGCTGCTTCCAGGAGCCGCATGAGCTCAGGACTGCAAATGGACCCAGGCTCCAGGGTTTACCAGTTGGTTGCAATTAACAGGTTGGTGACAACTGCTTGACGTGTCAGTGCATGCAGGCTGACATGATCTAGTGGCTAAGTGTATACATATGCAACATTTAAGACTGTTACTTTGAAGCTCAAGCTCCACAACTGGCGCTGAGGATGACAACAGCATCCACAGCAGGCCGTATGCTGGAGTTCTCTATGAAAGAAGTAGAGTTCTTGGCGAAATATCCATCCAAATTAAGTAGTATGAATTTTTGTTACTAACCACTCTCTGAGGAACAGCTTCATTCAGCGAGTAGACACTCTCTAAAGTTTAGGTCAGAAGCTGCTGTTGATTACAATTTCCCATCTTCTGCTAAAAGTCACTCATTATCAGAGACTGAATTAGGCAGTAAAGTGAAGGGCGAAGTTTACCTTCATGACCTTTGAGTGTTGTGATAACCGTGTATGTATTCTGTTCAAGCTTCAGCAGTGTGATCTGTCCAGAGTAGTCTCCAACGAAGGCATGCTGGGTTTCAAAATCATATCTGAGCACAAGTCAAGGAACACCACTCACTGTTCTCAGCATCACCTTTACAGCAAGAATACTCTACCAGCATGACTTTAAGTTCCTTTATTATTATATTTAAAATAAGGCAACCAACAGAAACCAGGGAGCAGCAGGGGAAGGGTAGAAAGGGACTCAGGCTGGAAAGATCTTTAACATTCAAGTATTTTATGTTTATGGGCCTCTCATATTATAAACCTGTAGGCAAGAAAAAAACAAACAAAGGATATCTTAAAAAAAACAAAACAAACCATTCACCTTTAACTTTCAAGGGTCAACCACCACACACACACACACCCCTGAAATTCAAGAGAAGCCAAAATATTATATGAACTAGACTGGAGACTTGTTTCTATACATATCAATAAACCAATTTTCATTGACCCGAAAGTGCATGAACACTCATGAAATAGGTACCTTGTATGCATTTGTCATCAAATTTGCAATCAGAAGCCACCCTTGTTTACCTCAGGCAACAGAAGGGTCAAAAAATAGGTCTTGCTGATACAGAAGAGTCTGAGGGAAACCAGACTTGTGTCTCAGGAGTACCCAGACAATCTGATTAGCCCAACTTCCTTTGCAGGCATCTACTGACCTCCTATTTGCAGTATTTATATTCCAGTAATACTTTGTATCACCCTAACAAGAATTCAAGGCCTATGGCACTATCCAAAAATAAGAGGCCATCCCTGCCCAAGAGATCTTAACAAGTGGATATATCCACTCTCCCCCTCTGTTTTGTAACATAAGATATATAAACACACACTTTCCTAGTGACATGTTTGCCACAGAATATACTAGTGGCCCGTAAGTTTTACTATTCACACAAGAAACCCCCATGCCCACTGTAATCTCAGTATTGCAAGCTCCAGAGTCCTGGACATGATTCCCTCTGTGCTATTACGTGGCATATACCTGAATTCCCTTGGAGATTAACTGGATATTTAACTACCATTCACAGCCTAAGTTAAGGTTGCCACATTCATGATGGGAAGTGACTGCAGTAAATTACTACACTGTACATTACACAAGTTTGAAAGCATTCTGGAACCCATCAGGATGAAAGACACCAAAGAAAAAAAAAAAAAAACAAACATCTTACATATTGTAACTAAATGTTTGCCATCACAGCATATTAGAGAAGCTCCCAGCTTCCCTTGGAAGCCTTTTCTCTCTCTTTGTGGGTCTTGCTGTTGGAAAGCTGTCCTTACAGTCCTTAGAAAAGACTCTCTATGTTCTGACTCCCTAAATTTGAACTAATTGCAGGTAACATGGCACATGCTAACATGACATCAAAAAGCCCTAAGTAAAGAAGCATAGTAGAGGTGATGGGTAAAGAACCAGTAATATGCATTTTCTGAGATTTATTTTAGGGTATAGATTGAGGACCAGTTTAAACTAGTTAAGTCCACATAAAACAGCTTTTGTCAACCTAATTATTTAGCACCTACAGACAGCACTCCTCCCACTGGTGTAAGTGCATTACTGAAGCAACATAACCACACCTCCACAAGAGGTGCAAGGTTTATATCATCATCATCATCAGGGCCCAGTGCTTGCATCCCTTATCTCCGTTGGCTGTCTAGTGACCCCTCATCCCCACTCTCAGCTCGCATGAGAAATCCCTATCAGCCCCCCACTGGGGGCCAGCATCCTTGTTAATTTTACAGCTGAGACCTTCCCCTGCTCTTGGCAGGGAGCTGAGCACCCAGTCTCTTAGCTCTCCACCCAGCTGTTCTTAGGTTGGAAGCACTCCTGGTGAGGACGCACCACAAACACAAGGAGGGTAGTGCAGATGTGCACCACTGCAGTAATTATGCTAGCTGCAAGAACCTAATATGGATCAACTGACACTTCAGGTCTAGTTATACCCCTGTGCCTCAGTTCAGACATAGCAGATGGATAACTACTACACACAGAGGCTTAGATGCAGATGGATGAATATTAACAACAACAACAGTGCTCAAACACTACTATTTCTGAATAAGATATTAAAGTCACACACTGAAAGCACATAAGAAGCTCTATTTCCACCTAATCTGCATGCCATTAGTGCTACCTGTTTGAATTTTAGTAATTGAACAGTCTACTCCCCATTTTACATGAGTATTTGTAGTTTTTGGGGTTTTTTTTAATTAAGAAAGTCTGAAGAAAGAGACCAAGATAAACAGCACAGGAAGTTAGTACTTTCTGTGGCGAGAAGCAGAACACAGGCTGCAGTATCTAACATGTATTTTTGTTATTTTGTAAGCTAGCAGCTATACATTTTAAAGATCTGAACCCCACTAATTCTTACTATTACTGGGGCAGCCATTGTAGGTTGTGACTAAGAATTCAATGCCTTTAAAGATAATCCAAGATGAAACTGGATTTTGCCAACTGTAGTTTCACATTAGCTACTTTATATTTTCTAGGCTAAATACACTACAGTAGATTTTGTAACCAAAGTTGTTTTGTTAGTAACGTGGTCATTTATTGATGGATACTGCAAACAGGAAGCCCAAGAAGTAAAGTAGTGTCTTCCCAGCATATTCCCACTCCTGGTGCACATCCAGCTGACACACTTGTCATGGCCAGTACTGATAACCCACTCTGCTCCCAGACAGAAGAGGACAGCTGACACCCGATTCTGATGAGCTGTGGAAATAAAGCAAAGGATGTGAGAGCACTTCAGCTAGAAATACTTTAATCAAATCCTCAGTTATACAATTTAAGTTTTACCAGGAAAAAAAAAAAATTCTCTCACCACTTGGTACAGCCCCAAAGTTAGATAAGGTCAGCTGAGTTCTTGATTTATTTTGCATTTGTCATCACAGTGATTGGTCTTTAATGAATCAGGCATGTCAGGAAAAAGTAGTCAGCTCATTTGAATCTTCCTTTCATTTAGTAATTTTCCCCCCACATAAATTTAAGTGCCCCTCATTTAAGGGCAGGCTAGCATCTGAACTTCAGTGAGAAACCTCTATACAGTGCTGCGATCATTTAATTAAGTAAGAAAAGTTACATGAAAAAAAATGGAGACTGTAGGCGGAGATATACTAGATACTTCTTCTGGAACAAAATGTAAAAGTCATCTGCTTTTAGGATAAAGGGTCTATTGTAGCTTTTAAAATATGGTCTCTCTTTTGCAAACACCCACTTCCATTAGAGTACGACAGGAAGTCACAAGAGGATGCTGTATTTTCCTATATTTTTAGCCTTCTGTACATCAAGATATTAATTAATAATTGTGGAATGGCAGTGAATGAATTTGGCTGTTCTTTCTTTAGAAGGAATACTAAAGAATGCTTGTGAAGAACTGGTATCTTTCACCAACACTGGTTTTAACGGAGTAGTACCCTAAGCCACAAATACTTGATGAATGGGGATCTTTATGATCTAATTCTTACGGCACTTTAAGACTTCATTACTTTAAGACTCATGTTTAGTAACAGGCATTTGGCCTAATTATTGCTCCCTACAGTATTACTAAAATTGCATTTAAAGAATAAAATCCCCTCCCCCTTATGTTAGATACCAGTACCTCAGTTTGCTCCTCTTTAGAGGCCAAGTATCAGAGGGGTAGCCATGTTAGTCTGGATCTGTAACAGCAACGAAGGGTCCTGTGGCACCTTATAGACTAATAGAAAAGTTTTGAGCATGAGCTTTCGTGAGCACAGACTCACTTCATCAGATGCTGATCAGATGCATCTGATGAAGTGAGTCTGTGCTCACGAAAGCTCATGCTCAAAACTTTTCTGTTAGTCTATAAGGTGCCACAGGACCCTTTGTTGCTGTTTTAGAAACCAAGGTTCTCTCATTCATTCGTGCCATGCTGACTAGTGTAGGCAATCATGGCCCTCCGCTCCTGTCTATTACAAGTATTCTGGAGCATCGCCACAGTACTGTGGCAATGCAGCCATGAAGCGATACTATCCAATATTTCCTCACGTTGTCTACCTCATCCTCACTTTCCATTATACTTTCCTATTGTCGCTAAATTATCAAGTGCAGACTTTCTAAATTATGTAGCCTATAAATTTTGCCTGCCTTGTTCTTATCCTGTTTAACAGTGTTCTTTTGCTGTTAGTTTCATTTAAGACAGATTCCGTCATCCTTTCGGTCGTCCATGAGATGTACAACATCCTTCCTAAAAACCACATTTCTGTGGCTTTGACATACTTCAACTTCTTTACTGATAGTCCATGATTCGCATCCATGGATAAGGACTGGTTCTACATAACATCGCAGCACTCTTTTCCTAATCTCCAATGATAGAGATCTGTTTGTGAGAATGCTTCTCAGATTAAAGAGCCCACAAACATATTAGCAGTGTTTAGTGCCGAACAATAACCAGAGTTATAACTGTATGCCCATGTGCTGAACTCTTCTTTGAGGTTAATACTGCTCCTACTCTCAAACGCTTTGGGGATCGCTAGTTCCCAACTATGACAACATTCACGCAACAAGTACTGTAGAAGCTCTCCCCCATCTGGAAACTTGTAGAAGATTCACATTAAATTGAGTGTTGGAGGGTTTTGTTTTCTTGAGCTCTTAAAGTTTTTCAGAAGCAATGTTCTCCATCATGCCTACATCACACTGAAGCCAGGAGCTTTGCAGCAGACTCCAGACAACAATTTTAGATTCTCCCTCTCCCCTTCCCAAAATCCTGTATGTCAGCTACCAAAATTGGTATTTTGATAAAAAGTTTCCAGTAATTTACTAATCTCTTTCATACTATCAAAGTTAGAGCTGATGTCTGGTTGGCCTAGGCTCAGTTATGAAGGTGCCTCCCGATATATTGAATATTTTAAAAATCTGATCTATGACAAACATATTTGCAAAGACTCCATGCTGTATTACCTGGGTATGTCTTGACAAAGTTCATCTTATTAAAGTCTTCAGAGATATGGAATTCCTGATACCAAGAAAACACACAGTTACAAGTAGTAAAGAGACAGACCCCCGTCAGGCTGACATGGGAATTAGACTAAGGGATGAAAACCTTTGGCACCAAGAACACAGCAACAGACCGTAGACATTAGAGCAAAGAAAGGATGGGAACCATCACTGAAAATTCATGCTGGGGAATTTTTTTCCACCGGCCAAACATTTCATGCACAGGAATTTAGACTGGCTAAACAACGTCACTGGTGTGGATTTTTCACACCCATGAACATAGGCTGGCTCAACGTAATGTTCTAGTGGAGACCAGCCCTCAGAAGTCATAGACTGTCAAATACTACTTTCAATACCATGACGATCATGGATTAAGTGCAAGATTACTATCAGCTGCATGGAGAGGGATCACTCATCTTTTTAGCAGAGGATTTGCATTCAGAATCAAGCCTACCAAAGACAATGAAGTTTGCCCTCTTCCAATATATTAAACTTTTACCCTTCCCTGCATTTACCATCTTCTTTTACTTTTAAGAGGGTTTTATGCAAGTTAACTTCTGACTGCCAAAGTTTTTCATCCCTTTTGCAATGTTAGTTGTATGTTCCCTCCACCCCCTTCTCTGCAACAAAGGAGTGTTCTTTGCAAGATTTTTTGTTGAAGAAAGTACATGCAGCAACAGAGGGGGCAGGGTGGTGGGGGGATACAAGAGAATAAAAACATGACAGGAGAGACAGGAACAAAGCAGGAAGGATGTAGCCTCTGCACCAAGGAATGAGGTGAGGGATGCATGGTTGGGTGATCCTACGTAAGGACAGAGAAAGGGCTTTACATTGATTCCAAAAAGCTAGGTGTGCAAGAACTAAGGACAGGAAGCTCCATAGCAAGGAAACAGGTTTCTTCCCCTGAAACATGTAAACTTTTCAGTTATTTGATATGATACTTGAATCTAACCATAAAGGACAGGCTCTGTGTACTGTTCGTGAACAATTCAGTCAAATCTGCAATTATCCAGCCACTACCAAAGGAGCATCACAATTAACCAGTGTTCTTAAAGTGCAGCAGCAACTTACCATAATGGCACCATTATCCTGGCCTACAAATATTCTTCTGCTGTCATGGTGATAGGCCATAGCTGAACAAGGAGCTGCCAGGAAGACAAATCAGATTTGTTTGAGCACATATCACAATCAATACTGTATTTCTTTAGCCACAAGTATTAAAATTAGTTGTTTACCATGACCCCTAACTCTTAAAACAAAAAGACACTGCTTTCTAGGATACAGGCCCCTATTTTTAGAATACAACCAACTTTCTTTTATCCTAGATATAGGACCTTGCAATTGGCAATATTAAAATGCATAAAAGGAAGACAGACATGTGGTTTTGATAAGCAGTTTGACAGGCTGGTTCCAGTTTGAAAGATTGTCTTAAAAGTTTGTGCGTCTTTGCTTAGTTTGAAGGATTCGATTCCCAGTTGCTAGGTTACAGCAAGGTATAGTAGTGCTGTAAAAGATAAATGCCCCATAATCCCAGCTACAAACTGGAATAAACGAAGGGATTTTGACCAAGGCTGAAAATCTGTCTTGAAGAGTTCACATAGAGAAACTCCTATCTCAAAGCAAGGCTTGTTCTGTTACCCCTGCATGACAGAGCAACTGTGCAGGACAACTTATACCTTCAAGTTTGGAGGTGGGGGGGAAAGAGAGGCACCACTGAAGTAGTCAGATTTCAAGGCAGAAGTAAAATCTGATCATGTTAACCTCCTGTCTCATCATGCATTTCAAGCCTTGCACATCTACTGTGGTAAACAAGTTTTGCAACCCTGTTGGTGGCCATAAAAAAACGATTCCGTCTCCTCCGATTATACGCAGGCCATTCTGATAGCTCATTACAAAACCAGAAAAAAAGCCTCAAAGAGAAGAATATCTTTAGATACACTTTGTTTACCACATTCTCACTGAGCTACAAGACCATGAAAGAGGAATTAAAAGAGGGTAACATCTATTTCATCACAATTTCTGTATCAAAGTTATTTGGAACACTGGTTACATTTTTCACATGGGAGAGACTCAGATTTAATATTTTTTCCTCCAATATCTTTGCACGTCTTAGTTGACATGGTTCCTTCTGTTAATGCTAGACTAAACTATTTCAATAAACTAGTCTCATCTCCTGCATAACACAGAACAAAAGCCCATTCAGCACTCTCTGTATCAAGCCTGGCAATTCCATTTGACCCATAGTAAATCTTTTAGGCGATCCAGTCTTGATTCCAAGAAATGGGAAACCACATCACTGGTAGGCAAGTTGTTCCAAAGACTAGTGACATCAGTGCGAAATGAGGACCTCTTTCAAGTCTGAATTTGTTGAACTACAGTGGGGTACAAAGCTGAAGCGAAATGCCTTTTTTTTTTGGATCGATTAAAGAGCGATCAGAATCTTCTTTCCCACGTAAGGATCTGTAAACTGCGACTACATCACTCTAAATTGTGCTGACTATACTTTTTTTTTTAAAATTGATACAAGAACTGGACTAGGTATTCCGGGAACAGTCTCACTAGTGCCACATGCAGAGTTAATGTTCCTCCCTGTATCTACCTGATTTATTATTCCTCTTTCATGTCTGAGAATTACCTTTATTCTCTTAGCTACACCATGAATTGGGAGTTCATGTCCAATTAGTTGCGCACCATGACCCCCTAAATCTTTTAATACAGAGTTACTGGTTTACAAATACACCCTACCTTCTTGGCTCCTAGATATATGGCATTTGTCAAAATTAAAAACACGTACTCAAATGAGTAAGCAAATATAACCTGTTCCTCCTTTTTACCATTCCATCAATAGGTCACCTGCAAATTTCATCAACAATTTCATATTTTTCTCTTCCAAATTGCCATAGATATTGAAATTGAATAATGTTAGACCAAGATCACATCCCAGACAGCTGCGGGAAGCGCCTCCACTGAACCAGTATTCCCTGTTTATAGTTATTCTGTGAATGATCCATTTAATTCAGGCTACATTGCTCTTCAGGCGTTCCTACCACTCTCAGAATATTAAACAGGAATACATTAAATGCCTTACAGATTACTACTTTTAAACAACCAAACTTAGGACCTCAAAAAATAGTAAGTTTGAGGAGACCTATTTTCCACAAAATCATAGTGGTTGGCTTACCCATGCTACAGTCCTGTAATTCTTTAACTGAATTCCATATCAGCCTTTCCAAATTTGGCATTCCTGTTAGACTAACTAGCCTATAATTTTCTGGATCCCAGTATACAAACAAATTTTTGTTGAACATTAGGCTTTGCAAGTTCTTTTAATTTTAAGAGACCTCCCCAAAATTTGTTTAAAAATTTAATGGTTCAGAAAATTTGTGCATTCACACCATTTTCAGCAGTTAGTTCGGCTTAGCCTATAAAAGGTGGTTAGCTGGTATGCAGCTGTACTGCAGAAGTCTATGTATATCTTACACCATCATAGATCAACAGCACTTAAGTACAGTATTAGACAAGAAATCTAGATTTAAACTAACAATAATCCTGGAGGCAGAAATACTGAAGAGATTTTTATGGGCAATAATGTTCAGCTGTTCAGCAGTGGTGCACCCCAGCTTACAGTAAATATCTCCCATTGATCAACTCCTAAAATATTTACATAAACTAGCACGATCATATACAATAGCAGCTTCTGATTCCAATCTTAACACAAAGAGCATCTTTATGTAATTTTTCATTAGGCATTTCAATTCTGAACACACACAGAACTGGCGATCAAATTGACATCTGAGGTATTTGATATCGTTGAGACATCACTAAAGATGCTCTCCATTATGAGAGCTGGGGCAATGTTACTGTGTGGTATGCCGCTCATTTCTCAGAACTATTTTGATGTAAATTACTACACATGCTAAAAAGTTAAAAAGGCAGCAAATATTTGTTTGAGCTAACCTAGTTTAACGTTAATTGTACTCCACTGCAACAGGGATTTCACAAATAGCTTGAACAAATTACTATTACATTGAATACTATCAGTTTCAAGAGATCCACAGAATGGATTTTATGTTGGCTGAACTGAGTAAATCAACACCAAAATATTAACATTTATATACAATACTACTTACATGACATTGTGTGGTAAATGCTGGGCCAGTACTGGCCACTGTCCCTCTTCAGCCATACTCTAATCGTTCTGCAGGGCATAAGGGAATGGATGGAAAAAAGAATACGTAAGCATGTGAACCACATAGATCATCAATATCAGTGTGTTTTTTAAAGACTCAAGTAACCCCTCTGCTACTCCAGTTTAACATGGTACACAATAAAGTCTTCAGAGAGGCCTCTGAACAGTTCCCCCATCCCACCCCAGACAGTTCTAATGTTATCCAAGTAGGCATGGGAAGCTTTGGGGAAGAAAATTTCAACCCTTCCGTCAGAAAATAGTTCATCACCGCATCTATTATATATTGTCAGAATTGAGAAGATTTAAGCATGGTCCAAGGTCTTTCTGATGCTAAACTAGACCACATTTTATATAAACCTCATGCTTATACTACATAAATTGTATTCGGACAGATGACAGGTCACAAAAACCAAAATCAATCAATCATTCTATGCACTTTTCAGAGATACTCCCATTTTAAGCTACCCTATTATTGAACAGTAGCAGTGATGATGGTTCAACCCTTCCTCTTGTAGTCCATTCCACTGACAACACGTGCAATTTACAAGAGATCTAGGAAATGGCAAAGACTGGGGAAATATCTTTGTAATCTCCTTCTCCTCCATATGTAAAATCAGATTACTTTGTGCATGACCAATTTCTCTGTTTTGTTGCTAGTACAGAAACAAACAAAATGCCACTAACATCAGATCACTCACTGCTCAGGGGGAGCACAGCACATTAATACTTTGTTTTCATTATCGGTTTAAAATTAGCAACGAAACCAGAACAGAAATGGAGACAACATGCAAGTTAGCACACACAAGGCTTGCTTCCATTGAATCCAATGGTGCAGGATTGGATCCTAAGAAGATGGGAAAGGGCTGGGTAACCGATCTTCAGAAAATGTAGTACTGTTGCACCTGTGCCTGCCCTGATGACCTTTTGTGGGTGTGTTGGAAGAAGAGGAAAAAAATAGAGGAATAAAAACTATTTTATAGGATATATAGTACAGGAATTTTAAAGTTTGGGACACGTGACCTTTAAGAGAGGCTTCATCAGAAGATTAAAAATAAAGTTAAGATTCAAGTAAACGGCGTCACTAAAAATTCCTCCCCCCCCCCCAACCCCACTTAGTTTTAACTTCTGCTTTTCCAATGCTTTGCTAGCTAGATGCCCCGTTTTACACTGAAAGATAATTTGGGCTTCTCTTCACGCTAATCTTACATTAAGAAAGTAGCTACAAATTAGCCCCTGAAGGAAGATGGGTACAAGAGACCACCTCTGAAACGCAATATCACATTTACAAGAGAGAGGCACTATTTTCAAACACGGGATGGATTGATAGCTTTGGGTTGTTGAGGGATTAGTAATTCTAGTTCTTCCTAGAAGAATTCTCTTTTCAGAGGCATCCATCACAAGTTACAGCAACCTTACAACTGCTACTCATCCACACAAGACTGACTACTAATTTTATCCAAAAGAATAAAAGAGAGCAAATAGAAACAGCATTTTGATAGGGATATTTTTAATGTTGGACTACAGAACGCCAACCAAAAATTCTACATAAAAGGCAGGTCAGTTTGCTGTTCATATTGGTATGAATGTCAAAGTTCTGACATGGCAAAGTTAGCATTAACACATCCCCTATTAAAGTTACACTACATGTGACCACCTAAGAGATTTTCTTCAGGAATGCCACTGTTTCAAGTACTAGGAAGGCAGGACATTGAGCTGCTGTTCAATTTTTACTTTTATTCAAACACATCATCCCATGCCCCACACACTGCACTTCATTCTGAGCCATCAGATATATGTTAGTAGTCACATTTGGAGAGTGATATGGTTCCCTTACCACCATCCATAGCATGCGGCAAGATCCAGAAACTTTGCTTCACAGAAGCAAGAGCTGTTTTCCCTCTTGTATAAGTGGTTCGTATCTGCAATACGAAAATATGGGTAGGCAACCCAAGGCCCAGAGCTGGCACACAGCTTGCTTTGACCCATCCTGCAAGGCTCAAGGTTTTCCAACCCCTCTGCAACCCAGCAGCACAAGTCAGTACTACCACACCACCCACATGGAGGTCCCCATGGCTAAAAGCACCAGTACTGGCCCCCCAGGAAGGGTGGGGGGCAGCAGGAAGAATAAAGAAGCTCCTCTCCTCTCCCCTATGCCCCATAGACTCAATCTAGGCAAGCTGGGGCTGGCTGGATTTGGACTGTGGGCTCTGCCTAGCAGGGGGAAGGAAGCAACTCCTACACAATGCAGGGAAGCGTTCAGCTGAGGCAACACCCCAGCCAGCTCCCCCATCACTGCCAGTGGCTGGGAATCATTGCCAAGGGGGGCAGTACCTGCAGGAATTGCTTCCCTGTACTGCCCAAAACCACGAGACAACTGCCTCTCAAGAGCAGTGCCAGGAAGATGCCCCAATCCTCTGTCCCCTCTCACCCTGCTCCTGCACCCCCACATCCAGCAGCTCCTGCACATGCCCTCCAGCCCAGACACTGCACCCTTACCCTCAGGCTGCTTCTTGGCAGCCCCCTCCGCTGCTCTGAACCCCTCCCTTTTGACCCCCTCCAGAGCTTGCCCCCTCCCCACATCAACCACTCCCAGGCCCCCCAGAAGAGTTAATCCAGCCCTGGGGGACAAGCCCTAAACCTTGGCACCTCCCCACCATGGTACTGGAGCTTGTGGGGAGTGTCTCCCCCACCCTTCTCATGTGGGCCAAGTCAGTGAGGGTTGTGGGTTTCTTTCCTCTGCTCACGTCTGCGCCACTGCCCCCACAGATATTTCCTGTGTGTCAGTAACCGCAACCCAAAAAAGGTAAATCAGGGGTGGGGAACACCACTGGCCTTAAGAAGTCCCTACAGTCCTTCCATCCAGGTGCCGCTATTAAAAGGTGACTATTCCCTCCCCGGGGTCCGAAGTTAAATTTCTTACAGCAGCGTTTCCCCAATTTTATTTGGGCACAGAACCCTTTTAAACTCTAAAGAGTTTTGGGGAACCCCTAACAGTCATATATGAAAAAGGTAGTCCACAAATAAGGATAACAAAACAAATGCAAAGGACCCAAGCCCGCCCAGCATTCCCAGGATTAACCCACCTGCCTCAGCCCTGAACTGGCCCCCAGGACTAACCCACCCACCCGAAGAGACCCCCAACCTAACCCCACCTGAACAAATTCAGCTCAAGTTAGCCACTCCCATTACCTCCCCCAACATGGCAGACAAATGTACCTTAGTCACCGCTGCCCCTTCAACTCTAGTCCTGAGGACCCAATTTCATTGGCTACCCTATGGCAACGTGAGAGGCCAGTCACAGCCAAAGAAAGGTGAGGATAATGCAGGATCCATCTGGCTCCCTTTCCAAATGTGCACCGGCTCCCCTTGCCCCGCCCCCATTGCATGCATGCTGGCTACTTTGCGAGTGAGGACCTCTGCAGCTCCCCGCCCTGCCACTGCTGAAAGAGTGGAACTAAATTCAGTTGGTTTAATGGCCCGATCTCTCCCACTGCCCTGCCAGCCCTTTAACCAATTAAAATTTAGTCCTACTGTTTCAGTGGCGGCAGAGCATGGAGCAGAGGAGTCAGCCATAGCAGCATGTGGAGTGGGAAACAACTCCTTAAAGAGTTGTATGCAGCTCCCGAGCCACAGGTTGCTGATCCCTGATCAGTCAATTTACTATTTGTCACCATTAAATTTCACCTCTCACCCAAAAAAACAAAATCTGCAAGTGCAGCTTTCAGATGCACCAATTTAAGCTTCTTTCACTTTTGACCAAAGTCCTTCAATTATTTTTGTTCTCTACCGACACAGGAGTGAAATGCTGTAACCATAGCAACTGAGAAAATTCATCACCTGTGTTTTCTCCTGGGTCTTTGCATCTTTCACTGATCCTGAAAATGGTACCAGGAAGGCACAACACTGGCAGCTTGCTGCTAGTCAGTTTCTTGAAAGCATTTTGCATAGATATAGTTCATTGAAGATCATAGGTCAGACAAACAAATCCCTTGGAAAGTTTTTCATTTTGATTCACAAAAAATCCAGGTAAGAAATAAGCCAGTGCCAGATCTGCATTTTACAATCATTCAAGACTGATGAGACTATTATTGCTCCAGTCCCTGTTTAGTGCCATAAAATGTACCCAGTTACGAAGCACAACAGAAAAATTAAGAGGAGTCCCTTTTCATCAGTGACTAATTATGCAACCAACACTGATTTCTCACTTCTCTTTTCTCTGCATCTTAGCTGCAGCTGCAGTTCTCTTCCCCTTCCTTGACAGGAGAGTGCATTTTGGGTTGGTGAAGCCAATTCTCCCACAAGAGACTAGAAAAGGGGTCTGCAACCTGTGGCTCTTAAAGGACTTCTTTGTGAATCCCAATGCTATTAGGCAAAATATAAAAACCCCTCCTGACTGTTATTAATTATGAACATCTAAAAGCTCAACAATGAACATCTCAAAACTTTGGATAATTTCCCCTTCAATTTTTTTATATATGAATAAAAGAGAATTACACCACACACACACACCTGTATCTGTTTTCTTTCTTAAAATGTGTGTTGTCCTTCACAGCAGGAATGCTGAAAGCTTCCTTTTCAAAATCAACTTTTTATTAGCAACATGATCAAAACAAACAATGTGAAGTAAAATTGGCATAATTAAAACAGGTTTGGGAGTGGAAGTCAGGAAGACAGCAGTACAAACATACAAAGCGTGAGGAAACAGAATATGTAAAAAGTCTTTCAGTAAACAGGTATTGCACTACAAATTGTGTCTGTGCAGTTCTTACAATAGGGGTTGCAAAAGGTATGGTTTAATGTTATTAAGGACCGTCTTGTATTCACATGCATTGTGGCTCTTTAACTGAGTTTTTTTAAAGAATTGAAAAATGGCTGTTGCTATTTTGATCACCAACCCCTGGATTAGAATGAAGAAGCACGCACATAACAAGTAATGATCTTTACACACTACCCCACTGCTATGTACACTATTCATTTAATCAATTCTACATTAGAGCCAAAATCCTAAAGTCACATGTCCCAGACTCTTTTGTTCTTGAACCGATTTTAATCCCATTTTATTTAACAAATGCTCCAATGCTTAATACACAGGATTGGACCCAAACAGAATTTGGCTATTTACCCTTCCATAGGCTTCTGTGACTACAGATAGCACCACCCAACTTCTCTGTGCCTCAAATCTCCTTATTAAAAAAAAAAAACAAAACACACCACGGGTAATGTTCCTACTAATTTTTACCGTCCATTTGCAGAATAAGTTTTGTTATGTGCACCAAGGCACGGTCAAGATGTGCATCATCAGTAGAAACACATGCTGCCAGCTGTGCATGCTCTAGTCACCCGACTAGCATCTGAATCAATCCTAAGTGGCTGCCCTAGTGCTTAGCTTACAAGGAACACAGATACTGACCAATTTTAGATGGATATTAACACTAACCTCAGAAGGTCCATTAATGTGACTCTGTGTGTGTGTGTGTGTATGTAAAATATTCAGTTACATTGTGTATTTCAAACAAATATTACATTCTAGAAGGAGTATTCTTTAAGTGCAAAATGGTTAAGCTAAAGTAGTAGTCCCTCCAGGCTAAAAAACTGATACTATAAATCATAGCTACATCCAAATGTGATTAGCAGTTTTTACTATGGCACCCATGAAAGGGTTAAAGTATCTTTCAGAAGCTGTCACTAACTATATTTATATAGTATCCTGAAGATTTGCTCAATGGGAATGTCTCACTTCACTCAGTGAATATATTGTTACTTCAGATTACCTTTGTCTAAATGTCCTCAGAAGGTTAAGTTTGGAAAACTTCATGAACTCATGCATTTCACGGGAACAAATGTGTTCTCTCTCGACTCCTTTCTGAATTAGGCCTATCATGGGAGAATTGGGGGGGGGGGACACGGAAGAGAGAATGCAAGGCGAGGCAAAGTGAACGTAAGTCTACATTTATGCCATTAGCCATTCTAAGTGTGCCAACAGCACCCTCTGATTTAAAATTGACACAATGACTTTTGCTTCAAATACAAAATAATTTTGACAGACTAACAGATTAAGACAGGCACAGTTTTCTGGCAGACTGAATGGAACACTAACATGTTTCCAATGCAGACTATTAAAAACATCTAATTCAATCCCTGATCTTGCGTAGCAGGGCTTGAAGCATAAACTTGAAATGAAACAGGTTAATAACTTTTGTCAGGAAATGTTAAATTACTGGTGGGTATTAGCACTTATAAAGTTTTCATTAGATATTAAAATGTGATTTTCATATTTGAGTTAGAAGTCATCCTCAGAAGATTAATAAATAGAGCCAAACCATGCTAGGTGCTTGTAAACATCAATTGATGATACTCACATGGTGTTCAGTGCTATGGTATCAGAGTACATCATTTAATGTACTTAGCCCCAACACTTGATAAGATAGAAATCTATTATCCTCATTTTACAGATGGGGAACGGAGAGATGAAGCGACTTCCCCAAGCTCACAAAGCTAGCCTGAGGTCTCTCAAGTTGCAGACTAGCATTCAACAAGTGGGCCAAACCTCTCTTCCTTCTCGATTTAGATGCCATCCTTATTTCTAAATCTTTCGATCAATATTTATTGCTTCTTTCACAGTTAGTTCTGGAAGACAGAAGTTGGCCACGATGCACTAGTTTCATAAATTATGGATATATCATCATATATGCAACCTTAATTTAGAGTTGTATATAAATAGGCTTCTTCCAGTGCTTAAACAATTGTCTCAGGGCCACATCCTGATCACAAACAAACCACTGAGAAGTGCTCCAACGACTGCTAATGGTCCCAGATTTGGCCATTTGTTTTTACATACAAACTAAAAGAATAAGAAACTACTTTAAGAATGAAATGACTGGTAAGTTAAATAATTCTCTTTGCAATGCATCATTCTTCTTCAAGACTCTCTATGCCTTCCAGAGAAAGTGGGATTTGACAAGTAAATTTCCCAAGCTGTTTGCTGTATTGAATGTTGCTAGAAAAATAAGTTTAGCTTAGCTTGTCCTCATGGCTTAATTAGTTAGGTTTAGAATCTATCACTCAAAATACACAAAACACAGAAAGTAGCATGATGACCGGCCTTGTGCCCGTGTTTGGGAATCTCCCTGTTCCTCCTCTCCAGGGTATCACATTCATCTGTTTGTGTCCTCCTCAGAGTCTTCATCACTCTCACACAGCTGCTTAGGCTCTGCACATACCACAGCACAATGTGTGAGGCGTTTATAATGTTTGCTACAACCTTTTAAAACTGTACGGGTTCTACATTAGCCTTGCAATGGCCTCTACACAGATATGAAAAAGGGTGCAGCAAAAAAAAAACAAAAAAAAACACAAGCCAACCAACACTTTTTGCCATTGCTTTCCAAAGGGAAGGGGAGGAGAGAAGTGAACCATGGGATTCTAACACCACACCCATAACTACCCATGGCACATATTTGTCCCGTGAGACACTGGGACAGAAGCCCACAAAGCAACAGGAACTGTGGGTACCTACTCTACAGTGCATTGCTGACAAAGTCAAAGCTGGCAACACTAATGGGGACACACTGTCACCTTTATGTGCCAATGTGGACATGCACCCTCTACTTTGTAAAATTGGGAGCTACAAAAACCAAAGTCGACCTAATTTTGTGGTGTAGACATACCAATAAAGCTAAGGCTGAGGGTAATAAAGTAGGGACTTTTGATGATTCAATCACTTTGATTTAAGTCAATCCACCCCGGCTGCTGTATTTGTTGAAAAGTGGATTTGAAAAATCTTAATGAATATGCCCTTGTGCTTGCAGCAACAGAGAACAGCTCTCTTCCGGCACCTAACTCATCCTTCCTTTTCCTTCCCCAACCCTCCACCTGCCCCAGTATAGATGTAATTCAAAGATTGTACCATAGTGCATAAGGCTGTGATCAACCCACATTAGCGAAATCTGCGTTGAGGGTCTTCTGACTACTCTCACAATAGTTTACAATCCTAAGAAATAGTGTCCTGTAAATTTCCCAAACAGGACCAAAAAAACCACACCCCTATATCAAAAATTTGCATTTTATTCCTTACTTTGGAAACACAAGGAAACCTCAAATGATAGGATGTGGCGGGTGGCCTTAAAAAAAAAAAAAAAAGATAGTGAGTCAATATCCTGATGTGTTTGACTCACTCACAGCTGCTTCTGAAAAGAATTACCAAATAAATACTGTGGTCTTGTCTATACCACATAGACGATCGACTGGATATGGAGTTCAATTTCACCTGTCTAGTGAAGGCACATTAAATCGATCTGTCTGGGGTCAGCAGCTGACCCCATACTCCTCGCTACTGCTCCCATCAACCTCCCTTAGTGATGGCAGTCCGGTAAGTCAATTTGTGATATGTCATTTCTAGTGACAATTACCATAACTAGAATTGCATATCTGAAATCAACTTAGTTCCCTGGTGTAGACATAGCCTGTAGCTGAAACAGAAGTCTAGCATTGAAAATACAATACGTTCAAGAGCCCATGACTCTCCTGAAACTAAAACTCACAGAAGTCAAAAAAGACATTTAATAATTTCATCCATGAGATGAACAAAGCCAAAGTTTTATCCCAAGAATCTTTCTTCAAGCTGTGTTTAAAGCAGTGGTCCCAGTCCTTTTCATGCCCAACATCACTTTGAAATTAAAGAGCAACCCAAATCTCTACCCTGTCCCTTTCCTGAATCACCACTCCTCACCTACCCTACTATTCACCCTTCCCCTACCCTCACTCAATTTGACCGAGCTGGAGCAGGAAGAAGTACATGAGCTGGCTCTAGGAAAGGTCAGGGTGGGTTTTTGGGGTGATGCTTCTAGGAGAAGGGTAAGACAGGCACTAGGAGGAAATGCCAAGGCTGTGGTGCAGTAGGGATGCGGATTCTAGGAGCAAGACAGGGATGCAGGAGGGGGTATCAGATGCTGAGGGTTTCAGCACAGTACTCAGTGCAGGTGACTCTAGGATGACAGTGCAGCATGGTTGGGGCAGGCAGGGAGCCTGCCTCAGGACCACATTAGAGCCCTTTGATGCAAATGTCCACTTACGGATCAACACTGGCATCCACTGCTCTGCAGGGCTCTGCTACAGGAGCCCCTGTGGCCAAAAGAAATGGCTGCTCCTCCCAGCCATGCAGCTGCACCACTCACAGAGGTCTCCTGGTGTCTGGGGTCATATATTCCTGCAGGTGACAGGGCTGGGGGACAGTGCAGCCTCACAACTAAGAAAAGCTGCAGGTGTAGGATGCTGGTATCCTGGGAGCTATGGACACAACTCTTTTCCTTTGGCTACAGTGGCTCCATGGAGCAGAGCCACATGGAGCACCAGATACCTATGTCTATCCAGGAGTGGTGAGGCCTGTAGGGAAAGGACCAACAAGTCCCTGTGACAGGGGGCACATGGCTCCATGTGCTGTCTGTTGGCACTGCACCCATGCCCTCCCTGTCAGCTCCCATTGGCCAGTTTCCTGTTCCCAGCCAACAGGAGCTGATGGGGGACAGTGCTTGCAAACAGGAGCAGCTCTCCCTCCCGCCTAACACATGGGGCCCCGATGGCTGCTCCTGGGAACCAGCCAGGGGCATGGGATCAGAACACGCAGGGAGCCTGCCAAATGTGATTGGCTGGGAGATACCCCCAAGATGAAGCAACACTTTAAGTGTGATAACCAGTCAATTGGTTGGTGAAGACTGATTTAGAGCATTATCTGAAGAGCTAGTTCTGTCAAGGCCATGGTTGTCTGTGAACACTAACCATAACAGGAGGAAAATCTGTAACACTGCAACAAGAGAAAATTGAGAGACATTACATGTTTATGAATATATCTAAGCTATATTATCTGCTCTTTAAAAACCTCCAGGATTTATATATTTCCGCTACTCTAGAATTAATAAATTAGGCCTTTTTGCTGCATTGTGGAAGGTTAGAGAGAGTCAGCATGAGCATCCAGTGCATGGAAAATAGTGACAGAACCCAGTTCCGACTTGGACATTGAGCAAGTTCCAGAACAGTAGTATTTTTGGTTTGGGGGAAAAGAGGTGTTGCCTGTTAATAGGACTACATGAAAAGTGCCAGTAATCTCATTTGGGAGTTTCATTTCAAGGGGAGACAAAAACTCCAAGCAACAAAGACAGGAGCAATGATCAAATGCTCATTCTTCTAGGATCCCTCCATCCTTCCCAGCAGAGCATTTTCAAGAGCAAGACAGTACCCACCCCCCGCCCGCAGTCTGTTGTTGCATATTTTGCATCAGTTAAGATAGGAAAATAAAAAAAACAAAACAAAACAGACACATTAGCTCAACAAACTTCAAATTGGACTGAAAGCACTGCAATGCCTTTTAAAATAATCTAAACATTCCTGGAGCAAAGACTAAATACTAACATAGCCCTGCTGAGTATAACGATACTTAAACATGGTTAGCCCAGCTGAGAAGAGCTACTGCTCATAGCTAACTTGATGTCCATGTTACCCGTACCAAGTTTTACTATGCCCTTAACCACAAGCTAATTCGAGAGGCATGCTGCTTGAAATAGAGCATCCTGTCCCTCTCAATTATTAGTCCTGCTCTTTGCTGACAGCAGACCTGAGAAGTTAGTGTATGGAATGGTACAACTTCCAAGGCCACAGTTCAAGCATTATTCTGATATAAAAGCAGAAGAACAAGAGTTACAGATCAAAATATGCAGTTCAATACCATATTAAGCTGTGGCTCAATGATGCTTGGCACTTCTATACTCCCCCAACTCTCAGAAAATACTCTTACAGGTTTAACAGACGCTGAAATCTGAGACTTTGTGAATCAAGACCACCATAAACTTCCTGGACGAATGAAAGATTACAGGATTGTTTAGAGACGCTGTCTTGAGCCACCGTTCCTTATTGCCTTTGATACGTCATGTTTAAAAAAACATTTTGGACTTTGAAAAGTTTTGATATGACATGGCAATATAGTACCAAATATAGTATGGCTTCAGTAAAGAGATGTACAAACAGCACATTTTTACAGGGAGAGCTAGTAGCACAACCCCTGTAAAGATCCAAACAATTACAAAAAGTAGTTGTAACCCTTCTGTGAACATCCATCACAGCCATTGTTTGCAACAGGCCTTTGACCACTCTGGGGCTAGAAACTGAGCGTGTCATAAAATGCTGCTCAGGTTTGTGTGGGGAGTGTGAGGGAGAAGAACAACTCTGTTCCTCTTATGTCAGGAGTGGGCACACTCCAAGATCTTTGTAAAAGTGGTGTCTGGGAGCACTTTTCCACTATATAAATGGAAAGGGTGTGGGGTCCTGGACAGAGCTCCCTCCTGCACCTGAACTCCAGGCAGGTTACAAGCATGCAGGACGACGTGCAGGGTCTGGGAGGGGGTTGTGATCTGTGGCAGAGGGTTGGGGTGTAGGAGAAGGTGTGAGGTGCAGATTCTGGCCAGGAGGTACTTACTGTAGGCAGCTCCCAATTAGCACACCAATGGGGCATGCAGGCTGCTCCACATGCTGTTCAAAACAGGCAGCTGCCTTTTCTGCATACCCCCTTGGTGGGGGGGGGGGGGGTGAGGGAGGTGGGGGGGGAGTGGGTTTCTGTGCACTGCCATGCTTGCAAGCACCATCCCTGTAGCTCCCATTGTCTGGCTTCTGGACAAGGCGAGCTGTGAGGATGGTGCTGGGGTAGATGTTGTGAATGGAGCTGCTCATCTTCTCTCTCCCCCACCCCCAGCAACTGGTTGCTTTGGGCAGCATGTGGAACTGTGGGAGGCAGGCAGCCTGCCTGAGCACCCCATTGGGTTGTGGAATGTTAGCAGCCTGGAGTTCACGGAGCGCCACATCTTGCCCACACCTGCCTTTTGTATGGAAATACACAAAAATAAAGAAACACCAGCTGGCTCCACATCACTACCAAAACAGCAGCAGAAGAGACTGTAGTACTAGAGCAATCGTAGCAGGGGAAAGTGGAAGCTGAGCTGGTCAGGTTCAGCTACAGATCTAGTATATGGCTCCAACAACTAAGTCCCCCCCGCCCCTCCACTGCCATGGGCATCACAAGGGACAATTTCTTCAGCTCCATTGGGCAGGGACAAGTAATCAGCCCCAGGCTTGCTCTGATCACTTGCTAGACCCAGCATATAGTGCCATTGCCCATCTCCCAGCAAAAAGTGATTTCTTGCTGTCATGTCAATCTAGGAAGCTGAATAGATGGATGAGCATGTGGGGAGAACGTAATAGTTGCATATTAAAAACACACTGGAGTTTGACCTTTTACAAAGGTGGGAAATCACATACAAAATTAAGTACATTGTTCAGCACTGAAGTTTGAAAATACAAGTTTTATTATAGCCCATGCAACACTATTTGGCCACCTCTGCATAAGTACTATGATATAGTCTTAAGTTACATGATCACATGCTCTTCTTCCCATGGAATCCTACCTCACTCAGGGCATAGGACAGGTGCATAAAGGAGCAGAATTAACATTGCATCAGCAGCCACAAATTTGGCACTCTTTTTCCAGGGTTTCACTTTTATTTAAGATTTTCTTATGCATTGAAGTTTTAGGGGGGGATGCTCTGCACTTAATTAGTTGTATCTTCATACAATAGAAGATCAGGCTTCCAGATGCCTCACCATTTGGTTACGGAATTTGAATTCTCCGCTTCGGGTTATGAAGTGTACTGGTTTTATGTTTACACTATTGATTTCCTTGAGACCAAGAAAAAGCCAACTCCTCCTATAGTGGCATATCAGGGATGCAGTACTTCCAAAGCCTGCTAAGAATCTAAGCTTATAGCAAGTCTAAGAAATTTTTATAAATGTATTCAGGACATTACAATATACCTCATTTGAGCTTATTTCTTGGTCTCTGCCCCATCCTGCCCAATGAGCCTCAATAGCTCTATTCTTTTCTTCCATTCCCATAACACAGAATATTGATTTCAGATCTTTGCTGCTTTCCTACCCAATAATCATAGGAGCAGTGTAAGCTAAGATTAAAGACCTCCCAACGTAAGCACCTAGCTCTGACACACATTGTGTATTCACTCAAGGAAGCCGCCTAGCCTTACCACATTTCTATTTACCAATCTGCAAGTATCTTCTGAGGTAAGGGGCAAGCAAATGTAATATACATTCCTAAAGCACATCAAAAGTCCTCCAAACAGGTGGTATGAAGGATTTGGAAAAAAGATTAGGAGGAGCATTTCAAGCAGATCTAGAGACATTGTTGCTCCCCTCTATTTGGCACTGGTGAGGCCACATCTGGAATATTTTGTCCAGTTTGGGCCCCCCAGTATAGAAAGGATGTGGATATGCTGGAGCAGGTTCAGCAGATGGCAATGAAATAATTAAGGGGCTGGAGCACATGACCTACGAGGAGAGGCTGAGGGATTTGGGGCTATTTAGTTTACAGACAAGAAGACTGAGGGGTGATTTAATAGCAGCCTTCAACTTCCTGAAGGGGCTGGGCGACTCTGAAGAGAAACTGTTCTCAGTGGTGTCAGATGGCAGAACAAGGAGCAATGGTCTGAAGTTACAGAGGAAGAGGTGTAGGTTAAATATTAGGAAAAACTAAATAACCAGAAGGGTGGTGAAGCACTGGAATGCGTTGCCCAGAGAGGTGGTGGAATCTCCATCCCTTGAGATTTTAAAGGGCCGGTTTGGCAAAGTCCTGGCTGGGATGACTTAGTGGGTGGGGTCGATCCTGCCTTTAGGCAGGGGGCCGGACTCTATAACCTCCTGAGGTCCCTTCCGGCCCTGGGAGTCAGATTTGTCAGTACCAGCATTTCCAAGCGCTGCTCATGCTGGCCGGCCCCACGCTCGCTCCGTTTCACGAGCCGCCACTCCCAGCGGAGCCCGTGGCTCATTCTCCCCAGCCAGCGTTGCAACCCACGGCCTCCTCACGGCCCCCGGCCCCAGCCGCTCTCCGGTGCCTGCAGGCACAACTCCGGCGTTCGCCTCCCGGCGCGTACCGCCGCCCGCAGCTCCCCTCCCGCGGGGGCGGGGGCCACTCTCCGTGCTGGGCGTCGCACCGTGGGGGCTGCCGCGAGGCTGCACCCCTCCCCCCCCCGCGGCCGGTCGGAGCGCGGGCGGGCGGGGTCAAGGGGTCCCCAGGGGCGCCGGCCCCGCCCCTCCCCCCGGCATTTCACCCCCCCCCCGGGACCTAAGAGCCGCTTCCGGCTACAGAGTCTCCCCCACCCCCCGGCTGTGCCCGGCGCGCTGATTGACTGACAGACCCGCCCCGCCGCTGCTCCGGGGGGCTCCGTGAGGGCGGGGGGTTTCCGCCCAGGGACCCGCCCGGCGCCCACCTGTCCTCGCTGGCCGTGATGAGCCCGTCCTCCTTGGGGATGATGAGGGCGGCGCTCACCGCGTCCTGGTGCCCCTCGACCTTGCTGAGCAGCACGGGCCGGCTGCTCTGCGGCCTGGCGTGAATCTCAGCCGCCATGTCGGTGCGGAGCCTCCACCGGGGGGCGGCCCGTGCGCTGAGTGACGGCCAGAGGTGAGGGCTCCCTCGGCCGGGAGGGGGTAAGAGCGCTCAGGGCGCCCGTAATTTCAAGTGTAGCGGCGCCCGCCGGATCCCGTAATAGCACGAGTAGTGACGTCTGAGGAAGGCGTGGAGCGCGTTCAGCATCAGATGAGCGGCGCGGACCGGAAGGCTCCAGCGCCCGGCAGAGGCTCCCGTATACTCTGAAGTAGAGGAGCCTCTGAAAGGTCCTGACTCCGGGCTACGTATTCTCTTGAGAAGTAGAGCCTCGACAAGTCCCCGGGCAGCACGCAGTGCGGTGGAGTTTTTCCTACAACCAGCTCTTCACTTTTGCCGGGCAGATTAGGGGTCGTATGGCAGAGAAAAGCGCGGAATTTACTTTTGCAGGATGTGTGTGTACGGGTGAAGTCACCTCCTGGGTGATCCAGGGAACACTAAGATGCCAGTGGTGCTGGCACTGCACTGAACCCTGAGCACCAACCTGCCACACTCCTCCAATGGCAGCAGCAGGGAAGGACTGTGATTAGCCAGCCCGACCTTGTGCTTTCCACATGGGTCTGGAACTGGGAGGTCTCCAGGCAGGGTCTCCCAATGGACAATGTTCCCTGTAAACCAGTGTTTCCTAATTTTATTAGGCCATGGAAGCCCCTTTACCCCAAACCTGCACTCCCATCCCCCAGATTAACCTGCCTCAGCGCCAAACCGGCCCCCAGGATTAACCCATCCACCCAAAGAGGCCCCCAGCCTAAACCCACCTGAACAAACTCTGCACACATTAGCTCCTCCTGTTACCTCCCCCAACATGGCAGACAAACCGACCTTAGCCACCACTGCTCCTCCGACTCTAGTCCCGAGGGCCCGATTTCACTGGCCACCCTATGGCAATGCGAGAGGCCAGTTGCAGCCAATGAAGGGTGAGGATAAGGCAGGAACTGCAGGCCCTGTCTGGCTCCTCTTACCCCGCCCCCATTGCACGTCCATCAGCTACTTTGCTAGTGAGGGACTCTCTGTGTCTTCCTGCCCTGCCATCACTGAAATAGTAGACCTATATTCATTTGGTTTAATGGCCAGATCCCTCCTGCCGCCCTGCTGGCTGTTAAATCAATTACATTTAGTTCTACTGTTTCAACGGCAGCAGGGCAGGGAGCTGCAGAGGAGTCAGCAGTGGCAGCATCCGGCCGCAAATGACTCCTTAAAGAGCCACAGCTCTGGAGCCCCAGGTTGCAGACCCCTGATCATTTTCTCATGGAACCCTTATTTTCACTTTGAGGAACTCCCAGGGTTCTGTGGAACACCATTTGGGAAACACTGCTGTCAACAGTGCGCTCGTGTGGCCACTCAGGAGAGATTTAAATACTGCCCGACCGATTAGCATAGTGCCAAAAGCTAGTGGGCTTTTTTATTCCTGTCAACTGGTGGTGCACATTAACAAATTCCTTGCATGCATAGGAAAAAAATTAGAAGGAACGTTGTCAGTAGGGTTTGTTTTGTGCTGGGAAGTATCTCTCTGTCCAAAGGAGAGCCGCCCCCTCATCCACTGACAGAATGGGAGCAAGAGTGGCACAGCTCATGCATACGCTGAGAACTAGACCTTGGTCCTTTAGCTTAACACCCAGTTCTCTATCTCCTAAGATAAACGAGAGCGCCCTTTACTGGCATTAGTAGCAGATCTTTATCTTCCAGTGAGAGCTTGACATCACTTACACACACATATGATGTGACATAGGTACAAAGCCAATCTCCTCAGCATACCCATTCCATGCTGTCTGCAAATATTCAATAGTATGTCAGCCATTTCACCTTCCTTAGACGTTTGTGTTTTTCATTATCAGTGCTTCACCATCATACAGATTTTTTCTGCATTTGTGAGGTCTTTCCAGACGTTCTCTCCACCCTGTGCCCTAGGCCTCCTTAGGAGTTTCCCAAATAAATCCTGCCACTTGTCGGTTGTGCTATATCTTATCCAACACCCACATTTGGAAGTCTTGCAGTGGTATTGTTGTAACAGAGAGGTAGCCACAACACCTTCCATACCTCACCCCCTCTCCTTCAGTTCTGTATATTTGATTTGTCAGTTTTTATTGCCACCCCCCTTTTTTTTTTGTGACCTCAGTGGTATGTAACTGAGTCTGGACTGGAAATTCTATACCTCTGAAGAAGTGGGTCTGTCCCATGAAAGCTCATCACCTAATAAATCATTTTGTTAGTCTTTAAAGTGCTACATGACTGCTGTTTTGTTTTTCTCAGTGGTAGTGTAGGTAATTTGTCAGCCGTGCCTGCTCAGTAAGCTATTAGAAACACCAGTGTTTATTTATAGTAATTTGTCCTGTATTATTTAAAAGCTTCCTGTGCTATTCATTTGTTCACATAATGACAGAGTGATAGCTGTGTTAGTCTTTATACTATCAAAAGCAAAAAAGAAGTCATGTTGCACTTTAAAGACTAACAAAATAATTTATTAGGTGATGAGCTTTGGCGGGACAGACGCATTTCTTCAGATCATAGCTTTATCAGAAAAGACTCATAAACATGAAACATTAGCCCAGATCCAGACAGACATCATCCAGACATCGTACCCAAGGAACGACAGTGAAAAACCCATTACAATCAATGTACTACACTGACTGTAGTGAGAATCTATGCCACACGCTGTCTAAGAAACTGAGGAACCATTTGATCAAAATTCTTTACAATAAACAAAAGAAGATTAAGCACGAACTCTCTGAACTTGAAACTCTCATCAATAATCAGGCAGCCGCGCAAGATCTCACAGAACCAGACTTTACCTATACTAGACAAGAAATCTACAAAACGCACTTCCACTCCCTACAAAAAAGGAAGGACAATAAACTATCTAAATTACTTCATACCTCAGGATACTACAACTACAACAACCACAGCTCAATGAACAATATTGTTAATCTTTCCAGCTACAAACTTAGCCCAACAGAAGTGTCTCCCTTACCCCAGGGTCTTTCTTTCTGCCTCCTTTCCTCCACAAACTTAATACATTCTGTGGTGACCTAGAAGCCTTCTTTCACCATCTCTGTCTGAAGAAATTCTTCCAACACACCTCTGAACATCAGTCTGATTCGTTCGGTCCCCCCCTACCAACACCAAAAGGAGAACTCTGTGTGTACTCCCTCTGATGGCCATAGTGCAAGTCTGGATGTCTACATTCAATGCTTCTGCAACTGTGCACAGATTAACATTACACACAAACAACACCAAATGAGACACAAGCTCAACTATGCTGAACACTATGCTGTCCAGAGTCTCAAAAATAATCCAGACACTATAATCAAACCAGCTGACAAAGAGGGTGCTATTGTCATCATGACTAAGTCAGACTATGAACAGGAGGCAGCCATGCAACTCTCCAACACCATATTTTACAGACCTCTCTCCTCTGATCCTACTTTAGATTTCCTAAAGAAATTACACCAACTACTTAAGGAACTACCTACTTCTATTTGGGACCTTATTCACTCAGACACACCATCTGAGCCCTGACCTGGATTATTCTATTTACTTCCCAAAATCCACAAACCTGGAAACCTTGGACACACTATCATTTTGGGTATTGGCACCCTTACTACTGGACTATCCAGTTATGAAGACTCCCTCCTCAAACCCTATGCCACCAACACTCCCAGCTATCTCCAAGATACCACTGACTTCCTGAGGAAATTACAAAACACTGGAAAACTTCCTGACAACACCGTCCTTGCCACCATGGATGATGTAGCAGTAGTAGTAGTAGGCATCCTTCAGTCTACGTAGACTATGGATGTAGAGTCTCTGTACACTAATATTCCACATGAACATGGACTACCATTGCATAGCTATACAATGTTTAGAGTTGAGAGACAGCCTATATCAGCAAATAAGATCGGGCTTTTTAAGCTCAAGGTTATGCTTGGTCAGTGAGTGAAATAAGCAATATCAGCCAGTGGACTTTCCTCTTAGTATAACTGCATCTATACTGGGGCTTTTGCAGCTGGAGATTTTTTTTTTTTTTTTTTTTTTTGAAATCACACAGCTAAAGAGAATTGCTGCACCAGAAAAAAAAAAAATTGGTCCAAAACTGGCCTAACTGTATTGATCACCTAAATGCTAGCTTCATCCACTCTTTGGAACTGTGAAGATCGGTGTGTTCTTCATTGTCTTCCTCTGTAAACCAACAAAGTTTTGAACCCAGCCCAACTTCCCAGTTCTGTAAGAGGACGGGAAGAAACAGTCAATGATTGTCCCTCTTCAGTCTATTAAATTGGAGAGAGGGCACGGGTCTTTACAGGGATAAAAGATGTGCAGAAGAACAGCTGCAGCTGGCCAGGGGTCAGCTGATTCAGGCTCAAAGAGTTTGGGGTATAGGGCCTGATTATTAACTTCTCAGGCAATGGATCAAAAAGCTCACCCTTGTCTGATCCCAGATCTCATGTTCTAGCCCAAACATCTAGGGAGTGACTTTTCATCCCCAGGGCCTGAGCCCTGCAATCCAGAGTTAATCGATCAGGTCAGGCAAGTGTAGATGTATCCAAAGAGGCCGGCCTGACCTCAGACTTTCGGTGGATTTCACAGGTCCTGCATAACGTCAAGACTTCCCATGACACCAAAGACTTAGCTGCCAAAATCTGAAAAGTAACTTTGAACCAAGTAGAGAAGGAACTGGGAGGTGGGTCCACTTTACTCAAGTTGCAGGAATTCCATGAAAGACAGTCTTTGGACTAGCTAGGCTCATCTCACCATATGCAATTAAAGTAGATCTATTATACCCGCAGTGTCCAACACGCTTTCCATTTGCCACATGCCGTGAACTGGACATCAGGGTGTGGCAAAGTCCAGCTCCCAGGAGCTGCACCCACGAAACACCGTCCACCTGCTCCACACACATGCCCCAGCACTTGGTGGGACAAACATATGGCAACAGCAGTGGAGGTGGTTCCTCCTGCGGCCCTGGCAGCCGCTTTGCAGTGGTGGCTCTGGTGAGTTGCCGGCAGTTTGCAAGGGTGTGTGTGCATGTGCCTGTCTGGTGGGGAGGGGATGGTGCCTGGGGGACATCGCCTGGCTCAGGGAGCGGGGGCAGCACCTGGGTTGTGGGGAATGTGGCAATCATTAAATTTCCTTCGGACACCACTGTATTATACCAATTCCATGTTCTCTCATAATTCACGGGTGCTACCATGCAATGAGTCGTGATAATTTGAAACATCACAGTAGCACTGGAAATAGAATCTTTGGCTACGTCTACACTTGTCCCGAACTTTGAAGAGGGCATGATAATCAGGCTGCTGGGAGATTACTAATGAAGTGCTATGATGAATATGCAGCACTTCATTAGGCTAATTATTCCCATGGCAATGTTGAAGTGTCAGAATTTGAAGTGCTGGTATGCGTGCAGCCACGGGCACTTTGAAGTGCCCATGCTACTTTGAAGAGCCTTTACTCCCCAAAAATTTCAAAGTTGCTGCAGCACTTCATGAGTAATCTCTCGTCACCCTGATTACCACGCCCCCTTCGAAGTTGGGGGCAAATGTAGACATAACCTTTGTGTAACAAAGAAAAGATTTCTGAAGGAAAATCATAATTTTTGTTGGCAGGACAGTATAACCAGAGTCGCAGCTGACCACTTTTTGTTTCATTCAGGAGAGCACAGCAGCGTGGATGCACCCCGCCCCCCCAGAATCCATTAATGATATCAGATCCCAATTTCCTGATTTTAAACGAATAAAAATAGTGTTTGAAGTCAATTTCTGCATATAGCTTCCAGAAACTACAGGGCAGAAAAGCTGTTCAGTCTTTCACCACGGGTAGAAAAAACTTTGTTTCTGGAAAACAACTTGAAAACCTGTCCTTATTCCTTTCAATACAATATTTGGTGGTTGTTGTCAGTGATTCAACAGGTAATACTTTTTCATCTGAGTCATTTCTGAGGCAGTGTCCTTGACTGGTGAGATGAGCCCCTAGCCTGTCAGAGAGGTTGTGCTAAAGGGGTAAAATTGAGGTTCTCCACTCTCTTTTGTCATTAACAGAGTCCATGACACATTTTTGTAAGAAGTTGGATGTTACTCCCCTTGTCTTGCCTTGTCTCGTGTCCTGGAATGTTATTTGTACTTTCAGTTTAAGTAATTCTTCATTCTGTCCTGACGTGCTTGTAACATTGCTAAAACTCATGAAAATATGTACTCTGTTCTAAATTGTACATAATAATTGATTAGAGTCTAGAGAGTGAAAATTATCTCTAAACATAAGGCTGCGTTGTACCTTAGCTTGCCTCATTAACATGAACAGGAGTTACATAGGACCCGATTTTTAAAGTTAAAAAAAGGCAGATAAGTGATTTTGAAAACTCCACTATGCTTCTATCTGTAACTTTAGGCCCCTAAATACTTTCCTAGCCCTGAAGACCTATTCTAAAGCCCATTAGAGTCAATGGAAATCTTTCCATAACACCTATGGTCTTGGATCAGCCCATCATTAAGAGGAGCCTGAATTGCAAAACTCTGATCAAGCTTTGGCATCAGTCACCAAACTTCAGGGGTGACCAGATTTGGTTTGGTAAATTACAGATGAAGGGGTCAGTGATAAAATTTGGATCTAACTCCAGGTTTGAATTACAGATTTTCCCAAAATTCAGCAAATTTCAGCACTGTTTGGATTTAGAACTTTGGTTCAGGTTTAGTCTTCTGAATCATTTAAATTAGCACGTCTTAATTTGCATATACTAATTTGCTTCAGATTGCCAACATCAGAATGGTCAGTAACCGCCAACACTGAGTATGGTTTTGAGAACTTTATCAGCCGAGATTTACTTTAAAAACAGGTTCCATTTGATCAAAACACAACCTGTCTTCCCTGGGGGCTGAGTGTAATAGGCAGTCCACTGAAGTAAGAGGCTGTATCTCATAGATCTCCAAAAGTAATGTAAAACATTTTTAGGAGGTATTTATATGTCTCTTCTTCCATAAAACCTACAGCATTTTACAAAGAAGTTTAAGCATTGTTGATTCCCTCAGTTATCAGTGAGGAAAATGAGGCACAGAGCCTTGGGGCCAGATTTTCAAGTAGTTTCCAGCACTTAAGCCCTCAGCAGCTCCCACTGTTCATGGGATTCAAAAAAAAAAGGCTTACATTAGTTCATGGAGGGTTGGTGACTAGCCTCTAATTGCTAGATGACAGCAGGGGATGGAACACACAGTGGTTACTGCTCTGTTCCAGAGATGGAAAAAGTACCTGAAATGTTACTGAAGGAAAAGCATGGCTGCTTGGGGCAGTGGGATGCACTTAAGTACAAATCACCAGTATCCCTCTGGAAAGAAAGTGCGCACACACACATCCTATTGTTATTGTACTCAACTACTGAGAAGTGAAAGCATCTGCACTTTTACTCAAGTAACTTTTGGGGTACTTTTTCCACCTCTGCTCCGTTCATTTCCTCTGAAACACCTGACATTGGACAAGACAGGCTATTTTGTCTGATTTAGTATGTCCGTTCTTTTGTTCTGATGTTCAATAAAAGATATCCCACCCATTGTGTCTGCTCAGGATCACAGATTAGCATGGAAACAGAAAACAAAGTGATTTTTTTTCTTCAGATTCATGGGTCTTACCCACAAAAGCTCATTACCTAATAATAAAATTGTTAGTCTTTAAAGTGCTACATGCCTGCTTGCTTTGTTTGGTGAAACTCTGGACTAACACAGCTAGCCTTTTGAGACTATTTAATATGGCAACAGTTCATTTAAAAAACAAAACAAAACAAAAAAACCCTTGCAGGAGATTGGAGGCCTAATGCTGGCCATTTCCAGCAGGAACAGAGAGTAAGCACAAAGAAATCTCTGAACTTCTGTTAGATTATAAAACCTAAATCTGGAAACACTTTTTGGTCTGCTTCACAGCTGCCAAATTGTCATTCACCAGAGATTATTTCCAGGCAACACAGCTACGTAGCTACACTACATGCTTTGAAGCCAATTCAGTCTAATTAACAATTAAATATTAATTTTGAAGTTCTACATTAGAAGAAAGTTAAGGCTGAAAATTTATCAAATGCCAGAATCAATGCCAGAACTTTAATTCTGCCCTAAGGAGCATGTGCAGTACGATACTGTCTTTAATTATTTTAACTATTTTTCTCACCAGGACCCCTGCCTCAATCAGACCACAGGATGGATCTCTGAACGAGCAGCTCAGTCAACATTTCTTTTGTACTTCTCATCCACTGTGTCCCTTTCCTGGGGCTTGACCTTGATGTGGTAGAAAGACTAATGTAGTCCATTGGTCCTCAGCGCTGTGCCGGTGGGAGCCCAAACGCCTAATAGGACCACCCAGGCCAAACAAAGGACAAAGTCTGGATGAAAGGCAGTCTATTGAGATCTCTCCATGGGGTTGAAAGATAAGCCAACCACCTGTTGTTGTTAAAAAAACAGGAAGGATTAAGAGTCAAGGTGCAGCCATATGCATTATGTAATACGTGCCATCCAAATTCTGCACTGAATAAGGAATTATTCATTCCCCCAGGGATTTTCTAAGATGCTGTCATCATATTACTCCAGTGCTTTACAAACATTGATGAAACTATATCCAGCAAGGTGAAGCGAGCTAGGATCTTAATTTACAGATATAAGAGCCCTGTATATAGCTGAAGCATGCAGAGCCTTTTCCTTGCTGCACTTTACAGGAAACTATTTTCAATATTTAAGCAACTGTCTGTTTTGGAAGTTGATCCATTAACCTAATACCAGCAATAATAGCTTAGCCTAGTGTACTACAGGAGTGATGCCTGCATGTAAGTTCATTTGTAAAAGAACAGCTATAGCCTACTTCTGATATGGTTCTAAACTTTCTCAAGAGCTTCTTGAAAGTCCAACAGTTTTTGGGCAAAATGTTGGTCTTTAATCCCAGTGGAGCCTGGACTGAATCCAGCTATAGACTGAACAGTCTTCTGCATTTTAGGCAGTCTGGCTTGCAGGGCATTTTAGGAGAATGGCAATTGCATTGCGATCATCTGTGCTTTATGGCAATAATTGAATCTTTTATCTGTTACCTCCCTTTGCTCAGTGAAATGCCTCTCTCCTCTTGCCTGGAGACAGACAATTTCTTTTTCCTTCTACGCGAATACGATTCTCCCCCAACTCTGTCTGTGTCCCTCTTTTGGAAATCTTGAACTTGAACATGCAGATTTCCAGCCATTGTGTATTTAATACCAAAGGACAGACAGCACTTATTTTTTTTCCCTCCCCTGTAGGTATTTCACTAAAACCATGACACATCTGGATTATTTTGAGGTGGCAGTTGCACAATCTCCAGAGGGGTGGATTCAAGCAGTCTGGCACAGGGTAGTATCAATTTAGCCTTCTGTTTGGCAGCCTAGGGCTGCATCTAGACTGCAGTGGTATTTTGGGATATCAGGGATCCTGAAATAGTAACTCCATGTCTCGGAAAGACACCTGGTATTTTGAAAGAGTTTTCAAAATACCCAGTGTGCTATTTCAGCATCTCTCTGCCCCTAGCTGCAAGAGGGCAAAGGGATGGCTTGAAATAGCGCCGTATTTCAAAATTAACTCAAAATACGCTATTTGTGCTATGCAAATCTATTTCGAGTTGGGGGCACAGTGTAGATGAAGCCCTCTGCGATCATGTCCTAGGCTACATCCCACACCTACTGCTTTCCCTCAAAAGAAAAAAGCAGTCAAGTAGCACTTTAAAGACGAACAAAATAATTTATTGGGTGAACTTTCGTGGGACAGACCAGTGGATCTGTCCCACGAAAGCTCACCGAATAAACTATTTTGTTTGTCTTTAAAGTGCTACTTGACTGCTTTTTTGTTTTGATAGCATATAGACTAGCATGGCTTTCTCTCTGTTGCTTTCCCTCAGCATTTCTGCCAGGGTCCGAGATTTCGTCCACCTCCCCAGCCTATTAACTTAAACCGGCCCACAGCTTTCTTTGTACCACTGATCTCTTTCCCCTGCCTGAACAATTCACCACTGAGCTGACTCTGCTCTGCTGCCCCTTAATCTCTCTTGATCCTATTCTGTGTCATAGACTTCAGTCTGTTGCTTCCCTATTTAGAATTTTCCTGTTGATCTATTAGTTCTCAAGGATATGGATTTCCTACATCAGCAGCCAGGGAGAAAAATCTCTCCATGGCATAGGTTGTGTCTTCATTATGTTGCAGAGAAGACAAGTTAAGTGAAGAGAAGTTCTATAACAACTAAATACCCATCAGACTTTTTACTGCTCAGCAACTTCCCCATTGAGTTAGAACAGCCTGGTGATTAGCACTAGTCAGAAAAATTCAGTGACAATAAAATGTAGATGAAAAACAAAGACAATTTTGGTGCCTCCTCTGCTAATTCTGATCATCTATGGCGCATAAAAAGCCTGGCCATTTTGGGGGGTAGGGGAAAGGGAAGAGAGTAACAGAGGTGCTGTTGTGACAAAGGTGGAACTTCCTGGAATCTGTAATGCTGTCTGTGTGAGCCTCAGTTTCCCTATTTCACAAGAAAGGAGGGAGGGACTGTTTGCTCTCAAAGCAGGCTAAGAGACACAGGCATAATAGTCACCTCATTCTCCAAGCTTGAATGCCTCATTAAAAAAGGGCCAGTCAATGCAACTCCATATCAACGGAGAGTGAGAGAAGAACCCAACCTGCAGCCCCTCAATACCTAGCAACCAATGCCCCGTGGGGTGACGGATTTCCCCACCTCTCAAAGGAAGATCAGCGATATTCCCTAGCTTGAGAGGTGCAAGATTGGGTTGGGAGGTAAGAGTTGGCTGCTGAAAAATCTTATAGGGTTGCCAAATTTTCCAATAGCACAAAACCAAACAACCTTGTCAGTCCTATGCCCTGTCCCCTCCTTGAAGTCCCCCAGTTCCCTGCAGCCCCACCCACTCTTCACTACATCGCCCTTCCACCCTCACACACTTTCATAGTGCTGGGTCAGTAGGGTGGTGCGAGAGGGTGTGCAGGCTTTGGGTGGAGTTGGAAATGATAGGTTCAGTGTGCAGGAGAGGGTTGTAGTCTGGGGGCTGAGGGTTGCAGGAGCAGGCTTCAGTTTCAAGTACAGAGAAGCTTTAATATATGGTTAGAAGCTTCACAGATTGCAACCATTTTATTGTAAGTAAAAGCTTTCCTTGCAGTAAATACAATGGCAAGTTCATACTTTGGCCACAAGAGGGTGATACAATCATGGCTTGCTCATTGTAAGTACCAAATCTTTAGAAACGTTCTCAATACAGTTAGAGATGGCAAATTGTATTATTTCCTTGAACAGGTCTTAGTATTTAAACATCCACTTCTATATTTAACATACTGTTCTTTTACCATCATGTCATGGGACAAAGCAATCAAAAGCCAGGAAATTCACCGGTATCATTCGCTCATTGAACACAGCTCTTGCAGGACAATTTAAAAATAAGCCTTTTTTTTAAAAAAAGAAAAAAAAATGAAACCACTGATGCTACAGAGCAAATTCTTCCCTAACTTCTTATGTATCTGAAGCATCAGGAGACCCTTTGCTATGAAAAATGCTGCTCACATAGGGATTAATCCTATAAGGAACTAAGCACTTGGAACCCAATCCGGAAGATTCCTAAAGCACGTGCTTGAAGGTAAGTTCCTAACTAAGTTCTTAGTTTTAAGAGAGCTCAGTCAGTCCCTAGGAGGATGATCACATCCTATGTCGATGGGGACCAAAATGTGGAGGCTACTAATTGTCAAAAACTGAAATGAAAAGGCCACCATCAGACAAGTAAAAAGAACAGTAGCACCTCAGATACATGGACAGAGTGGAAATTTGAGGCTGGAAGCAGTTCTGCTATTGAAACATCCTCAGCAAGTGGGTGATGTTACAGTAAGGTAGGGTTAGAACAGGGATAATGTTGCTGAGGGCTGGCCTGACATGAGTAATTAACACCTGGAAGAAGGCCTTTTTAAAAAAAAAAAAATAAGGATTAGAGGAGGACACAAATTATTAGGTCAAAAATAGAATGTTTATATTAAATAAGATAGGCAAATAAGTCAACAGGCTAAGACGACAGAATGTCTGAGACAACTAAGATAAGACGGAGAATGTGCAGGGAACTATTTACAATTAACTAGATAACATGATTGCAGAGGAATGCAGAGATGAGGTAAAGAGCAAGATGAACCCATGATCACAGCCTGGACAATGGGTGCTGCACAAAGATTCGTTCCTGCAAAGTAACCAATCCTACCCAAAAATTCATGATGCAGGGTAGTAAATGCAATATGATTTGTAATGTATATACAGGGAGAAGAATTCTGAGTAATTTTGGAATTGGAGCATCCTTGTTTAAGGGGCATGTCAGGCACAGAATTTGAGTCTGATCTACCCAGCATAGCATTCCCGTAGGCCAAATAAAGATACCTCGGTGATGAGGTCCAGGGTCAAGTGGAAAGAGGTCTAGGAGGGAATGCCAACGTGCATCTGGAATGCATTGTCAACAGCTTGGCCACATTGCTCTCATACATTAGTATTTGCTGGGTCCAGGCTCTTTCCCTGCCTGGTGAGCTTGTGCTGCTTAGATGCCACAAACTCAGAAGTCTCCTGGAACAAAGGGAGTTTGGCAGGCATAATGCCAGTGAAGTTAGCTCCTATGGCAACTGCACTCGGGGCATACCAGGCACAGTGTAGAACTGTAATTAAGCAACCTTCATCTGCCACTTGGTACATTAGGGTCCATAGCCAGCTGGTGCAAGTTATACCAGGGCTTAAAACAAATATGGCTTGTGAAAGACTCTTAGTGGGCACCTCCTCTCTCTAGAACCAAGTGGATCATGGCACAGGAAATAATTCATTCTTATTTGCTTTTGATGTGCCCCAAAATGTCCTGAATGCTTCAGAAGATGTGTTGGCCACTTCCTGTTCCATGAAAACTCCTCTGGTGGTGGACTGGAAATGGAAGTTCTGGAAGGCCTGAATTCCTGGCAGGTGGAAAATGTATGTGGAGGAAGACTTCCAGCCACTCTCACCAAGGAGCTAAAATGGCACCAGCTAGATTTCTAGAGGGATCTGAATACAGCAAGGGCACATTGGTGTGGGAGGAGCACAATGTTGAGGTATTTACATTACTCTAGAAGCTTAAAACCACTCACTTAATTTAATAAACCCTCATCAAGTCAGTGCACAGAAAAGCAGAATCAGCAAACAATACCAAATTCAGAGTGGTGGTCCAGAAGTGGTAGTGTCCTGTGCATGTGGTCTGGCCTGATCATCTTCAATATCATCAGTAGATAGCATGCTGCTTTGAGACTAGGGGCAGAATTCCATTATCAGTTGTATTACTTATTTGTTGTGTGACAGTGAGTTTACCTGTCTGTGCCTCCAGACCCTCCCTAGATGTGTCTATTTCTGTAGACTGCTAGACAAGGTATGTTCTTGGACTAGACGGCCAGGGCAGGAGGGCAACCAGATGACAGCCCCCCCCGCAAATGGGCACCAGGGCTGGAGTGCTGGGACAAGGGGCAGGTGCTATGGCAAGCCACAGACAGTGAGCTTGGGAGCTGCAGCCAGAGGGCCAGTGTGTGGTGGCCAGGGAGAGAGACATTAATCTCCCTTGGTCTGGCAAAATCCCTCATTTGGGACCACTGAGGTCCCAAGTTGTGCCAGACCAGGTAAGTACAACCTGCAGTACTCTACTAAAATAGAAAGGGTACATTTTATCCACATGTTAAGTCTCTGCTGTCTTGCTCCAGAGAAGACCCCAAGATACAGGTATACATGTGCTCACACAAAGTGAGGTGATGCACTCAGGAATCTGCTCTTTCCAGAACTCAGGCTCCACCCTCAACTACTTACACAAAAATGTTCGCAAACAAGTAGGGAGGCAACACTCGCTGATAAGCAAACCCATCAAGGGCTTTTCCTTAGAAAAGTCCGTTGGTCCATTCCGTCACGTATCAGAGCCACGTTAGTCTGTATCTGCAAAAACAAGAAGTCCTGTGGCACCTTATAGACTAACAGATCTGACGAAGTGGGTCTTCGCCCATGAAATGTTATGCTCCAAAATATCTGTTAGTCTATAAGGTACCACAGGATTGCTTGTTGGTCCATTCTGTTCTTAAACTATATCCTTAGGGGGTTGATAATACTGTTTAATTTGCATCCCTTGATGTGTGATAAAGGACCTAGTAGACAGCAGCTGAGATGTCATCCTCAGGTACCTTTTTGAAACCACCTGCCAGTAGATGCAACTTGGGGAAGGGCAAACACTAAATATTTGCTCTTCAAACATGTTTTTGAAATTTTAGGGAGAAGTCATCCCTGGCACGACTGATTTAGCAGACTGCAGAGGCTTAGCTCCATCAGGTCAGGGGGGAAAAAAAAAAAAAGAAAAATCAAGAAAACCTTCCTTTCAGTTGGTGGCAGAGTTTTAAACACATGGCTCATGTGTATTCTGCTCACAAATATTCAAGCACACTGCTGTGAGAACTTGACATCTCTGACTGTTCATAATGCATTTTATTTTTCCTTTGTACAAAAACAAATATAAAATTTAAATCCAATACAAAGTGTATACTAGTAGTAACAAGTTTACATTACAGTAAAATAGGACAATGCAAATGTTATCAAGACATTAGTTTTTTGAAACTTTAGCTCAGTGGTACATGCATTATATAAAATAAACAGCTAGCGCTTTTCATCTATTTCTACAAATGATCCCAATCAAGCCATTCAAGGGCAAAAGTAGTACTGAAGGGATATCTACAAACCCAAAGACAATTTTCCACAGAAAAACAATGCCAACAGAAATGTTTTTTTTTAAGTCATGCTCTTGTTAAAAACCTCCCACAAAAGCTATTCATAAAATTCTCAGACAGAAAAAGCTCAGTAAGTTTGTTAGTATAGGCAACCATTCAGTAGTTCAAAGAATCTTTTAGACATTTTGAAAAGGTCTCTTAGTTTTCAGTTTGTATTTTCCACACAGAACCAGAACTACATTGACTCCCTTTTCAAAATCTAGTCACAACTGGCAAAAAACTAGTTCTTGAGTGAAGTCAAAGAGTAGTGTACAAAAATATTTAACAGAACTAGCAAGGCTGTATCAAACGAGTCTCTACTTTGCTTCACAAGGAAAACCTCTTCCATACTCAAGGCTTGTTTATTTGTCCCATAAACAAGACTGCACCTGAGGGATAAAATGAAGACCAATATTACTACGTATATCCATTTTGTAAGTATATTAGAGCATTCACTGAAAAAACCCACAAGATTTACAGAATGTGACCAAATAAAATCTAGATAAGACGACCAGAAGATGCTCCATGAGCACGCTTTGTTTTGGCTAGGGGAACTCTGGATTAATGACCTCTTTGTTTCTAAGTGAGTTTGGAGTTACATATTGTCCCAGGTACTTGCTCGTAGACTTCAAATCCAGAAAGGACCACTACGATCATCTGATTCTAGTCTGACCTCCTGCGCAGTAGGCTTTTCCATTCTTCTGGTTTATTTTCAGCACAGTTCAGAACATAATGGAGAAGCAAATTTTGCATTTGTTTCAGCCACCCTACTGTATAGCTTCCAACTCTGCCACCTAGAAATTACAGTTTGCATCTAACCATTATACTGTGTGCACTCAACTTGTGTGCAGAGTGTTACAACACTGCTTACCTGTAGGATTGTGCCGGATGAAAAACACAAATGGTCTGTCTACTATAAACCATGGAGGGGATGACCTGGCTATTAAAATTGCAGCTTCCAACGAAAAAGAAAGATGAGAAATGAAGAGAAGCGAGAACAGAAAATTAAGTTAAGTACTATCACGTGTGCAAAAATTAAACAAAACAGGTTTATTATTTATATTAAATATCTGCTTGTACCTTTAGGCTTTTACTACCATGCATCAGCATTTCAACTGTTCTATCTTATTAGAGACCACGTGGTTCAGCCATATGTAACCACTGTATCCAAAGCTACGTATTACAAATAAGGCTTATTATATTGCTCACTAGAATCACACATTCCATTAAAATGTTGGAAGAATAAATAACTAACATCAAAATAAAAGACAGTTCCCTTACAGAAAAACCCAGCTGCCCTCTTACAGCAATGTTGCATAAACCTGTGCCTGTGGAACAGCAAACAAGCATGCTAGAAGCCAAGATCTGGCCACTAGATTTTACTCTTGATGCTGTTCTATTACAGGCAGCTACTGGAGGAAAGAGACATGTTTACAATTTGAGGAATGATGTTTTACTACATTTGTATTGGCCTGAAATTAAAGATATATATTTTTAGAAAAGCTTTAAGTGCTAGAAAACCAATGGTAAAATTCACCGGATCTTGTATTGTCCTTTCTGAGTAAGTACTTTTTCTCAAAAGGTTTCATATTTCCAATAAATTATAAAACTTATTTTAGTGTAATTATTCTTACTTACATATTAAATTAGAACACAGAAAGAGCTGCTTACTTGTTGCTGCAGAAGCTTTGGTTCCATCTTCACTAACTTCAATTTTTGCTTTTTGCAAAATATGAGATACATGAAGGCTTTCTGTTCCTGTGGGACCAAAACAAAATAGCACTTGTGTTAACTTGCAATGACACACCTGCTATGCTGTACATAAAGCTCTCCAAAGGAGTACGTTTCTTGTAGCTGGCAGACCAACTGTACAGCAGAGCAAAAGAAGGCTGCTGCAATTCTTACAAAACTGAAATGGCACTGGAGTTTGGTGACCATGTTTCCCTATGCTGAATACGGGACACCTGGTAAAATTACTCGTACATGCGAATTCAATGACTGAACCCCCTGTTAAAAAGAAACAGTGAGGAGGTGGAATCATTTTATTTATCTTTTTATCTTTGATTTGCACAAGCAGAGGTGACATGCACACACTCCTGTATACCTCTCTGAGGCTTGATCTACACTAGGGAAGTAAGTTGATTGCAGATACGGAATTCTAGCTATGACAATTGCATGGCTAGAATCAACTTACCTGAAATTAAAGTACCTGGCCCTCCTCAGTGAGGAAGGTTGATGGGAGAGTTTCCTTACCAGGCGCATGAAATCAGACCCTGGAAGACAGACCCTGAGTGGGTCAATCTTCCAGGTAATGTAGACGTGCCTCATACAAGGATGGGCATGGCCGACCACCCTGACCCAGCTCTGCCTGCCCAGTGCTCTCTGCCCTTCATGTTGGGCTGGACCCACCTCTCCTGATATGTGGCACTATGCGTCTCAAGGCAACATGTGGAGGGCCATGCAGGGTCACAGGCTCTCTGCCCCAGATTTCTTTCAGGGTCCAAACCAGAACATGACAAGCAGCAGCCTTTCAGCACTGCGTGGGAGGGAAGGAATGGGAGCTGCTTCCAGATCGGGGAGGGGGAAGGGACCAAGATCTGGCCCATGTTTTTTCAGGTGTCATCTCTTCCATCTTTCTCCTGTCATTGCTCTCCTGGCTAGAAGCAACCTGTCCTTTCCTGCCCAAACAGTGTAAAAAGGCAAGTAACACTGTGTAGGGCTTGTCTTCTCCTGACCAGCACCCCAGGAGCTTTTTCTAAGTGCCAGGCCACCCAGAAGCAGTGAGGAAAGAAAGGTACCTGCCAGCCATCCTACTGGTGAACTGAATGATCTAACCAGGGGCTGGTTCTCAGCACAGCACTGAGAGCAGGACATATGCTGCCAGGGAGACTACAGAGGAGCAGAGGGGCTGGGGGGGGAGTGAACAGGCACAGCAGCAAGAGGACAGTGGCAAGGGAAGCATGTAAAGGGCTGATGTGTGAGCAGCAGAGATTACATGTAATCAGACACTGACTGAAAACGGGGCAGGGCCGGGGAGCCTGCTGGCCAGGAGTTGGCATGCAGCAGGTTCTGCACTGATGGACCAGCAAAGGGAATTACCAGTCCTGCATGCTGTTGCTTTGCCTAACCACCAGCCTTGCAAACTCACCCCTTTCATCAACCACTGGACCACCCCATCCACTGCTAGTGTGTTGGCACTGGCAAGCAAAGCTCCAGCCAAAAGCAGGACTCCCTCCAGTACAGATGGAAGGGAAGAAACAGAAAATACAAGCCAATTTGCCATCCCTGCCCCGCCCCCCTCCCCCCCCCCCCTTTTTTTTTTTTTAAAAACACATGTAGGGTTATGTGGAGGAAGACACACACACACACACACACACACACACACACCGCCCCCCCCAAAAGCCCTGAATACAGGACTTTCTCTTAAAAACGGGACATGCAGTCACCCTATGGCACAGGAAAGAGGACTTTCTTCTATTGTTCTTAAGATGCAACTGCTGGATCTGACCACTAGTGAAGTGGCAACTCTGGCACACTGGATGACACCAAGCAGAGAAAGCAAACAATATCCTGTAAATTTAAATTTACAAATACAGACTTTTTTTTAATATAACTTCACTCAAAAACAATATAAAACTTTAGTGTCCACAGGTCCATTCAGTCCTCTCTCTTGTTCAGCCAATCACAAAGACAAACAAGTCTGTTTATTTTGCGGGAGCTAATTCTGCCCTCTACTTATTTATAACAGCAATGAAGGGTCCTGTGGCACCTTATAGACTAACAGAAAAGTTTTGAGCATGAGCTTTCGTGAGCACAGACTCACTTCATCAGATGCTGGTCTTGGAAATCTGCAGGGCCAGGTATAAATAAGCCAGAGCAAGGGTGGGGATAACAAGGTTAGCTCAGTCAGCAAGGGTGAGGCTTACTACCAGCAGTTGAGCTGGAGGTGTGAACACCAAGGGAGGGGAAGCTGCTTTTGTATTTAGCCAGCCATTCACAGTCTTTGTTTAAGCCTGAGCTGAGGGCATCGAATTTGCAGATGAATTGTAGCTCAGAAATTTCTCTTTGGAGTCTGGTCCTGAAATTTTTTTGCTGTAGGATGGCTACTTTTAAGTCTGCTACTGTGTGGCCTGGGAGATTGAAGTGCTCTCTTACGGGTTTTTGTATATTGCCATTTCTGATATCTGATTTGCGTGCGTTTATTCTTTTACGTAGAGACTGTCCAGTTTGTCAGATGTATATAGCAGAGAGGCATTGCTGGCAACGAGGTTTGTTGCATGGATGGGTCCAACCCCTCCGAGAGAGACAAACACCTACAGGATCTCTACCAAGCATTCTTGAAACTGCAATACCCACCTGAGGAAGTGAAAAAACAGATCAACAGAGCCAGACGTGTGCCATGAAGCCTCTTACTACAGGACAAGCCCAAGAGAGAAACCAACAGAACACCAATAGCCATCACCTACAGTCCTCAGCTAAAACCTCTACAGTGCATCATCAGGGATCTACAACCCATCCTGGACAATGATCCCCCACTTTCACAGGCCTTGGGAGGCAGACCAGTCGTTGCCCACAGACAACCTGACAGCCTGAAGCAAATCCTAACCAGCAACTGTACACCGCACCACAGTCACTCTAACTCAGGGACCCATCCATGCAACAAACCTCATTGCCAGCTCTGCCCACATATCTACACCAGCAACACCATTACAGGACCTAACCAGATCAGCCACACCATCGTGGGTTCATTCAGCTGCACATCTACCAATATAATTTATGCCAGCAATGCCCCTCTGCTATACACATCGGACAAACTGGACAGTCTCTACGAAAAAGAACAAACACACACAAATGAGATATCAGAAATGGCAATATACAAAAACCCGTAAGAGAGCACTTCAATCTCCCAGGCCACACAGTAGCAGACTTAAAAGTAGCCATCCTACAGCAAAAAAATTTCAGGACCAGACTCCAAAGAGAAATTTCTGAGCTACAATTCATCTGCAAATTCGATGCCCTCAGCTTAGGCTTAAACAAAGACAGTGAATGGCTGGCTAAATACAAAAGCAGCTTCCCCTCCCTTGGTGTTCACACCTCCAGCTCAACTGCTAGTAGTAAGCCTCACCCTTGCTGACTGAGCTAACCTTGTTATCCCCACCCTTGCTCTGGCTTATTTATACCTGGCCCCGCAGATTTCCAAGACCAGCATCTGATGAAGTGAGTCTGTGCTCACGAAAGCTCATGCTCAAAACTTTTCTGTTAGTCTATAAGGTGCCACAGGACCCTTCATTGCTGTGACAGATCCAGACTAACACGGCTACCCCTCTGCCACTTATTTATGTCACCCTGAAAGTAGGAACACACATTTGAATGGCACCGTTGAAGCTGGCAGTACAGGCCCTGCTGGAGGTGGCAGGTGGGGAACCCCGTGGCAGCTGGCCACAGTCAGGAAGCTGGCCCCTATCAGTTTTTTTTGAGTACATCATCAGAAATCAGACATGAAGCATCTAGCTTCACACCAATTTTCTTTTAGATGTCAGTGCTCTATTGTTAGACAAAGGAAAATGTTTATGGATCAGCTATGCAGTACAATGACTTCAATTTTTACTAAACATTACTGCCCCTTTGGCGAATACCCTTCCTGTCTCTCAAATCAATTTATGAAAAGCTTCTAAAACATATACATTTTGAAAGAAAAAGCATCTCAGTTACATCTTCCATTATGATTTTATCCAGCAAGAAATAAATTTTGGTAGCCGAAAGGAGAAAGTATTGAATGTATGACTGTGAAAATGCCTAATGACACTGGCCTTAATGAGTTACATCACATGATTAGCTTTTCATAGTTCATTTAGAAGTTTGCCTTTTAGTGGAAACGCTTAATAGAATAGCTCAAAGCTACATTTTGTTTTTTAAAAGTGCAATAAGAAAACAATATTTTCAGAAAACATGAATAAAAGCCAAAATAAGATTTAAACAAGATAACCTACTTGTTATTTTTGCAAAGTTTGCCTTTGACTGATCAAACATATCTGTAATGCCAAGCACTTTCAGAGGCTCCTTTAAATCAGTTTCTGCTACTGCTGTGAACCTGATTGAAACATACAAAAAAGAAAAGACTTCGCAGTTATGACTAAGTTGATTTTAGTGCCAAGGACTATTAAAAATATGAAGATATATTAGTACTCACTTGGGTAAAATAACTTGCACTCTCTTTTGTATCATGGTTGTCATCCAGCTCTGTATTGTTTTTGTGCTGATGTGAGGAATAATGGCAGAGAGAGGGGTAGTGCTTTCTGTCGGCAGAGCAATCAACATACTGATACTTTCTCCGTGGTAAGGAAGCTCAATTATGTTATACCACAAGTCATTTGGGGTACTTGTTGTGCCTAAGGATGAAGAACAAGAGACAGAATTCTTGAACAGAGCCATCAACCTCTATTAGATACTCAGGGACAGTGGGTAAACATTTTCAACCTGTTGGCAAAGTTGTAACACTACTATAATTAAAGTCTCAATACCAGTGCTGGGTTACCACCTTCCAGTACAGTTCACTGATGTGACAAGCATGGGGAGTGTATAGATGTTACATTCTGTCAAAACAATGCAAAAGAGCAAAAAATCTACTCTGTAGTTTCTCAGCTTTGTTTCTGAAAGTTAGATGAATATTACTTTGTGGGTTGTTGGAGTAGCTTTAAAAATATAAATAGCCATGCTGCTTCAGAGTTTCATCAGTGTCTACTGAAACCGAAAGTGGTTGCAGACAAGACAATCGCCACAACCTTCTGAAAGGGAGCAAGAGACTTTTTGTAAAACAGGTTCTCTTTTCCTCTCAGCTCCACAGTACACAAGGGCTGAGAAATGGTATTTATCAGACACTGCCAACTGCCACATCATCTGCTCTTAAATCCCATTGAATCTTGTGCTGCTTCTAAACGGTGAGTAAAAGAGCCTACTGCTACAGTTCACCAAGAGAATCCACTGGCAACAGTAAGGTAAGAAAGTAAAGGAGACAGGCAACTAGAGTAACAGAGGGCAGCAGCAGAAGAGCTTGGGAGCACATATCTTGCCCTAGAAAGGACTGCCAGAAGTTTGTAAACACATGTTGCACGCCAGATTGTAGCATGCTGTTGGAGATCTGTTACGTGAAGGGAACATACTGAGCGGGTAAAGACACACAGTGTCTTATCCAAACGCCACTAAAGTCAATAGGAAGTTTTTCCATTATTTTTAAAAGATGCAAAATCCTATTAGTGTTTTAAATGACAGTTTTCAGTGTGGGAATGTTCTAAAGGATTACTGTATTTTTGTATCCCATGATGATCTTTAGCAGAGTTTATTTTGGCTATGTAATAATCCAATGGTACAAACTTCTGCTGAAAGTGATCAGGGTGCACTCTGTAAAATAGAATATAGTCTACATTTTGAATAAAACTTTCCATCATAAGTTATGCTAATATTCCAACTGCAGCTGGTTATCAACCAGAGACCATAACTATAGAAATTAAAGACCATAATTACATCAATAGGATACTGTTGGGAGAGGTTTCCATTCCACTTAGAACCAAAACAAAACCACCGTATCTTCTTGCTTGTTCTATTATAGGATATGAGGACATGAAACTGAAAGCACTGTGCAAAAAGACTAACAGGGCTAATGAAAAGCACAATAGACAGTTTTCTTCTCTCTTTTCCAACTGGTAAGCAAATCTAGATATTTCAATGGATCTTGATTAGCAAAGATGCTATAAGGAGACAGAATTAAAAGAAAATTAATTATCAAAAAGACTAAGGGAGCTGAAAGCCTTTTTATAAGTTCCAGGACTTCTCCAGCAAATGGACTAAAGTACTCCTTATTTTATTGGTAACAGACAAAGTTAAATTAAGTTAATAATAAGCTTGTTTCACATTAAGCTTCTTCTCACGAAAAGAAACAATAAAAAGCCATCCTGAAATTTATTCAAGAGTTAAGAGATCTGCACAAAGAACAGTAACACATACTACTTTCCCAATATTACGTTTCCATGCAAAGGAATTGCCATAGGAAGCTGTGATCTTCAGAGGGGCAAGTGGGAGTGGAGGAGTCTACAAGATGGTTTTTTATTCTAAAATGCTTCTTACAATACTAAGAAGTCTGAGAATCTCTATATTCAACTACATCAAGATACCCTGCCTGAAATAAGACTTTCAATTCTGCAGCCAGAATCTTAAAATACTTGCCATCTAAAGGCCTTGAAAATAACAGCCTTGATCCTGAATCAACAGCCCAGGTACAAAATAGTTCCATCCTTTTTAAACTAGAGAGTGAGTTACTTCTAAGTACCTGTGCTGGCCAAACTAGCACATTTTTAACCCTGATCACTTATAAAAAAAAATTGAGGTAATAAATTTATGTTTGCTCTCTTGGCTAGTTGGTGGTACATTCCTTTACTAGCAATGTTATTTTTTTCAGATGCATTTCTAAATTTAATCTTTTTAAAGGTGTTTAGTGCATATGAATGCAAGTTACAAATAGTACTTGTTAATCTTAGAACATGGAAAGAAAACATGCAATCTCTCTTAAAAAATACTGCCAATGCACCGTGAGCCTGACCAGCAAAACCACTGTTTCAATACTGGAACTTGAGTAGAAGCTGCCAATCATGTGGGATTCTGCGCTGATTTTCAGGAGGAGGGATAGCTCAGTGGCTTGTGCATTGGCCTGCTAAACCAAGGGCTGTGAGTTCAATCCTTCAGGCGGCCATTTAGGTATTGGGGCAAACAGATGTCAGGGATGGTGCTTGGCCCTCCCAAAAGGGCACGGGACTGTACTAGGTGACCTCCCTATGTCCCTTCCAGTCGTAGGAGACGTATACTTCAAGGGAAGGGATAGCACAGTGGTTTGAGCATTGGCCAACTAAACCCACAGTTGTGAGCTCAATCCTTGAGGAAGCCATTTAGTGGCATGCAGCAAACAGAACAAATAGATATGTTGCTAAACCCACTGAACTCTTTTTCACTTGCAAGCCAGTTCAGAATTTAAATGCAGACTTCCTGAGGTAAACTAGTAAAGTAACCCTGTGCTATTTAGCCTCTTTGTGCAATGGTTATCATCTGAAAAACTGTTTCCAGCTGTTACTACTTCAGAATCTACAGTGAATATAGGCATGCTTTGTGTAGAATTATTATGGCCTGTCATTTAAAAAAAAGTTTAAATTTTTATTTGATTATTTTTAAAGCATACTTCTTACCACAATATAAAAACAAAGCAATTCTAAGTTTTTCTACTTCAAATTGCTTTTTGATTAAGGACAGGCCACATTCTATTTCTTAACTATTCAGCCTTTTTTTTTTTTTTTTTTTTTTTTTTTTAAAAAAAAAGAACATTGAAAATGATGCACCTACATAAAAATCAACAGATTTCCAAAAATGCTGACCATTCACAGTTCTTACTGTTTCATCTGTATTAAATACCTGAGTTTAAAATGTTTTCACATTTAAGCACCAGTAGCTTTCAACACAAATATTTACTCAAGCAGGAATGTGATATATTCCTTCCCCGCAACACATATAACCTTCTTTCCTAATGTTTTGAAAGGAGTGTATTGCAAAAAGTTGTGTTTCATGTACAAGAAACTAGCTTCTGAACTTACCACAGCGGAACAGAGACAACTGGGCCAGCATTGGTACTTGGTAAGTCTTCCCATCAGCTCCATTAAATGTGCGTTTCTTTGTATTTTCTGGTTGAAAACGTGATTTCCATAAACCCTTGAAATATACAGCATTTACAAGGACCAGTCTGGTTAAAGAACGATCAATAATGTCTGGAGATAAGAGATTATCAATCATACCTGAAAATAAAATCAAAAGGAAAGGGGTGAGGGGGAATTACCTTTATGACAATGACTCTTTAAGCACAATAGATAGCTTACATCTCCAAGCACTTAGACAAGTGCACCCAAGTTAATTTATCCCTTATAATTTTTTTTAAGATGAGATGCAGTCCCTTCCGACAACTTTTTAATAAAAAGCTTTTTACTTCTTCAACTTTAGCGTGTCTCTAAAATAAATGTTTAGCATAGGAGCACAAAAAATTCAACAATACCTACCACTTGTTTCATTTTTCACCCACTGGTTAATGGCATTGCATGCTGCATTTTGGTCCTCAAAGTCCACAGTCTTGACACTGCACTGAAACACCTCTTTGTTTCTGGTAACAAAAGGCACTTCCATTTTAAAGCCACTCTTTGCAAACACTGCATTAGCAATTGTCACAATGTCTTTATTCTTCTTTGACACTATGGCCTTGTTTATCTTCTTTAATACTTTGCCAACTCCTAGGTCAGAAATAACAGCACGTGTGGGAAAAAAATCAAAAATAAGTTTTAAATGGAGTTAACTTTTATCAGTAATTTCAGACATCCAAATAAATACACATAACCAAGACAGGGCAGAGGAAGAAGGCCAATAACATCTTGAACATCCATCTGGGCAACAAGATCTCTGACTCATCTGAAGGACACGACACACTGAAAAATGTGACTCTTCGTTTAATCCTTGTACTGTATATCTGAATCATGGCATGGTTTATTAACATATAGCTTTCTGGCATGAAACACAGTTAAATATTTATGCCAGAGTAGGGACAAACAAGCTATATAAATTGTCATCAGTTACATCATGGACCACAACATAAATTAGGTGCAACATCCTGAGCCTGTGTGGACATATTTACAGCACTGCAGCTTAACACAATAATACAATATTGTACCACAATTATTTTGTGGATCTGAGTGCTCCCATTTTCCCAGTAAGCTACATTCTGGCAACTCAGAGCAGAAGGGTCATATGTACCGTAATAAAAGGAAGTTCCCAAAATGCAGAAGTCCTGGGGGAAACGAAGGACTAAGGCTATGTCTACACTGTGAGACAAATTCAACTTTTAATAAACTTGATTTCTTAACCTTGAAATTATGAATTCAAATTAAAAATGTCAACAAAGCTTCTGGAAATGTGACCATCCCTTCTTCTGTGTTGAGTTTCCACATCCCCATTGCCTTATCCAAGTTTGACTGTGTGGGCAGTGCATTGTGGGTACCCATCCCACAGTGCCTGAGCCCTAATTGCTTATGGGTGTTTGATGTCATTATCCCAGAATGCAAAGTACCATCCTTACAGCAGCACAGCTCTATTCTCCCAGTAATTAATGGTTGTAAACAAGACACTGTGTGAGTGAGTGAGAGAAAGAAAAAAAAAATCCCAAACCAACTATTTGAGCTCCAGAATAGTTGACCTTGCTGGTTATATTACAGTAAAACCCTGAGTTATATATGGGTTGCATTCCTGCAACCTCTGTGTAACTCAAATTTTCACACAAGTCAGGGTGGGGAGCAAGGAACCAGGCTGCCACTTGGTTCCCAGCTCCCTGGAGCTTGTGGGACCTTGGAAACTGACCAACCTACCAGGGCTGGTCAGTTTCCTGGCTGCTTCTCCCTGCCTTCTTCCAGTTGGGGGAAGGCAGGGAGAAGGGGCTCTAAGCCTGCAAGCAGGGCATAAAAAGGATAAAAGAATAAAAGCCTTCTCCCTGCCTTCCCCCCATGGCATGGCTTTCAGCTGGACAGTGCCACCACCAGGGGAAGGCAGGGAGAAGGGGCTCTTGGCCTGCCTAGCTACCTGCAGTTGTGGGCAGCTAGACAGGCCGATAGCCACAAAGTAGCTTCACGTTTTGCTTAACTCATGCTAAAATGAGTTTTGTACAACCTGAAGCTGCGTATTTTGGGGATTTACTGTACCGTTAACTTTTTCGGTAGGATAAAGCACATGATATCCATATGTGTTCACTGTCTTCAACATCATGGCCATAGTCTTTTGGTGAGCATACCATAACAGCAGGTCTCAAATTATAATCTGTGGACTACTGGCCTCCACTGAGATTTTGCTTGTGGTCTAGGGAAAGCTGGCTGCTCAAATGGTACTGGCTTTCGTCTTTGCTTCAAACTATTAGACTACATTAAAAAAGATAGCTAAAAATACTTTAAATGCTTTCCTATAGTTATCTTTCCAAGTAGGCAAGCCTTGTAGCTGTCACAGGGTTGTAAGGCAATTATGAACAAGAGAAGGTGGCTCATGCAAACAAAAATGGTGGTGGTTCATGAGACACTTTATATTTATGGATCCCATTACAGAAAAGTTTGTGAACCTGCCCCACGTGTCTAAGATTGTTAGACAAATCAAACCAAATAAATTTGGTCAGATTCAATGTTTAAAAATCCTAGCAGATAGCTATGTTTAGAAAACTCAAATGCTTTTAAATGTAAGGTTACTTTATAAAAGGGCTTGAATCTTCAACATCTGGATATTTACTAAGCAACAATAAATCATTCAGCTGTACTCGAAACAGAAAACTGCACAGCAAAGTAAGGAGGAGACAGTGTTACAAAAAACATCCGCACTTCTTATTCTTTATAGGTATGAAAATATACTCGCCTTTTGGAAGGTTTTACATTTAGTAAACACAGCTTCTTTAAGGTTCTGTAAGTGCCAGTACTGTAAATTGTTGTTAAGCCTCACTGGCATACTAAGCCCCAGTGGCATACTAAGTGCCCTCACCTTACTCTCCAGGGGCAATGGTGAGGAATAGTGGGGATTCAAGCCAATGTCAGGAACAGACTGAAAGAAAGGGGTGTCTGAATAGAAAGAAGGCTCCACAGAGGCTAGAGATGCTGAGATCTTGACAGAAGAAAACAGAAACAAAGCCAACAGAACATCAAGAGAGCCAAGAGAAAGACCTCTATCTAAATAAATGCAGTTGTTTTTATGCAACACAGGATAAAAACATTTTACTGCCCAACTGTTGAAAACTTGAATTAGAGGTTGTTTTAATACAGCATGGATAGAGGAACTGCAATCCATCCACACTATTCTGACGCTATACCTCAATTCTATATTGCAGAGACTAACCTTATCTTTACAGAATAGTTTGTCTTATTTGTTTCTTGGCCCCTCTGACAAAACTGGCACGCCTATAACCTACACAGAGATCCATCTGGACAAAAAGTATTTTTTCTGCTGGATCACCTCTACTAGTAGATCAATAGTAAAGTTTGAAAATGATTTACAAGACACTTCCCCATTGTTTGGGGCTCAATAATACACATCAATCTTCATTCCAGTCATGGTACAGGCAATCTAAATTAGGAAGGATCTTTGGGGTCAGGAAGTCATAAGAGGCTACAGATGGTCAGCTGAACCTACAGTGTTCTCCACACAGCACCAGTTCAGGAGTCTCTGGTGATTCCAAACACATCAGGAATAAATGTGTCCTTCAATACATGCTTATGCTGAAGTTGATGTAATGCAGCTGGACCAAATAGGTCATACTATTGCTGGAATGCTTGGAATGTCTGAAACATTCTCTGAGATCAACTGAGTCCCCTGTTATCCCCATATCCATCCACTCTCTCCACATTAATCATTTACAGGTCACCCCAAAGCATGGCACTAATGTGTGAGAAGGGATGGAATTTGAATTTTCTATAAACTGACCCACGTTTATCTGGTAGCCAGTGTTCACTGTAAGGTGTGCACTTGTGCACCGGCTCATGAGAGATTCAAATGCCACCCAGCAGATTAGCACAGTGCCCACAGCTAGGTTTTGTTTTTCTATTGGTGGTGCACATTTGGATATACTTTGGTGCACATAAATATTTATTCTTTGCACAGATGGAAAAAAAATCTGCACATGGATGGAAAAGATTAGAGGGAACACTGCTGGTAGCCTAAATTGTAGAGGCCACATTATAATACATGACCTTCTCTTAGAGCTGACCCTTCTTTGGCTCACAAGCCAGTTTCAGTAAACTATGTGTAGCACAATTTGAAGAACCATCCATTAAAATATATTGTCCATCCAACCTTAAAAGTTTCAGAATTTCTTTATAAAACCCTGCATAATAAAAGATAATAACTGACCATTTACGCTGTATCTCATCACAGTTGTCAACTGCTTCTTTGTCTTGCCATCAGCACCCAGCTGAAGTATTCCCAGTACAGATGCAATCCCATGTGGAGAAATCACAATATTTTCCTGAGGTCTAGTTTTGACTATCTGATTGAAAACTTGGATTCCAATGTCTGAGCCAAGTTCCTCAAGAGATAAAGGATTGAACTGGGATGAGACAGATGTTAAAGTCACAGCAGTGAAAAGGAGAGAGAAGTGCCAGTTCATGATTTCTAAACAGAGATAACCTAAAGGAGACAAAAAATAAATGTTAGTGTTACATGTCAAAATAAGCTGAATGCAGTGTACTTGTTGAGACTACTGCACTACCTAATGTCAGGCATGCGTATTATATATATACTGCATGTTCTGTGAAAAATTGACATAACTCTGCCATTAAACCTCAAACTTCAAGCTCATCTCAAAACACTATTACTCCAAGTCAAGAGCTGTTTAAAAGCAGAGAGAATGACAACTGTGCTTAGTCTCTTGGTTATTTTTTGATGTAGGCAGAACTCCAATAAAAGACAGAGAAAATGCAAATTCAGCTCATCGCCACTGTCTCAACTGATTTCCATCCCGATTTTAAGACACTAAACTATCACAGCACCCATACAATTGGATTTAGAGTGCAGTACTGACTGAGGCAAGCACACCATAACACCTTTATAAGAATAGCTGATACAACTGTACACAGTTTCCAACTGTCCATCAAAACGAGAGATGAATGTATGCACACGAGGAGATCAAGTGATCCGAAAACTTGCAACTCTCTCTGAAATACAGTATTCCAAGTTACTTCAGATGTTTGCTGACTTACTACTGGCATATTGACATTTTTTCCACAGAGAAGATAAATTAGTAATATTTGAGAAGGTCAGCTTCTCAAAGCTGGAAGTGGGTTTTGTTTTTTCCAGATATGAGTTGCTACCAAGAGGCAGCCTGTTACAACTTACACCGACGTACAGCTGCATTTGAGTCGTTCTGTATTTTAGCTACAACGTAGCTTTTATATATACCAGTTTTCATGTACAGATCTTGAAGTGTTTTCAAAGAATATCAGTATGATTAACCTTATTTTACAGATGGTGGAATGGAGACACAAAGAGGATAAATGCTCCAAGATCATCAAGGAGGCCAATGGCAAACTGGGAATAAAAAGGAGGTCTGAGTTCCAGTCCAGAGCTTTATCCAGGAGACATTACTTCTACAAATAAACCTCCACAGGAAAGCAAAGAGCTTGTGCTGCTGAATACAGATTGATGATAAGTTGATGCAGAATATGGCAGGGGTCAGCAACCTTTCTGAGGCAAAGTGCCAAAATTTGACCTTTTGACTTCTGTGCATGGTCCAAGTGCTAGTGATACTTTTTAAAGTCACTAACATTTCTACTTACAGCAGCTTCATTAATAAATAAAGATGCAGAGCTTTTACCATTTAGGTGGAGGTTGGCAGCATTAGCTAGTCTTTTGTTAATCCACAGGCAGCATGACTGAGCAAGCTCCCAGCTGCACAGCGGAGAAGAGGTGGGTCTGAACTCTTGTCTTACATGCTGATGAAAACTGCATCTCGTGCCATCCTTGGCATGTGTGACGACAAGGATTGCTGGCTCCTGATTAATGGAGTAACTCATCATCTTTTTCTCCTCTCACATATTTGAGATACGTCATGCTATTTTAATATTTTAAGGACTCCAATTTTTCAGATGTTATTAACGCTCTACCACATGCCACCCTCCCCCCCGCCCCACACACACAAACACACAGCCAGGCACCCTACCCCTGCTGGCTCCTGGTGATTCATCAGAGCAGATGCCCAGGCCCAAGCCTCACTGGCCTGAGAGCTGTGCCACCAGAACCGCCCAGCCCCAAGCCCAGCAGGTGTAAGAGCCGTGCTGCTCGTGCTGCCCAGCCCCAAGCTACGCAGCCCCAAGAGCCACATGGTGTACACCCGAGCCAGCTGCATGGCACCCAAGTAGCTGCCGCACCACCATGCAGCATCTGAGCTCCCGAGCTGCCGCCGCTATGAGGTACCCGAGGAGCTGCTACACATGCCTGAGCTGCCCCAAGCCGCATTCACCACAATACACTTCCCCGTTCACCACATGCAGCTAATGGGGAGCGTATTGGACACCGCAGATCTCGTATAACGCCCTTACTGTCCCTTGAGGTCACAGCTGTTCCAGCTGTAAAATCTTTATCCTCACCTCTTACAATAAAATACATTTTCATTATTTGCACTAATACTAACTAGTGTATATTCCAGAAACTGAAGTTCCAAAACAGTGGCCTGGGAACACACAAAAGCTACCTAGTTTACTGACAGCAAGTTACAAAAAATCATTATCTAATAAGTCTGGATAAATAGTCAATTCAAACTCGGTTTATATATTACAGTTAGGGTGACCAGATTTCCCTACACCAAATATAGGCATCCTGGCGCAGCAGGGGTGCTTCTGGCCTTCCTCTTGCTTGGTACTCCCTTCTTTTCATGAGACTGTATATTTAGACCTGCTTCTAGAATCTCCACCACATGTATCTGACAAAGTGGGTATCTACCCACAAAAGCTTATGCTCCAAAAAAATGTTAGTCTGTATGGTGCCACAGGATTTCTCGTTTTTGCAGATACAGACTAACATGACTACCCTTCTGATACTGAATTTCCTCTATTTCTTCTTTTTTATTAGTCAATGACTTATGTGGATATACGTAAACAGTGATGACAATCATAATATAGGTAAATCAAAAGAAAGCAGCAGTCATATAGTATTTCAAAGACTAACAAAATAATTTATTAGGTGATGAGCTTTCATGGGACATACCCACTTCTTCATATCTATCTATCCAGATCTGAAGAAACGGGTCTGTCCCACGAAAGCTCATCACCTAATAAATTATTTTGTTAGTTGTTAAAGTGCTACATGAAGGCTGGTTTGTTTTGTTAAAATACAGACTATCCCCGCTACCTCTCTGTTACAGGTAAATCAGTTGTATTAAGATGAAATAAATCCACTGTTAAAATCTTCTATCTTGAGCTAAATACATCCTTCCAGAAGAACCATAAAATGCAACTATTAAAGGGATCATAATTAGAAATGTCATTTTCCATTCTACTGTATACTTGATGTAGTAATATATTTCACAAGAGAAAAAAATCCCAACTCTTTGTTTAAATTCACACGAACTACTGACAGGAGGTTTGGTCCCTTCCATGAAGAACTAGAGTTAAAGTGCATGTGCTTTTTGCTTGAATAAGAATTATGCAATCAAGCCCAAAAGGAACTTTTTAAGGAACTGAAGCACAATATTTTTTTTAAAAACTAGAGTGCTAACCATTCTGCTACCTTACCATTTATATTCTATTGTCAGTTGTACTACAACCTGCTGCTAGCCAACCAGATATTTTATTCCAGAGTGGATAAAATCGATTTTTTAATTAAAACATTCCTTTTTTCTAAAAAATTGGGATTTGTGAATACTAAATTTTCTCATTTAAAAAGATGTTACAATTAAATCTCATCACAGCTATGCTACACATACTCAGAGTTTCATTAAAATGAATTATTGCCTGTAGTCTGTCCACTTAAGTACTACTTCTTGGAAAGCTCTAGGCTTTCAACTTCTGTTTCTCAGCAGACTAAAAAGTAACATATGCAAAGACAGTCACAAGCTGGATGGGATCATTTTTGTTCTGCGTTTATATGTTGGTGGCCCTTGACCAAGCACAACATAGGAGTTGGATAGCCTAGGCCAGAAGCAGGGCACCATGAAGCAAACCTGTGCCCTTTGGAAAGGTAAGTGACTCGGGTAGTTTGCCAATGACTCTGTATCAGAACCTTTAGCTTGTGTGGAACGTAAGCATTCAGACGCATTGAGCCAACTAGAAGCCACGCCGCAAGGTTAAGGGTCTGTATCACAGAATGTAACAGAGATCCTTGGTTCTGAGATAGGCATTTGGGAAGTGCTGGGAGAGGGTAGCGAGGGTATGGCGACATGCACTGTAGCAAGGGAAACCAGTGCTGGTGAGCCCATGCAGATGCTACTAATATGACTGTGGCCCAGTCTGCCCGAAACTTGTGCAAAACCTTGGGGAGGGATGAGCTGCGTGGGAAAAAAGGCACAGAAAAGGGCTCCCTTCCATTTGATGAGGAAAGCATCACCCAGCGATTTTGTGTCTAGACCACCCCTCAAGCAATAATAATGGCACTTCTTGTTGTGGTAGGTGGCAAAAAAGTCTACCAGGGAAAGTGCCCCATCAGTGAAAGAGGAGACTAAGAACCCCATTGTGAAGCTCCCACTTGTGGTGCCAGCTGAGGGGATCTGCTGTGGTGTTGTCCATGCCAGGTTAAGTAAGATGCCACAAGTATGGTGTTGTTCTGAATGCACCAGTTCCACAGTCAGATGGCTTCCGCACATAGGGACTGCGAGTGTGCTCCACCCTGACAATTGATATAATACATTGTCGCGATGCTGTCAGTAAATATTTTGTCTGTGGTGTTGGAAATATGCTCGCAGAAATGACAACATGCATTGAGGACTGCTCTGAGCTCTAGTAGGTTGATGTACAAAAGAACCTTGGTTGGGGACCAGTGACCTTGAACCAACCTGATACCTATCTGAGCACCCCAGCTCAGAAGGGAAGTGTCCATAGTTATATGCACTATAGTCTGTTGATGTTGAAAAGGTACCCCTGCCAGCAGGTTGTGCCACTTTGTCCACCATGTGAGGGACTCATGGACTTTTAGAGGGAGGGGAACAGACTTGTGCGAACTGCCCCTTGTGTAGTCATAGATAGAGCTTATCCAGTACTGTAAAGGGTGAAAGTGAAGCCTGGCATATTGGACTATGTACATAGCAGCCACCATGTGTCCCATCAACTTTAAGTACATGGCTATCCAAACCATAGGGCTGGTGCTAATGGCTTATATTAAGTCTTGAATTGCCAGAAACCTTTGCAGAGGCGCATAGACTCTGGTGGAAGTAGCATCATGTCTAGCCCCTATGAATTCCAGGTCCTGCGTAGGGTTGAACATAGATTTTTGATGATTGATTACAAGTCTGAGATGACTGAACATCTGCCTTGTGATAGCAACCATGTTGGAAGTCTCTGCCAATGATCTGCCCTTGATAAGGTTGTCAGTGAGGTAAGGGACTATAATGACTCTCTCTCAGTGTAAATGGGCCAGGACTATCACTAGGGTTTTGGAAAATACCCTGCGTGTGGTGGACAGGACAAAGGATAACACCCAGTAATGAAAATGTTCCATGCCCACAGTGAAGCAGAGAAACCATCTGTGTGCTGGGTGGATTGTTACATGGACACATGCATCCTGAAGGTCAAGGGCAGAGAACCAGTCGTTGTGTTCCAGTGCTAGTATTAGGGAAGTGAGCATCACCATCTTGAATCGTTGCTTTTGTAGGTATCAATTCAGGCCCCCAAAGGTCTTGTATCTGTCTCCATCTACCCATTCTCTTCTTCTCTTGTGCGTGAGAAAGTAGTGGGAGTAAAAACCCTTTCCCCTGAATTCTTCTGGTACCCCCTCCACAGCTCTGATGAGAAAGAGGTGGCTGACTTTTGCATGGAGCAGCAACTCGTGAGAGGGGTCTGTAAAGGACAGGGTACATGAGGTGGTAGGTGGAATGGAGAGGAAGGGAATAGGGTAGCTTGACTGAATGATTTCTAGAACCCACTTGTTGGTGATGATGGAGGTCCATTGGTGAAAAAAGGGCCTCAGATCATGGTGAAACTTGTGGGAAGTAGGAGAGTCCAAGGGGGTGACACAGGCTGGTTTGGTGTCCTCAACAAAATCATCAAACCTGCCACCTGGCAGACTTGTAAGTTTGCATCTGATTGGTATTGTTTCAGCACATGGGTGGATGTTATTCTGAGCAAGGTTGGTCAAACATACGTTGCAAGTGTTGGAAGGAATACGTGTGGTATGAGTAATCAAAACTCCTGTGCTATGGAGTGAATCAATGCCATTGGTAGGGAGGTGTATACATTCTTAAAGTGCGGAGTGTTATGTACGAGTATTTGCTTGAATGTAGAACTGATTTGGTCCTTTCAGCAAACAGTTTGGACCTATCAAAGTGAAGATCCTCGACTTTAGTCTAGAGTTCCTTTGGCACCCCTGAAGACTGTAAATAGAAGGTGAGTCTCATAACTACAGCCATACCGGTAGCATGTGCACCTGTATCAGCTACATACAGTGCAATCTGAATGGCCACTCTAGTGGATGCATATCCTTCCTGTACAACGGACTTGAAAATAGGTCTTTTCGATTCTGGCAAATAATTCAGTAAGTGTGCCTATTTGAAATAATTATCAAAGTTGTAATTAGATAAATGAGTGGAATAATTTGCTATATGGAGTAAAAGTGTGGTGGAAGAGCAAACTTTCCTGCCAAAAAGGTCCAGCCTCTTTGTGTCCTTATCCAGTAAAGGTGTCTTAAAAAGTGTGGTACTTTTGATCTGTGGTGACCTGCATCAACCACAAGTGAGTTAGGTGGGCAATAAGTGAATAAAAACTCCATCCCTCTAGGAGGAGCAAAAGAGCTCTTATCCATGCATTTTGTTGGAAGGTGGCTCAGAAGCTGGTATTTGCCAAATGTCTGTGGCAGCTTCCAATATAGCCTCATCTAGATGGATAGCAATTTTGGAGCTTTGGATTGGTCACAGAGTTTTGAGGAGATGCCTCTTTTGCTCCACATCAGCTATTTTAACCTCTTGACTGAGGGCGACATGTTTGAATAACGCATTAAACTGTTTAGTGTCATTGGGAGGGGACCTATCATCTGGTACGACAGCCTCTTCCAGTGAGGACAACAATTGATTGGTTGGGGGAAACAGCTGCCTGGTGGTCGTCGTTGTCCGATACCTGTTTCTCCTCTGGCTCAGAGTGCTGCTGGGGGAGGAGGGAGGGTATAAAAGTGAATAGAAAATGGTGGCGGAGGAACAGGCGAATACTGGGAAGAAACAGAAGCATAGCGGGTGCCTCCTCTAGAAGGTGACCTGTGTCAATAAGATGAATAATACAGTGAGCAGGATCGATGAGGGTGCCAATAATATTCTGGGAGGGGAAGGGTATGCTCTGTATCGTGATGTTCCGTAGCGATCCCTCAAAGACAAATATGGTGAGTGAGGAGACGCCAAATGCCCATAGGGAGAGGTCTAGGTGAAGGAGATGCCGAGAAGGGATGTGGGTAATGGAGAACAACGTGGCGTGTCCTGAGGTGGCGTGAACGACTGCCTTTGTGGAGATAAAGAGGGTGCCAGAAAGAAGGCTAAGCATGGTGAATGGGCGGGAAGGGCTACAGTGCTTAGTTTTTGCAGAAGCCTTCTGTGGCTCCCTGTGAGGAGATCAGCAGCTCTCAGCGCTGGTTCCTCTGATGTAGACTGTCTTGGCGCTGACTCCCCTGGTGCCATCCTCTGCGTCGGTTCCCTCGGTGCCGTCCTCAGCACTGGGTCTTTTGTTGTCAGGCTGCTCAGTGCTGGGTCTTTCGGTACTGCATCTTTTGGCAGTCTGTCCCTTGGCACATGATCCCTAGGTGCTGGTGTCATGGACTGTAGTGTCAGCAAATCTCACAGTGCAAACGACTCTACTGGTACTTTGTGTTTTGAGGCCACCAGCACCAACATTAATCTAGGTGCCAATATCTCTGGGGATCATGCTGCAGCAGGTTTCTTCACTAGTCTCACGATTAAGGTTGATTTTGGTGCGGCCGACTCAGAGCCCTTCTTGTGCAGCTTATCTGAGCTTTTGCATCTGCTCTGCATGACTGCAGGCAGGGATCTTGTCAGTGACACCTGGACTTTCTTGGGCAAGGTCTCTAAGGTTGATGACACTCATCTTTTGTGTGAATGAGCCTCAGAAGAAGCCACAGCCTCTGATGATGAAGGCTGGAAGGCTTTATCAAATAGCAGCATTCGGCACCACATCTCAGTCACAGCAGGCTCTTGCTGAAAGTTAGAGCAGTTCACACATATTTGGGGCACATGGGCTTCACCAAGACTTTTGATACAAGAGGCATGCCCATCTGGTGGTGGCATCGCCTCATGGCAAGGGTCACATTTCTTAAACCCAGGAGAGCCGGGCACATTGGTGCTTCACAGCAGGAAAAAACAACAAAGAACTAACATATATCTTTGTTAATTTTTTTGGGGAGAATAAACAAACAAAAACTTACTGGTATATAAGAAACTTCAGCTAAATTGCTACTTTGATTTCCAGCTTTAACCGGTAACTTGAATTTTCTTCTTTTCTTTTTTTTTCTTTCTTTAAATTAAGAAGAAAAATGGGAATAATTAAAGTAAATAATTATATGCAAAGATTCTCGTGATAGTCTCACTCTAAACGATCCCCATGATGAGAGGAGAACGTTCCATCTGCAGCCTGGGGCAGTTGAAGAGAAACTGGAGGGAGCTGGACTGCGTGTGTGACCAAAAGGGCACAAACAGTGAGGGGCAGCAGCCGCACATGTGTGGGCTGGATGACTACAGCTCTAGAAAGTTCTCCATTCTGGGGCATGGGATGAGCCCAGCACCTGATGTGGAGCACCCACAGGGACCACTTGAAGAAGAAAAAATAGTTTCTTTTACCTAGTCCCTGCGGTTTAATTAGGTTTAGAACCTATCCCTCATGTATACAACATAGACAATGGCAGTAAGAGAAATCTAGAGTTGCCACTGTCATTTTCCCCTATTTTATATTAGATAACACATGACCCTTATTTTGGAACATCATGGCCACAGACCATAATGGTGATGCCATACTTTTTTACTCCCTATTTTATTTCAGCATGACTCAGCTTTTTCAAGGGAACCACATTCTACTAAATTTCTCAAAAAAAAAAAAAAAGTGAGTTCAGTGCAACTTACTTCATAATTAAGTGCACACTAAGTACAGTCAGCCTTAGCTCTTTTGGTGATTTGATAAATCAATTTTTGGTGATTTAAATTGTGATTTAAAAATCCATCAATCCACGCTGTTTTATTTCAAGTCAATATTTTTACAAAGCACAAATGCCTTGAACTAATGAGGGAAGTGTTATTTTTGCTGCTAAACCTCTATCCAGTCCAGTCGTAAAAATGCTCAACAAAATTTGTAAATATTGGCTGAGGGTTTGGCTGTACTTCACAGAACAACTGTTCCTTCAAAGCAGCAAAATCAGAATCTAGTTGTATGGCAGAGCAAGGCAATGCAGGATTAGTCAGTCAAAAATACCTTGCCAAGATTGCTAGTAGTGATTATATCCAGTTAGCAAGCTCTTCTTCACACTAGTTTAAGGTAGTCCACAGGTCTTCACTTGCCTAAAATTCTCAGGATCTTATCTTCTTGCCCAGCTAAAGTTATCAGCCTCAAGCACTATCAGTCTCCTTCCATGGGTCCTCTCTATTTCTGTGCCCTTTCCCTCTAGGCATTTACCATTCATCAGGATTTTCCAGATCTGAAAAAGTGAGTCTGTCCCACAAAAGATCATCATCTAACATACTGTTAGTCTCAGAACGGTAGCCACGTTAGTCTGTATCTTTACCAAACAAAAAAGTAGTCTTTAAAGTGCTACAGGGCTATTTACCACCACAGTTCATCCGCTCTAGGCATTCCAAATTCATTCCTTGCACAATGATCACCAAGCCCTCAGAGATAAAAGACAATATTTGTCCTTCTTTGGAACTTCCCAGTGTTCCATCAGCACGAGTTCCATTTTTTTTTTTTTTTTTTTTTTTTTTTTTTAAAAACACCACATATTTAGTGCTCTAGGACAAGGAATGACAATGCAGGGTTTCATACACCAATGAAGGACATCACTGCCTAACCAATCACTGTTTAACAAATGACAGTTGGTATCTTTTTGGGTTTGTGACATTTAAAAAAAAAAATGAAGTCAGGTGCAGTCAATTTGTCTTGCTGCAGTAGTAGTAGTAAGCCTCTTCCACTCCTACATGTTGGAGCATAGACCATTGATGGCCATTCACCAACACCCCATGTCCTGGGCAGCCCTTTCGCAGTTCTATGCAATATTGTATTACTGTATGCTAGGCACCACAGTCACGGAACAAGATTTGACAGTACTTGGTATTGTACAATTTATGAGGATAAGAACATTTACCTACCACATGGGGAGAGGTATAAGAATAAATTCATTAAGAGATTGTGAGGCTACTCTAATACAGCCATAAAAGCATCCAGGAGGGATAAAATGGTATGTTTATTAAAAAAAAATAGAAGTGGAACAAATATTGAGAAGATTTTTTTGGCCAGTCCTGAGCCAGAAAATTCAGCTACACGTGGGAAAAAAACAGGATACAGTTTCAATACTCAATAGGATTTAGGGCATTTAGTCATCACATTCCTCTTTTCTTCCCCATCCCCCACAATTGCCAAAGCAAGAGACTATTTAATACACAGGGTGTGAGCTGGAAAACTAGGTCAACAGGAGAAAGCATTATTTCACTGAACATCAACTATGCCAGACATTAAGAAAATTTGTGGTAAATCTGCAGTTGGCATAAATTGTCATAGCTTAATTAATTTAAATGGAGCTATGAAAGTTTACACCACTTGAGGATCAGCTCTTTATATACTGGGAAACGTAACTGTCCAATTTTTGATCCAACAAAGTTGGAAATTTAAGTTTATTTAAATGTACAGAGAAATTAAATTACATATTTCCTAATGAACCACAGAGTATCAAATATATTAGATCAGGGGTGAGCAAACTTTTTACATAGGGCCCCACTTTTCAACCCTACAATTAGCAGGGCCCCCCCTGGATGGGCTTGTAAGTGATCAGAGGTTTCCTGGAAAGGACACGACATGCTCCCTCAGCAACAGGAGGCAGAGAAGCAGCAAATAAATCAGCTTTCTGAATGCCACTTTCTCTTTTCAAAAGCTTGGCTTTTATTTTTAGTTCATTCAAAGAAGTGAGACCAGCAAAACAAATTTATGAATTTCCTTTTTTAATCAACTGGACCCAGGGGATAATTTCTCTGACCCTGGCCCTAAACAGTAAGAGGTTGATATCAATTGTGCTAGTTTTGTAATTTACACTGCTTCTTACTGTACAGGATTCTCAGCAGCAAAGAAAATGTGTTCCTCTCTCTTTATACCAGACTCTCAGAAGCGTCAAAGCATGCCCAGCCCAAGGTGTCTTCAGGAATTAAGTCTGAACACAACTTATAAAACAGAGTTAGCATTTGTAAAGGAAAGCCCACAACCAGTGCTTGGGAGAACCCAGCATGCTGCTGAAGGAGGACTTACTTTTTTTGCTGGCACTGCCTGGTGGGAGCAGGGAATGAGCAGCTGGCAGGTACTGATCCAGTCTGACCTGGGAGCAAAAACTGTGTAGTCTTCACAGTGTGAAGTATTTCTGCTTCTCTAAGCACACTGTCCCCCAGACTCTCCTGCTGGCAGCTGCAAGCAGAGCCTTTTATAAGGCACAGAGTATGGTGTGTGCAGTGAGAAGCTCAGCCTGAGTTCACCTGAACACTTGGCCACCACTCACTTCCCCATGGAAGGGTCATAAATCAAGCTTCTGTCCTGTGGCAAAGCCATACTCTCCTCCCAGGAAAGACACCCAGCACCAGTGGGGCTGCCTCAGGCAAATCAAAAAGACAGCTCTCTGCAAAGGTCAGCAAAACCTGAGCAGAATGACAGCAGGGGAGGCAGTGAAAGCTGCCAGAAGGGCACAGCAGGACTTTGCACACCCCTGTATTAGATATTTATTTCCAGGAATCTACACCTTAGGGTTCAGAGATCCCTTCTGTTCTTGTTGTTACAGAAACCTGAATTCTAGTCTCATCTCTCACTCGCTTGCCACTATGAAGTCACTTAAGCTCTATACCAATTTTCTAATTTACAAAACAGAAAAGCTTTCCTATACCCCTCTATCCCCAGAAGCTATAAAGCTAAATTAAGTGTACAATGGGATGAGATCATCACCTGGAAGATGCTGTAGGTGAAAAATACTATTGCAGTGAAAGAAGCCCAAACTCAGAAGCAGTCAAGGATACAACAAATAAAAAGGAGGATTTCACACGCATTAGCCCTAATTTTTCTGGCAGAAGGTCATGCAAGTTACACATTTAGTATGATCTGCTGATTTGATTTCTAGTTCTTTGAAAATGTTTAAAATTATCTGCAACAGTGTTATCTTTGCATAATTGTGTAAAAGCTATTACTTGTGTTGTTGCTTATTTTAGAGTGACCTTGGAAGTCACATTCCATCACTAAATAACTTCAAACACAAACAGTGGGTTTACAACTCTTGCATATTGGGTCCACAATAAGCAAAGAACGTTAGCTAGTCAGGACTTAGCGCAGAAGCAGATTTGACAAGAGCTGGGTACAAACTCATTTGTTTCTGAGACTTATGATAAGCAGGACAACTAATTTGAATTTATAGTATGACATGCCCTATCAAGTCTTGATCAAGAGAAACTGCTGTAAAAACAGGTATGCCAAGACAGGTGCTATAAACATTGTCTTCCAGTTTCACTTGTTATACAGGCTGAACCTCTCTAGTCCAGCACCCTCTAGATCTGACTGGTGCCCAACCACAGCAAACATTGTCTAGCAGCATTAGCAATACTTCCCACTGCTTACTGTGCTCTGAAAAGATCTTTACGGGTAAATTACAGCTAAATAACAGCACAGAACACAAAGCCTAGACGAGCGGCTGTAAATAAGCTTCATGGGATCACGGGAAACTTGGCCACACTTGTGACAATTTGTCATCCGGCTAACTAAAATCATGCCAGATTACTGATCGTACTGGATTAAAGCATGCCCGATTAGAGAGGCTCAACCTGTAACAGATATGCCAAAGTGAAAGATTGCTTGTGTCTATACAATTATATGATCATACCACTCAATACGCAAACTCTCAGTGGTGGATTTTTAGAGAGTATTTAACCTGAGTGTTTAGAAAGCTTAATTCATATTTGTTTGGGATGTGCAAACCAGGATTCAAGTATTTAATTCCAGAGTTCAAAGGCTAGGAGACTAGTTTTCTGTGAAACTTTCTACAATAATGAATTGGCAATTTAAGTGTCAAATTCTGCACTCTAACAGAGTACATGCAGATTAACTTCATTGGTAGCAGGATATTTATACTCAGAAAAGCTTCAAACATTGGGCTCTAGTGGGATGATGGCAGCTACTGAACTATACGGTCATTTCACTCACATTATCAACTCCTCCAGCACAACTGTATAGGACTTAAAACTGTCACAAACAGCTGGCATGGTGTGCACAGGGATAAACTAATTTCTAGAGAACTCCTTGTTTTACGATGACAGATCAATGAAGACAACAAAGTGCTTGTGCTCTTTTGTTTATTATTTACAAAAACAGCCTGAAATATTCCTTTAACCCTTCCTTAAAACATATGAAGGTCCAGGAAGTCAAATCTAGTCCTTGCTGGTTTTGGTGAAATTACTGATGTGCAATGTTGCTTATGTTTAAATGTGCAAGTTACCCATGCCCCATGCTAGGGGAGGATGAAACTCCAAGGATCTCAGCTAATCTGTCCCTCAGGAAAAATGCATTCTGGCCCCATAAACGGTAATCATTTAGACCTAGAGCATGTGGGCAAGACCCACCAGGCGCATAACTGGAAAAGAATTCTCTGTAGTAACGCAGAGCCCTTGACATCTAGTGTTCAGTCTCTAGCAAGTGGGGATGTTAAGAAACCTCTTATTTATAAATATGTCCAAGATATTTGTGTTCCTTTTTCAAAAAAAGCATCACACAAAGCACTTGTAAACAGCATCTATTTAATTAATCTGGCTATCTTTCATTTTATCACTGATGACTTAATTCTACCCATTTTCCATAGCCTCTGGGAAAGGCAAGACCTGAATTTCAGCACAAACAAAAGCCTCACATCTTGCAAGACTTCATGTGTCATAATAAATCAGAGGCAGGCATCTCTCCATGCCTCCTTCACTGCTGTGCAGATCCCCTTTAATTAGGCTCTAAAAAGGTACTACTTGATTTAAAACCCAGGCAGAACTGAAGACCCCCATCTCAACCCTTTGCACCATATAATAAAGATTCAAAGTATGTCTGGCTAACTTGTGCCACAAGCAACTCCATGAATGCTCATCAAGAAATGCTTGTAAATTTTAAAAAATTCATTTGATATCTCCTCCTACAATTATTTTTATATTTAATAGATTATATTCATGGTGATGACCAGGCACAGGCCAAGGATAAAAAACTGGCAACTACAACACCATTCTCTTGAAAGTGAACAGAGACCAACTACATACATGATCAAACAAGCTCCTTAAATACCTAAACCTCATCAGGTAAGAAGTTCAGCACAGTGATCATGAAATAATAAATAGTGTTATTTTTGATCTTTTCCTCTTTATCTTGAGGACATTTCTGGGGGATCTCAGAGTTCCTGTGTCACAGCCAGCGATGAGAGGTTACATGAGATTATGGCAAAAGTCTCCTTTACCAGACTCCACATCTACACTGAGGTGCAGAAGTTAGCCGGGGGTGGGGGGAGGAGGAGGAGGATGAATTCTGTTAGTAAAGTAGAAATTCACAACTATCCAGTCTGTTGCCTCTCATGGAATTCCAAGATGATGCTAAGAGCAAGTGGGACCCAGATGAGGTTTCAGTCTTCATATATGAGGCTTGATCTATACTAGAGTTAGGACAACCTCAGGCAGTTTATGTAAACCCAATTATATCACTATCTAAACTACACCCTTGCTTCTGCCAATACAACCCTCTTACAGCATCAGCATAGTAACTCCACCTCCACAAGAGGCACAGGGCTTATTAACATATGTGTAGTTAGGAAGACACTGAATTCCTTATTTCAGCTGTGGGGCTATGAAACTGACAAGAAAGCAGGTTCCTGTCTCCACAAGTGAACTGCAACTGGGTCTCTTCTCCAAGCGGGGCTGCCACCTATGCTCCCAGTTGGATTCCCACATTCAACAGGCTCCTGGCTCCTCACCACTGTTCCGTGTAAGCTGTGCACTTGTGTGGCCACTCAGAAGAGATTCAAATGCTACCCAGAAAATTAGTGCCCAAATAACCCACACACGTGTATAGTTAACTGCCCCATGTAGTGGTACCTAGACCACATTTCAGAAAAAGATTAAGTGTCCTCTACAGCCTTACTTGAAAGCCAGCTGGTCTTTAGCTCAAGCTATAGAGGTGCATGCGAAAGCTCCAGAGGCCCCAGGTTTGAGCCTGCCTGAGGGCAGCTACATCCACATCTAAGTCGTTTGTTTTCTTCAGCACATGGATGGAAAAGGTTAGAGGGACACTGCTCCCCAACAGGAGTGCAGCTGCCAACTGGACTCCAAGAATGGATCTTCCTACCAGAGGTGAAAATCATCAGGCAGCAGCTGGGCTTCCAACAGGGAGCTGCAAGCCCTGGCTATAAGCCCTCCATCCTGCCACCTGACAGTGGAAGCACTCCTGATGAGAATGTGCACCGCAGACAGAGGGTAGCATGGACATCAGACACCATTTTAATTATTGTGGTGACTGTAAGTTAACCTAACATAGCTTGATTTAAGACTGCTGCATAGATATGCTCTTACACTACTTTAAAACAAAATCAAACCAGAAAAAGACAAACGGAGAAGGAGCGAGGATTCCAGTTACCATGTGTGCATCCAATAGCTGAATCAATAGGGTGAAAATGCTGGTTGCCAGATGTAAGAATTAAGTAGTGCTGGTATCTTTCCTTCCTAAAACTGTTTGACTTCACAATATTTTGAAGACCCTTGCAGTCAAACAGGTATTTTTTTTAAATCTAACTCTAGCCTGTAACGTTTAGACCACAAATAGCAATGTAAGCATAAATAGCAATGCAAACATAAATAGTTTCTAGTGACAAAACAGTGATGCATGCCAACATGCTAAATCATCCTGTGACTAGTTTTTAGAGAATGTGCATTCAGAAAGTAGCCATGTGGTCCTGGGATACTAGAGCAATAAAATTGATCATATAATTTTTTTTATTAGACCCTCTCATATAGAAGCTAGTCCAATGAAATATATTACCTCACCTACTGTATGTCTTGGAGAAACAAGCTACTTCTAACCTGAATTATGAGTATTTATAACAAAAAAGTACATTTAAAAGTGGAACAAATTTTGGAAACTACCTTTTCTGGTTATCTGTAAGCCTTCCTTAATAAAGGTTCCTTTGGACAGAGTACATACAGCACTCTTCATACTAAAATGAGGATCTGGGGAGATTTAAAAAAAGAAACCCACAGAATAAAATAATCAAATTTATAAATGAACGTGGTCATACAAGGCTAACTTTGGAGTCTGCTTAGATTATCTTTACCACACGTCTCTCCTTTTGGAAAGTCTATTTTCACTCCACTGTACCACAATGTTCAGTCTAATTTGCTATTAAGTGATAAAAAGATATCCAAAAATGAGACGGTCTCAGACAACCCTGTTAATGAAATTCTACTGAGTTTTATAAAATCAGCACAGAAATCTATTCATCCAGGTACAATTACACTCACCCATATTTGCAGTAATAAAACCTGAATGGTATCTTACTTGCTTATTAATATAGAGAAAAATAACTTGGCACAAGCAAGCAGACTTTGCAACATTAAGTTTATTGACTTGCAACTGTAGTTTACAATGTGCATTTTAAAAAAAAAACTCAACCTCAATAAAGAGTTCAAGGAACACATTCCCCTTCCTTCAGATAAAGAACTGTTGGCGCCTTCTTGAAATATAAACTCAATTTTCACTTGATTTAGTTAAGGCAACTCCACTAACTAATTTTATGGTACTCTTAGAATTCAAAACTCAGTCATTTGCCATTAAGGCTGTTGCACTATCATGCTCCTGTCAGAGAGGCCATAGTAATGAGGCAATTTGAAGCAAGCTAATGAGGTGCTGATATGCATATTGAGTGCCTCATTAGCATAATGGCAGCCTCACAAACAAACAACTTTTCAGATTGAGAGTGAAGATGGAGGCAGCTTCAAAATAAGCACCCTGCTTCGACATTCCCTTACTCCATTCTAGTTCTGCGGGACTAATGGAACATTGAAGTGTGGCACTTATTTCGAAGCTGCCCCCAATCTTCACTATCAATCTGAAAAAAAATCGAAGTTTTTTCACGTGGCTCCCATTATGCTAATGAGACGCTGCATATGCATATCAGTACCTCATCAGCTTGCTTCAAATTGCCTCATTACCATGGCCCCCTCCAATGGGATCATGGTAGTGTAGCAGCAGCCTTAAATTGACTCCTGACTTTACAATCCTGCGTACCATGTTTAGGAACTGCCAGTCTTCAGCCCTCTATAACTTGGTTTTGGTGATAAACAACAAGCACTCCCGTGGCACCTTAGAGACCAATAATTTTGTTAGGTCATGAGCTTTTGTGGGCAAAACTCACATCCTATTATTGTGAGTAGAAGAAATATTAAATATACCAGAAAGAGAAGAAAACATTACTCTAGGTATAAGACACAACATTAAGAGTGCATTTTTCCTTAGGATAATTTCGCTACTTCATTCCTGAATTCAGGTACTACAGGAGATTCCTCCTCCATTATCCCTGAGGGATTACACAGAGCCATTTTTTCATTGCATGGGTGTTAAATGTTTTGCAAACACATGGGCCTTGCACCATGCTCCCAGTCAGGCTTGTAACTATTACAATGGAATTCTTTAGGAAAATACCTTCAGCTAAGAATGCTTTGCCCTCTTTCCAAACAGGTGTCGTATTTAAAGAAAGGGAGCCACAGTAAAACAGAGAACCCTTAGAATGGGCACAGAATTCATGTGGAAAAAATTATTTTTTGCTCAGAAAGTGTTTAACATTATTCAAATTGAAGTTTCCACATATCTATCTTCACATCCAGATAGATTAAAATTCAGTGATCTAACCTGGTGATAGTCAAAAGCATGACCCTAGTGGCCACTGGCGAGGGCCTCCTCTGTCAGGAATGAGAACAATCTCATAGTTAAATCTCTAATTGCTCCATTGTGCATACACAGAAGAGATTCCTAATCAGTATACTTCCCTGAGGGGACAAGGCTGATGTTCCCTCTAGTTCCTCTAAGAAGGAGTTCAAGTTCCAGGCACCTATGTTGCTCTGGTTCTAAAATCTTTGAGACATATGAACTGGATTGGCTACAGAAGGGCTAAAAGTTTTCATCCCGGGTGTTCCCCCTGCTAGACAGCAGGGCCACAGGCCTGACTGTGGCTACTGAAATGAAAAGGTAAACTATTTGTATTGTGTATTAGATTCAAAAATTGTATAAAGGACCAACCTACTGTCTACCCAGTTGTGCCAAGAACTGGGCAAATACTCAGTAAAACAAAAATAAAAGCTAGGCTCCTCCAGTTTATTTAGTGGTACTGGAATACCTAATGTTTCAACTGCTCTAAGCAGTCAAAATTAATGAGGGCAGGAGATGGGTACAAGTCTTGTGAGACCTCAAGACTTTGGGCAAGGAACTACTTATAACAACTTACAAAGAGTCCTGAGGCACCTCGGAGAGTAAAAAATGAAATAGCTCCAAGTGTGCAAGACTCACTTCCTTAGACAATTGACACAACTTTGTAAACTATTTATAAGAAATAATCAAACTGTCATGCATGCCATCAGCAGCACCTTTTGGCCAACTGTTTCAAAGGCTTCTGAAAGGTCACAAAGCAGAAGCATGAAAGTTTGTCATGTCCATACCCATAAGAAAGTTCTTAATCCATATCAGATGCATCAGTGCCATGTCCTAAGCAAGTTGTTCCCAACATTCAATGGGAAACAATTCCATGGCACACCCACTTTTTTCAGGTGAATTGACTGCTCATAAATGTCACATTTGCTTACATTTACTATAGTTACAGTCTTGTTAGAGAGGTTTGCAACACAGTAGTGCATACATCAAGCTAAATAAGAATCAAATGCTTTAATGCTTCAAATCTACCACAGAAAACACCATTTTCCAACAGGTCAGAAAAAACAGGCAGGAAAGTGAACATGTGCCACACGAGGAATTTTGAGTCATTGAGTAATTCCTGAAAATTTGCATGAGGAGGGGAGTGAGCAGAGGCCTCTCCAGAGAATAAAAGATCCTCTGAGGGGAAAGTGATGAAATTTCACAGCGTACTTGGACAGTTCTCACAGCACACTGGTTGCAAACCACCATGCCCTATACCTTGTGCTGGAGGTACAGTAAACCCTCAATTTTACAGACCCAGATTTAACGGACATTGGGAACAACAGACATCCACCAGACCCCCATTTTTTCTAAAGCCCACTTAACGAGGGCCCATAAAATCCTACATCCTACCCTCCCTGGAAAAAAAAGAACGAACTTACCCCATCCGCCAGAACCACCAGTGCCTTAACAGTCACCACTGCTGGAGCTGCCACACACTCCTCCCACCAGGGATGGGGTGCGTACTTGGGCAGACAGCGCTGGTATGCCCCCATCCCTGGTGGGAGGAGTGTATGGCAGCTCCAGTAGCCATGCCATGGGCTCTGAAAGCTCCAGCTGTGTGGCACAAGGGCAACTGCAGCAACGGCCATGGCAGGCTGCTCCTGCAGCCATGGCTCCTCCTGCAGCCACGGCTCCCCCAGTAGCGGCAGCTCCAGTGGCTCCAGCAAGTTGCCATTTGGCGATGGGGGTGGGGAATCTGAGATAGCCTGGCTGGGGGGACACTAGGGCAAATAGCGTAAACAGACGCATATAACAGACTTTATCAATGACAAAACCCCTCCCCCTATAAGCCCGTTATATTGAGGGTTTACTGTACTTACAAGTATAACAAAGAACAAGATTTTTATTTAGGAAGATTTTCTATGTACACTAAGATTTCAGAAGTAGTTTATTCATCAGTAAAAACCTGCTTTGCTATTATGTGAAAAGGTCATGTGAAATACTGATAACTGAAGAATGGAATAGGACAGACATGTCTATATTATGACATTACTTCTTTGTTACAAGGCTACTAATTTCATTCACAGTGAAAAGCACAGTTTTTATATCACAATGTAACACATGTAATATATTAATTCTTTGAAGAACGGTTAAGGTTGACCAATATTTCCCACTTTTTTGCCTGTTTTCAGTTGCTGATAAACATCAAACTTTAATAGCTGAAGCTGAAGTTTTCCATACCAAAGTCTGCCTGAGGCAATTATTATTAATTAAATTACTACTACTATTATTTTGGCCACTTCAGAGAATGAGAATGAGACTATGAAAAATGTATCATTTTCTCCATGTTCCTCAAAAAAATTGAGACCATTCCTTTAAAATGCTCTGGCTTTATATAGCACAGGTTCTCTCTCCTTCCTTACCCCACCCCTGCAAGACCAAAAAATGCAAGTTCATAGAATCATAGAATAGTAGGACTGGAAGGGACCTCGAGAGGCCATCGAGTCCAGCCCCCTACCCCCACGGCAGGACCAAGCACTTTCTAGACCATCCCTGAAAGCCATCTATCTAACTTCTTCTTACATATCTCCAGTGATGGAGATTCTACCACCTCCCTGCTTCCCCTGTAGAAAAACGTGATTTGGTAGTTAAAGATTGTGTCATAATGCACATGAATGTGTAAGAATACGAATGGGCAGTCTAACTTTTGGTATTGCCTCATATTTAAGTCCTTAGTTTTGAAATGGTGTTCTGGTGATGTATCTTTTGTGTGGAATGTGCAACGAGTGGGATAAACATGATTTTATATAATTGGAATAAAAATGAAAAACTGAAGAAATCAATCAGAATATACATAAACTAAGATTAAACAATTTCCCATTTGTCCAGCAAGCTATTTCCATTGTATATGAAGATATACTTTATATCCTAAAATGTGACATTGTAATATATATTTTCAGTGTATCTAAATAAGTACTGAGTTTACATATTTATTACTTATGCAGAATTTTAATATTGATGATTACTATTTGGAACAGTAATCCATTCTTTTCTTACACAACATACTTAGCTTGAAGTTGTGAAAATCTGCCTGTATCTATGCCACCACATACATACGCAAGAGATTAATATTTTTACATTGAATTACATGTGGATGCAGTTAAAATTCCCAATAGTGAAAACATGTATCTTAATTTATTGAATGCAACAGACTCCTCACATGTGAGTTTTCAAGTGAGAGCCTCAAAACACAAAGCTTGGCAATAATTTTAGTGTGTAAATCTACACAGATTGTGCTCAAGAACCAGGTGATTTTCAGCTTTCCCATCATCAGCCACTCCATCCCCAAAAGCCACAATTCTGTTAGCTTGTCAACAGATACCAGTGTGCAATCAACTAACTAGCAGTAGACACATTTTTGTAAGAGTTTCAACCAGTAGAGGGCGTGCTTGAACATTCAAGGAAATTTGAATATAGCCAGCTACATTTCACACGTTACAAACACTCAGACTTATCTCATGGAAATATCAAAAAAGTTATTTCTGTAACATGATTCTCTTCTACCATATCACAGAACTAGAAGGGACCTGGAGAGGTCACTGAGTCTAGTCCCCTGCCCTCACAGCAGGAACAAGCAACTTTTCTGACAAGCAACGAAGGGTCCTGTGGCATCTTATAGACTAACAGAAAAGTTTTGAGCATGAGCTTTCGTGAGCACAGACTCACTTCATCAGATGCTGGATGATGAAGTGAGTCTGTACTCACGAAAGCTCATGCTCAAAACTTTTCTGTTAATCTATAAGGTGCCACAGGACCCTTCGTTGCTGTTACAGATCCAGACTAACACAGCTACCCCTCCGACACTTCATTCCTGACAAGTTTTTTTTTTCCTTCTTAAATCCAACCTGCCCCAGACCCTTGAAAATCCACCTAAAAGGACTGAATTCACAAATCTGGGTTTACAAAACCAATGCGCTAACCTTGGAGCTATTCCCTGCCTCCTCTCCAGCTTGTAATGTTAGAACTTTCAATAGATGCCTAAAAAGGCTTGATTCTTCCATGCTTCATTGCATCTCAAAAAGTGTAGTCTACATTCCAGTCAACAAATATTTTAACTTATTAATTCAGAACTTGTTTGCAGTCAACATAGGCTATTTGTGTGTCATTCTAGACCTGGCATTGTCTATTGGGAAGTTATTTCAGATCAAAGTTTTATGACTGTAAGGAGCATCTAATGCAATTCAAAAAAACCCAGCAACCCTTTATCGACTTCTTACACAGGATCTGTATTATTATCCTCTTTCCCAGGATATATGACCTTTGATATTGAATTCTACTACTTCTGACTCAATTGAGCACACCAAGTTAAGAGAAAATTCTTTGATGGTTGCCTTTGGTTTTCCCCCAATGAACACTATAAGGACATATCGTGACAGAGAGATAGCTATGTTAGTCTGTATTCTATCAAAACGAAAATGCAGTAATGTAGCACTTTAAAGAGTAAACAAATAATTTATCAGGTGATGAGCTTTCGTGGGACAGACCCACTTCTTCAGGTCTGTCCCACAAAAGTTCATCACCTGATAAATGATTTTATTAGTCTTTAAAGTGCTACATGACTGCTTTTTTGTTTTAATAAAAGGACCTACGTTATGCCTGTTTGTGACTAAGCAAACAAAACTGTCTAGCTAAACGTAAACAAGATGCCCAACAAGAGGAAAGCCTCCACTGGGACTCTTTTTATCCAATTGCGCTATATTATTTCATCACTTTGACAGAGACCGGATGGCTCATAGAGGATTCTCATTAATGGTTCTAATTCAACAACTTAAATCTAACAGAGGCTAGCTCCCATCCACAGCCATCTAAATAAATTTACATGTTGTTGTAGCTATGTTGCTCCCCAGATAGCAGGTACACAAGGTGGGTGAAGTGATACCTTCACTGGATTGTTCAGAAGTTGCTCCAATAAAAGTTTTTACGTAATGAACCTTGTCCTTTACTAGGCAACTTATGCAAGTTAACCCCCTCTGCCTCCCCCCCACAAAAAAAAAAAAAAAGAATCTGGTTCACTTTATACTGGTGAAAGGATTAAGTAAATTTATTGAATAAATTACTTTCCAGCATTCTACTTGGTGTCTGCGTTATGCTTGACTCCATGTTCTACACTGCTCCCCTTCTCCACAAGCACACATCCCAGAAGCAAGGCATAATATACTTGTTCTATAACAGTTGTTGAACTGCTTACCATGAACATCAGGCTTTTAGATGTACTGGATGCTAAAATCTTTGCAGCTCAGTCTGGCATTACTTAGTTTACCAATGGTATGGACAACCAGTAGTAACAGTAATATTTGTGCATATACCCTTATGTGAGATGGACTTTTTTTTTTAAAGCTTTATATAATTCTCTTTTGTTCTACTGACATTAGTTTACCTCATCATCTAGCTGAAGTATGTATTACATGTAAGCAACCAGCTGTAGCAAATGCTATAATTTCCACCAGCATGAGTGAGAAAAGTCATATTTTATAGAACATGAATACCTTAGTAACAGATACAACAGGAAAAAAAAAATAGATTTTTGTGGGGACAGATTTTGTAACATTTTAAAATAGCCAGTCGTGACCTGTCTCATGCCCCAATCTTAACTATTCTTACTATGAAGAGATGCTCATTTTACACCCACATATATTCATGCACCAAACACATGCTTTCCCCATCTCTCATCACTATCTTACCACCAGAAATGCCAAGTCATGGAACTTGCAAATTTTATACACACGGGACTTTAATCCTTTCACACTCTGATTTGGACTGTTCCACATTTTCTATATCTTCAAAGTACATTTGGAAGTTCCACAAGTATGCAGTTGTATTTTGATCAGCAGTATATGCAACAGAATCTCCCCTTCCCCAAACACAGCCAGCTTTGCTACATACATCTGCTCACTGCTTATGAGCAAATTCTGAAATTCACAGGAAACCTGTTTTTTGGACAGGTCAGAGGAATAGTCAAAAACATTATTTTTTCTTTTTTGTCAACTAACTTTGTCTAAGATTACAAGGAGAATTAATTTCTTGGATTTGTATTTGAAGAGCAGCCTAGGAATACAAAGTCTTGTTTAAGAGGTAACGCAACAGTATTACAGTAAATGTGCTTAAGGGGAAATTATAATTTGGGGCCTCAAAATTGAAAGTGGCACACTTTAACAAGTTAAGAGAATCATCTCAAATTGTTTCCAAAACCATGCATTCAGAAATGCCATTAACTTCACTAACTTACTAAATTCTGCAGAAAACACTTCTATTTCATTTGCCCACTGACTAAAAACATTACTGGCTGCTATGACCTAGAGCTGAAGGGCCTGATCCCAAAACATATTAAGCATTCACAACTCTCACCAAAATTAAAATGCTGAGGATAATCCATATCTATACAGACAAATAGAGCCTTGTCTATATTTGTCAGATACAAAATTAGTTTCTGCATCCAATCCCACAAACATCATCCACAGATATAAAGCAGGGCTGCAAGACTAAAGATTAGATGCAAAACGTAGGTACTAGTTAAAGACAATTTGCTATTTTGATACACACTCAGGGTCTTTCTTTTGCATGTCATTTAAAAAAAAAAAGGTATAATTTACCCAACTCCGGCCAAGATAAATCTTGTTTTCTCCCTCCCTCTATTTCTCCTTCACCAGTTAGTTAACTAGCAAGTTAACTTTTCACATAAATTTATTTTCACTTTTGAGAAAGAAATCTTACTCAAGAAGAATAACTTATATGGCTTACCATCAAACTAGTAGAAGGCAGGCAGGCAGTAACTGAAGACTTGTTATGACATTAAAACTAAATAAACAATATCTGACAAAACATTCATTAGGGAAACAAACACCACAAACACTAAACATCCCACCCCACATCTTGAGATGATGACTAAATCTTAGGGTATGTCTACACTTAACCGGAGACTGACACTTTCAGGGTTGACCTTCCAGAGTTCAATTTCACACATCTGGTGAAGACATGCAAAAATCAATCTCTCTGGGGTCCGCAGTCAACCCTCTGTACTCTTGCAAGGAGTAAGGGAGGTCAACGGGAGGAACATTCCCGCCTACCTCCCTCAGTGAGGGCAGATGTATGTATCTGCAGTCAACTGCAGACACATCGATTCTAGTTACGCAATTGCCTTAGATCTAAAAGGGACTTCCTTCACTGCTAGAAGACACTATTAATTGGCTGAAGAATTTGCCAGTCAACAAGTCAGACCAACCCATATACCACTGGGTTGGACCAGTAGCTTCTTCTGGTTCAAGGAATGAGATCTGGCACTGAACCTGCGTACAAGTATAGCATTTTAAACCTTGTGATTTAATTTAAAGGTATTTTTCATTCTCGGAAGTTTGATTAAAAAATTAAGCTGACCCAGTGTATTTAAAAAAATAAATTATTCAGAGGTACCCATTCATGCTACAGTTTCCTTTTGTCACTGTTGTTTGTTTAACAGTTTGTGAAGGCAGGTGGCATTAAAAACACTGGAAAATACTTTAGAGATCAGGATGATCTATTCAGCAGAACTACATAATGATTTACATTTTCAAAGCGTAGGTCAAACTTCAATCTTTTGTTAAAAAACCATAACATTCCATAATCAGTTAGCTGGCCTAGGTAAGAGTGAGCTCTATAAAATTTATTTATATTTGCCAAAAATATTCTATGTAGAAGATTTTCCACCTATCTTCCAAAACATTCACTAAACAAAATTTCTCTGAGGAATTGAGACAGTTCCATTCAAGCCAAGTGGTCATAAATCTTGAAAAACAAAGACACACAACGGAGGCCCTGTCTGTTTAATGGATAAAGATCATATGGCATTTTTCCTAAGATTAAGAATTTGTCCTTGTATCATTGGCCCAAGATTTCCCATGTGCATCAATTGGTTACTGCCCTCCACCAGAGGTGGCTGCCCAGCATTTCAACCGTATGCATTCAATCTGCAAATTCTTTTCAGAAGACAAAAAGCTTTTTTTATTGTTTTTAACACAGAGATAAAAAAATTAGAAATATTTAGAAAAAATAGAGATGGGTAAAAAGATTTTAGAAGTGCACCAAGAATACTCACATATTTGGGAACATTCAGTTTTTATCCAAACTATCATTTGGCATATACAGTAGTATTCCCATAGGTCAACTGCTGCCGTATTTTATTACGCAGTGTTACCCTGCTAGACTAGAACAGTTTCCCATATATCTCCAGCTCAGAGTCTCATCTACTTCTAAATACAAATCAGAAAAAAATGTGTTTCTCTCTTGCTTGTACCCCAGGGTTCCCTCTGCTCTCATTGTTCTATTTTAGCTTGCAATCCTTCTTTAGCGTCAATGACAATGTTCTGAAGACACAGTACAGGCTACAATACAAAGCTGCATTTTAAGATTTCTATCAAGTGCTTATCCAATAGCTCCCTCTTTTGCCCTCTCCTAAAAGAGTCCTATTAGCTTCCCCTTTACATCTGGTTAAGATCAGTATAGCCACCTTGGCTTTGGGGGGGTTACACTGGGAGTCAGTGAGAAACGAATTAAGCTCATAGTCTTTATGGGCCTCTGTATTGCCCGTATTGGGATATTAGCAGCAACCCACTTGGTGCCTCCACTCGAGGCTCTTGAGGAGCCACATCCCACTGTTTGCACACTGCAGCCACAGGGGGAGTATTGTAAACTACGCGCCCTGCAGCTGCTGGTGCTTTCACCCCTTTGTCCCGGAGAGGCTTCCGGGCTGGGGTGGCGCCTCTCATTCGCTGGGTTTAGTTCGGTTCAATGGCTCTCAGCGCCCCCGCGTGAGGCCACGGAGGTGACAAAAAGCTCAGGCAGCCGCAGTGCCCGGTCTACACTAGGGCTCCCCTCCGCGCGACTGGCCGGGCCTCGGCCGGGCAGTGAGTGTGGAACCTCCCGCAGCGCTGCGGCCGGGAAGAGGCGAGGGCCGGGTTGAGGCAGGACCCAGGCGCCCTCTAGCGGCGGCCGGGCGATGGGCAGCCGGGGACCCGACTCCGAATCCCGGGCCACGGGGCAGCGCGAGCCCGCGCACCGCGACGGGGGACTCAGGACCCCGGGAACGGGGTTGGCAGGGGGGGCCCTGCCTGGACTTGGGTAACGGCCCCAACCCGCGCAGCAGGCTGGGAGTGGCCCCAGGACACCCAGGCAGCCGCCTCTCCGGGCAGGACCGCGCCCGGGTAGCAGCGGGAGCCGGCCGGGGCCGCCGCCCTCACACAGGGCCCGGGCCCGGGCCCGGGCCCTCCCCGCCGCCTGCCCCTGAGCCCGGTCCCTCCCCCGCGGGGCGCTCACCTGCTCTCCCGGCTGCAAGCTCCCAGTAGAGCTCAAGCTCCGCGCGGCGCCTCCGGGCCCTTTAAATCCCCTCAGCAACTAAGCGCCGCGTCTGCCGCGCTCGGGATTTATCCCCGCCCGGCGGTGAGCGGGTGGTGCGAGCGAAGCCCCACCCTCCCCGCCCTCTCGGAGAGGCCCCGCCCCTATCCTAAACCACGCCCTTCTCTTGGCCCGGCGCCGTCTCTACCAACCCCGCCCCCTCTGAGGGAAGCCCCGCCCCCAGGCTCCACAGACCCGCATGTGACACCCCACATTATTCTCACCCTCCTAGTAAGGTTCCTCCTTTCTAAGACGGATGCCCATCCCTGTTTTCCTCCCAAGCCTCCCCAGCCCTTTTAAAAAATATCCCTCAGTCCCCCCCCCCTTATCACCCCCAAACAGCCTGCCACATTGAAGCTTGCCTCCAACTCTCCCCTGCAGTACCATATTAAAGTAATCCACCATGTGCCTACCCCCCTTTACCATGTACCCCCATCATCTGTGACCTGTTTGAGGTGGCTGCAGGAGGGGCCACCAGTGCTGGATGGAGGAGGCTAGGCCCTCACCCTTCTTATGACTGTTCCTCTTGTGCAGTCTGTCCTGGAGGAAGGACTGGGTATCCAGAATCCCTACGTGCAGGTCCCAGCTCATATCACCCAAACACAAACATGATGGGGAGTTAGGAGCAACCCCCTTTCCACATCAGAGTTCTGAGAAAATAAAACCCTATGTCCTTACCCACCCTTTTGCAAACTCTAGCTCCTCTCCTGCGCAATTTTAAGAGTATGCTGAGATAGAGCAGAGAGGTTAAGTACAGCAGCAGGTAATATAAACCTCAAAAATCCCTTACAGTTACTAGGAAAAACTTAAAAATAGACTAATACCTCCCTTGTAAAACTTTCTTTAGTGCCCCCACTCTGCTCTTTTTTCCCACCCACAACTTTTTGTGTTATAGGCATCCTTCAGTCTGCATAGACTATAGTTTCAGTTGAGGACTTCATTTACAGCGTCTACTGTGACTATGAAGACCCACACGAGAGTGACAGTCCTTGCTGCATCTCTTGCAGATGTGGTGGGTGTCTGGCAAGTCCTTAGTGTGCTTTCTGTGCGCTCGCTTCTCCTCTGCTAGCTGTCTGATCCTCATCTCGCCCTTCTGAAGGCCCTTGTGTAACCCCTGCCTCCATCTGCTGCGGTCGTCTGCTAGTTCTTCCCCGTTGTCCAGCTCGATGTCTACCTCTCTGAGGTCTCTCTTGCAGACACCTTTGTAGCGCAACTGGGGGCATCCAGGAGGTCTTTTGCCAGAGGCTAGCTCACCATACAGGATGTCTTTTGGAATCCTTCCACCATTCATCCTGTGGACATGGCCAAGCCAGCGGAGCCGATGCTGCCTGAGGAGGGTGTGTACGGTTGGGATTCCAGCTTGCTCAAGGACGGCGGTGTTGGTCACTCTCTCCTTCCCTGATATTCCAAGGATGCGCCTGAAGCAGTGCAAGTGGAAGACGTTCAGCCTCTTTTCCTGGCGGGCATACAGGGTCCAAGTCTCGCTGCCATAAAGGAGGGTGCTGAGGATGCAGGCTCTGTAGACTTGCATTTTGGTGTGAGTGTACAGTTTGTTGTTATTCCACACTCTCTTGCCGAGTCTGGACAGAGTTGTGGCCACTTTTCTGATCCTCCTATTTAGCTGAGTGTCCAACGACAGGGTGTCAGTGATGGTGGACCCGAGGTACACGAACTCGTGGACAACCTGTAATGTATAGTTGTCAATGCTGATTGATGGGGATTCAGCAAGGTCCTGACCGAGTACGTTTGTCTTCTTTAGGCTGATGGTAAGCCCAAAGTCCTTGCACGCTTTGGAGAACTGATCCAGCAGTTTTTGAAGCTGGTCTTCTGTGTGAGACACTACAGCAGCATCGTCTGCGAACAGCATGTCTCTGATGAGGACTTCCCGCACCTTAGACTTAGCTTTCAGCCTTGCAAGATTAAAGAGTTTCCCATCAGATCTTGTGTGCAGCAAGATGCCCTCTGTTGAAGATCCAAAGGCATGCTTCAGGAGGAGTGCGAAGAAGATCCCGAACAATGTCGGAGCAAGCACGCATCCTTGTTTGATGCTGCTCCTGATTCTGAAAGCATCCGATAATGCGCCGTCATGTTGGATGGTTCCTCTCATGTCTTTGTGGAACAACTGGATCATCTTGAGTAACCGTGGAGGACAGCCTATCTTGTGGAGCAGTTTGAACAGACCATCCCTGCTGACCAAGTCAAAGGCCTTGGTCAAATCGATGAAGGCTATGTAGAGTGGCTTCCTCTGCTCCCTGCACTTCTGCAGCTGCCTTAGAGAGAAGACCATGTCAACGGTAGACCTCTCTGCGCAGAATCCGCACTGCAATTCGGGGTACACCCTCTCAGCAATCTTCTGGAGTCTGTCAAGGATGACACCAGTGAACAATTTACCAGTGACGCTTAGGAGGGAGATTCCACGGTAGTTGTTGCAGTCGCTTCTGTCTCCTTTGTTCTTATACAACGTTACAATGTTAGCATCGTGCATATCCTGTGGAACCTCACCCTCTTTCCAGCACAGGCACAGTAGCTCATGTAGGGGTTCCAGGAGTGTGTCCGCAGCACACTTGATTACCTCTGGTGGTATACCATCCTGACCAGGGGCCTTTCCTGCTGCAATGCTGTCGATGGCTCTCTTCAGTTCATCCACAGTCGGTTCTTGATCCAGTTCGTCCATTACTGGTAGGAGCTCGACGGCATCGAGGGATGCGTCAACCACAACGTTCTCGCATGAGTACAGCTTGGAGTAGTGCTCAACCCAGCGCTCCATCTGTTTGGCTTTGTCAGCGATGACTTCACCAGATTTGGATTTCAGAGGTGCCATCTTGTTCTGGGTGGGTCCTAATGCCTTCTTCATACCCTCGTACATTCCTCTGAGATTACCAAAGTCAGCACAGGTCTGGATGCTGCTGCATAGCTGGAGCCAGTGGTTGTTGGCACAGCGCCTGGCTGTCTGCTATACTGTTCTTCTGGCTGCTCTAAGTGCTTGCTGGGTACTCTGGCTCGGTGAGCGTTTGTACTCCAGGAGTGCAGCGCGCTTCTTTTCAATGACTGGAATCATCTCATCGGAGTTAGCTTCAAACCAGTCGTTCGTGTTTCTAGCTCTTCTTCCAAACACCGACAAGGCCGTGTTGTAAACTGTATCCCTCAGATGTTGCCATTCGGATGTCACATCGGCACCTCCAGGGCTGCTGCGCAGATTTTCCTGGAGGGTGTCTCTGAACTTTTCAGCTTTCTCCGAGTTTGCCGTCTTTCTGGCGTCAATGCGGGGCCTTCCAGCAGCTTTAGAGCAGTACAGCTTCTTGGGTCTCAGCTTGAGTTTGGAGGAAACTAGTGAGTGATCTGTATCACAGTCAGCACTATGATAGCTGCGTGTCAGAAGGACATTTTTGAGGTTATTACGCCTAGTGATGACCACGTCTAGTTGATGCCAGTGCTTCGAGCGTGGATGTCTCCACGACACTGTGCGCTGTGGCTTCGTTTGGAAGAATGTGTTTGTGATGCACAGATTGTGGTACGTGCACAGTTCAAGGAGACGCTGTCCATTGTCATTCATTTTTCCCACACCGAAGTGTCCTAAGCAGGAAGGCCATGAGGCCCAATCAGCTCCAACTCTTGCATTGAAGTCACCCAAGATGTACAGTTGTTCACGAGCAGGTATTTGTGCTACAGCAGCACTAAGCACATCATAGAACTTGTCTTTTACTTCTGGTGTGGCATACAGGGTTGGAGCAGAAGCGCTGATCAGCTGGACGGGACCAGCGCAAGTTTGAAGCGTGATCCGAAGAAGTCTTTCTGATCCACCCACGACTAATTTCACTATTTGTAGAAGGGTGTTTCTGACAGCAAAGCCAACACCATGTTCTCTGGGTTCTTCTTGGGCTTTACCCTGCCAGAAAAAGGTGTAGTCCTTTTCCTTTAGAGATCCTGAGTCTGCGAGCTGCGTCTCTTGCAGTGCAGCGATATCAACTCGGAGCCTCTTCAGTTCCTTGTTGATGATAGCAGTCTTTCGGGTGTCACTGATGGCCTGAAGATCTTCAGTCAAGCCAGTCAGCATGGTCCGCACATTCCAGCAAGCAAGCTTAAATTGTTGATGTTTCTCATTTCTTGTTGATTTTCTTATTGGTTTGCCTGGTGCCCAAATTTCAGTCAATTGTCAGGTTCAGGAACCTTAAGCCTTACGCACCCAGCGAGGCAGGTGAAATGTGGGGGACAGTACCCTATCGGCTAGGGGCTGCTCAGCTTGAGGCGGGCGGTGACTGTCCAGTGAGATGCAACGATCTCTCCCACCGTCGAAGGCAACCCCTGGCGCTCGTTCTCTACGCCAATCAAGCAAGAGCTTATAACTGGTATCTGTTGCCTCCCCTGTTGACGCAACGCTGTTCAGCGATGCTGGAGTACCTCTCTGGGCACGAGCCTGGGCACTTATTATGGAGACTCTGGGCTGCCCAGACACCAGTGTCCCCCTCTCGGCTTTACTGATATAGTCCAAAGGAGAGGATAACCTCCACGTCTGGTACCAGCTCAGCTGCAGGAGTTGCTGGGACAGTGCCAGAAGTTGACACCGAACCGCCTTCGGACTCCACTCCAGATTTTCTGTCAGGGTTTACTCCCTTAGCCTTTCTCCTTCCCAGGATAACCCACAAGGCAGTGGGGTCCACCCACAACATGGCTTGTCATATAGGGAAAGCACTCACCCACCTTTTCCAGACTCCTCCCCATTCCCTGCCCCACATTCTTCACCTTCTTGCCCATGTGAAAGGTTGCCTCTCTCTATCTCAGACTCAAGTCCACCCACCTGGAGAACCCTCAGTCCAAAACACTCCTCACTTTTGCCTGGGAGAGAAACCCTTCCCACAGACTCCTTTCCCTCATGCCTGTGAGTGCAATCACATGACTCCTGTCTGAAACTTCCCCTCTCCAGCCTCAGAGAATCCTTCCTTGCTCTTGGCTTGTTCTCAACTACTCCTCGCATGCCTTACTAATTCCCTTACTTTATTTACAGGTGAGATTATCATTTCCCCTCTCACATCCTTTAGTAGGCAGGCACCCCTTATACTCCACATGGAGCATAGGTCATCTACAAGTCTTCTCCACTTCACTCTGTCTTGGAACAAAACTTCTAGCTGGCTCCAGGAGTACCCCAGTTGCTGTTCTTCAGTCTCAGTAGGCCATCTCCATATTGTCTGAGGTCTTCCTTTTTTGCGGTTGCCTTGCGGGTTGCATGTGAGAGCTTGATGGACTGTGCTGGATGATGGTTTTCTGAGAGTGTGGCCTAACCATCCCACTTTCTTTTCTTGATTTCAATGTCAATTGGTGCTTGTCCTGCTCTGTTTCAAAGCTCCTCATTTGTGATGACGTGTTGCCATTTGATGTGAAGGTTGTACCTCAGGCATCTGTTTATGAATGTCTGTAGCTTGTGATTTGAAGACTTTTTAGTACATCAGGTCTCGCATCCATACAAGAGCACACTCTTCACATTTGTGTTGAAGATCCAGAGTTTTGTGTTTGCAGATATTATTTGTGAACTCCATATGGGATGGAGAGTCTTCAATGCAGCTGTTGCTTTCCCTGTCCTGGCCTTGATATCCTTATATGTTCATCTACGCTTTATAATACTCCCCAAGTAGGTGAATTGCTCCATGTCTTCCAGGTCATCCCCTCCCAGTGTGATGGTGGTGTTAATTGACTGGTTGATCCTCATTGTCTTGGTCTTTCTCTTGTTAATGCTCAGTCCAGTCACTGAGGCAGTTTTGTCTAGTGTTGTGACCTTTTCTTTCATGCTTGCATGCGGGTGTGAAAGGAGGGTGACATCATAAGCAAAATCAATGTCCTCTAGCTGTTTGAAATGTGTCCACTGAATGCCTCATTGATGGCCATCTGTTGTCCTGTTATAATGCAGTACACTGTGATCAAGAACAGGAAAGGTGACAATAGGCATCCTTGTCACACTCCCTATAGTATGCTGAAGGACTCTGTCAAGACACTGTGAATAACTTGGCATGTTGAGGGTTCATATGCTGAATGAAACAAGTTAATAATTTTGGATGGGATGCTGTGGTGTTGCAGCAGTTTCCCCAAAGTGTCTCACAACACTGCCAATGGCTTTTTAAAAGTCTATGAAGGTTATGTACAGAGGTGAGTTCCACCTGAGCAACTGTTCTATGATCACTGTGAGAGCTGCTATTTGGTCAGTACAGGATTTGTCGCTTCGGATACTCACCTGTTCTTCCCTGAGCTCATCTGCCTACCTTTGGAAACTGGATAAGGTAACCCTGTTTCCAGTCTTGTGGGAGTTCTTCAGGGTCCCAAATTTTCCAAAATAGATTATACATCCTTTAGTCCAGCAGAGACTATATTAATAAAGCACACACACATATGTTTTCGATATGCTTTCAGTGTTGCTGTAGTCATGTCAGTCCCAGGTTATTAGCAAGACAAGGTGGGTGAGATGTATTTTACCAGATCAACTTCAGTTGGTGAGTGAGAAAAGCTTTGGAGTTTATACACTTTGAAAATGGACATGAAGAAGAGCTTTGTGTAAGCTCCAAAGCTTGTGTCTCTTACCAAATGAAGTTAGTCCAATAAAAATATTACCTCACCCACCTAGTCTCACACATATACTTTGTCAGGCTAAGACACTCACCCTGGATATATGTGTTCAATCTCAAGCATTTTCTGTCACAGAGCCTACTACTGCTGTTTTCCTGGTTAGAGGGAATTTGGGCCTTTCCCTTGCAGTGTGATGCCATCTATAACAAGGAAGAAGTATTATACTTGGATATATACATTAATCTAAATATTGGCTAATAGCCTTGGGGACTTGGGTCTTTGGCAAGCTAAACAAATAGCCATCTTATGAGACTGGAAGAACATAGCAGTCATGATTACATATTAGGGTTGTTTGAAAGTTACACATTTTTCAGGCACAGCAAGGGAAATGCAACCCAGCAAAAGAGAGCTAAAGATTATTTAAACCACCTTTAGGCACTTGGGTTTCTGTATTGCTTGGGGAGCCAATATACAATCCAACATAAACTAGAACAGCCAGGTGGATGCTTTAATTTGTGGCAGCTTCCTCAGAGCTGCTTCTGGACTGTTGCACAACCTGGAACATCTCAGAACCTCTGTGGCAGCGTGCCCTATGAAAACATGGAAAAACTGGTATTAGGAATGTATTTTTAGCAACATTTTAATCAACAACAAGAAGTTTTGTGGCACCTTATAGACTAACAGATATTTTGCAGCATAAGCTTTCGTGGGCAAAGACCCGCTTCATCACATGCATGAGTGAGGGGGTGGTTTCAGAGGGGTATTTAAAGAGTGGGGTCCCAGTAAGAGGGAGGGCCAGAGCTGACAAGGTCTATTCAGCAAGGTGGAAAAGGCCCAGTATCAACAGTACTTATCAAAAGAGGAAAAAACAAGTCACATCCCCCGTCTGATCTGACACACAGAAAAGCATTCCTAAAATGAAGAGTTTTGCTCGCAGTGGAAAATCACAATTAAAGTTAGATTGTAATACACAAACTACTGGTATAATAACAATTGTTAATAAATAAATGTCTCAAGTGTCCTTTTTCCTCATTCTCCTCCTGTGGTAAGCAAGTGTCCATTGTTCCCATTGGAAGGAAGGAAAAGTAGGACATCCACAGAGATGGCAAAAAACTTTACAGAAATCTCTTTGTTTTGTAACTGAATTCTCAACTGGTCATCCACAGAGTGTCTCCCTTACCGTGATTACATCCGATTCCTGAAAAAATTACAGGGACCCTGAAAAGCTTGAAGCAAGAGAAGAGAGTTGCTGAAAGAAGGATCTTTAGCTTTGTGGTGCACTGTAAAGTTTCTGTGCAAAGGCTGTGTTCTCAACCCCTTCTGCGATTGCACTGGATCCCTGAAAATTACACAGGCCCCGACTGTATTCTCAAAGTTAGAAGAAAGAGAATAGAAAAGTCTAGGGAAAACAAATTTTATCTTCCTTCTTCACTACACAACATGTGTTGCCAACATGCGTGATAGCAGTGAAATATCATTCACAGAACTTATAACGGAAACAGGACTCGGTTTGCACTTCCCTCCGTGCTTTTGTGTGGGTCAAAGCATGAAGACAGATAGAAAATGTTGGGAAAAAGATTTTATAACAGAAATATCGAACGAGCAGGTGTCTGCACTGGACAGCATGCCCCTGAAAACATTTTTGGCGGGGAGGGGCAGAGTGCTGTGGTCTGCAGCTGCAGAGTGGGTTGAACGGTTGACGTAATTGAAGTACTACTCCAGGTGCACCGGCATTAGATAACAGGAAGACCATGAATTTTAAATTGTGACTAGGAAGCCTGAGGCTGTGAGATCATGTTTGTATGAGAGCCTGTGAAATGTCTCTCTCTCTTTTCTATTCGTGCATCTACCCATTTCAATAACTCCACCACAGAGTTCATGGGTCTGTCTGTTGTTATTCATGGTCTTCCTGTTAACTAATTCCAGTGTACCTGGAGAGCAGCAGCCATAGCTGAGCACTGAGGGGCATTGTGGGGTAAAAAGGGACACCTCCGGAGGCTAATAAATTTGATTTTAAGACATGATGCTTCCACACTGGTTTTTAATCGAACTTTTGAATTCAAGCTTGACGCTCTACCCGTCAGATAATGATGATATTGTAATCTCAATATTAGTGCTCCCTAAATAGAACCAATGGTATTTACAGTGAAGACGGTCACATGATAATGTCAAGCTAACTGCCTTAAATTTGCATTTATCTCATAGTGCAGACGCAGCCTGACAAAGGTCTAACTGCTTTTCCCTTCCTTAAAGTTCTTTCTTTCTTGGTCCTTTCATCTGTCCTCTTGAGGTGGGGAGCAATCTGTGAAGCCGTGTGAAGACAGCCATCCTTTGCCTCCCATTCCTTAAACAGCATTTCCTCAGGGTGGGAAGTCTTTATCCCATTGCCCCTCACCTCCATGGAAAAATACCAAATTTAAGATGGATCCCAACACCAGGTCACATATATTTGTAGGACCAAACACAGACTGGATTTACATCATGACTCACAGATGCTTGCCTTGAGTATCAAGCCATTAAGTTCCTTAAGTATCACTAATGGCTTTCACTGGAAGACCCATGCTAATAACCAGGTTTATACTTTCTGTTTCCAGCTTCACATACAAGAAAGATACATTCACACAAACAGAATATACACTTCATAGGATTACAAGCTTTTGAAGGGTAGGTACTTGCCCCATTTTGCATACAGCATATTCAACTTATGCATGTTCATATTCAAAACACATTTCCATAAAAACCATGGAGGCACAGTGTCACAGTCACATATAGTCACTAGTAACGATACTGAAAATGTCAGCAACTTCTGCTTCACTTATAACGAAATATCACTTAGTATGATGGAAATTTTTGACATATCAAATTTAAAAGGCAAAATAATCAAATTACTATGGGAAAATTGATTGAATCACGAGTAAGTTTAAAACTGATAGAGTATATTTTGGACAGACAGTGTCTACCCAGCATATAATCTGGGAGAATAACCACTTTTGGGTACCGGTGCATGCTGCCAGCTGTTGAAGGTAAAAGGTTTAGGTCAGTGGTGCTGAACATTTTTAGTTGGCAATTCTTTATTCCAAGTCAAAAATCTTTAAACCCCCTTACTTTCACTAAAAATTTAGACTAAAAATGTATCAGTGAGTACAATGAGAAGCCTATATCATGTATGTGTTTTGATACACTGACAGCTAATACCTGACGCTGGTGATGTGTGTCCAGGAAGTGAAGAAGTGGGATTTTCTTCAGTTTAGACTGCAATTAAATTTTCAGTGCCCCACAACCCCTTAATTGCCAATGTGACACTCCTGGCCACATGAACCACTGATTGAAAAATAAGATTCTCTACAGTACCGACAAAATATGTATATATATACACACACAGCAACTATTTACTAAATAAATAAAACCCCACAAGTAGTAATCTGGTCTGAGACCAGATCAGTCACTCATGGGATACAACAGCTTCAATCATGGCCCCAATTCCAAAAACAGCAAGATAGAACCAGAGTCCTATTCCATAACTTCAATGGAGTTTCTGTGATTTATTGTGGTGTACATGAGACCAACATTTGATCCCGAATCATTTGGCTGAGTTCTGGAAGAGGATCAGATTTAAAAAGTTTCCCACTCAGTCCCTTAATCTGAAAACACACTGGATTGTTAGCAGATGTGTTTTTACTCATTGACAGGAACCAGCTATTATTGATCAGTTAAGTTCTTATTTATTCATTGGCCTTTGATGTATTTACCTGAAGCAATCTCACTAAAGAGTGTTAGTGACGTGGTTTATATCAGGCCTGTAAATGAAAACACCAGTGTGGGACTTCTAAACATAGCAGTAAGAATGATCTGAACAGAAATAAGAATCTTTGCTTTTTTAGGATTCATACTCAGTACAAAGGTGGAGTGAATGATATCCCATAGGCTTTTAAAGGCTAATTGGCTCATCTGTGTTTGGCATAGCCAGGGATCATAACACAACAGGAGGTCCATTACTAAACAGTGGTTTCCTGAAATAGGTTGAAATTCATAAATGGTAGTTAGCAGAGTGAGAGAGAGAGAGTAACTGTGATGAGGGTACATGTAAAAGAATCTTAATCTCTTTTCAAAGGATTTTTATGGCTCAAATAGAGCTGCTGTTTCATATCTAGAACTGGTAATAGTCTGTCTTGTGTGACAGTCCCAGCATGGAATTAGAATGGGTTGCCTGATTGTACCTCAGAATCTGTGGCTGAGCTGGATTTCTTTCTGGAGTCAGAATGGGGTCAAACATACCATTTTGGGTGACGTCTACGTCCATTGGAGACCACTGAAAGGTGATTCTGGCTTCCTGGGTAACATGACATTTGTGTAGCTTAGAAGGACTTTTATTTGGATCTTGTTTTCCAGTTGGGACTGAAGATGTGAGTGGTGGAAGTAATTCTTTTGTTATTAACTAACAATCACTTCCTGTGACTTGATGGTGGGTCACATTTCTGTCATGGGACAAAGGAACCTATTTTAGATTAGATTTAAGGATTATATTTATACTTGAAAGTATACCCAGGCAGGGACTGCTGTGTTTGCACCTAGCACATTGGAATCTACGTAACAAGTGTTGCCAATGACTCCTTTGGATTGCTGCAAAAAAAAGAAGATAAGGAAGTCAACTCCAAGGCTAGGAGGAGGCAGCCGAGAAGACTTGGCACTAGGGAAAAACGACGTACTAGCTGCCCTCTGTGGAAGATTGTGAATGGAGCTAAACTGATGCACAAATAAAACAAATGACAGTCCTAAGACTGGCCATCGCTTTTGTGAGCTACAACAAAGCCACTAGCCAAGAAAGTGACTTGTCCCAAAGGCTGAGTCTGACAGAGGAAGATGATGTGAATAAATCACCACTTCTACAGACAGGAATCCCTCTGAAATTCGAAGATGGGAATAAGACAAGCTGTTTTTTGTCAATACCCTATTTGAGAACATAGTTTCTTAGAATCCAGCACATTGGCTAACCATCTTGTTTCACTGGTAACAGAGAGGTAGCTTTGTTAGTCTGTATTCTAACAAAACAAACCAGTAGTCATGTAGCACTTGAAGGACTAACAAAATAATTTATTAGGTGATGAGCTTTCATGGGACAGACCTGTTTCTCAGATCTGAAGAAGTGGATCTGTCCCATGAAAGCTCATCACCTAATAAATTATTTTGTTGGACTTTAAAGTGCTACATGACTACCAGTTCATCTTGTTTCAAATCGCACATAGCTCTGCATAATCTCATTTCCGCTATTTTTTGCCCAAATTACACTCCCTTCCTACACCAATGCTATGGACAGCGTATACACTGAACTCCACTGATGTGCATATCATCCAGCTGCCTGGAAATTCACTGTAGATTGTATCAGAGAGATAGCCATGTTAGTCTGTAGCTTTGAGAACAAGAAGTCGTCTTGTGGCACTTTATAGACCAACAGATATTTTGGAGCATAAGCTTTCATGGGCAAAGACCCGCTTCAAAATATCTGTTAGTCTATAAGGTGCCACAAGACATCTTGTTTTCACTTTAGATTTTAGTTTATTTACAGAAAAAAGCAGAAGCAGATGATGCAAGGACATGCCCTATTATTTCTATGTGAGCTGCTGAGCCTATCACAGTCTGACACTGAGTTTCAGTTAGGAGAAAGGTAGGCATAGAAAGAGAAACCAAGTTAAGCTGAGATGTATTGATCCCAACAGAAAAGCTGTGTGCCTAGTCTTGAAAACAACTACAAAGGGTCATACTCACAGAGGATCACATAGAATGAGGTCAGATGAGTAAAGGTATTTCACTCCTGAGTCTGACCTTTTGATTGTTGCACACTTGTGTGTGACAGGCAATGTCTTGACCCCATCCTTTGCTGACCTAGAGCATTCTCAGACCCAGTTTGATTCCAAACTCTGGTGCAATGCAACATCAATGTTTTTATCACTTGGTCTTTCAATACCTCATTTCCAGGGCCCTAGGAGGGAAGAGGTCTCCCTGTTTTGGGAGTGCTTTCAGTCTGGACTCAGGTAGTCTCCTTAATTTAAGACTTTCACCCAGCTATTCCACTGTGTAGGAAAGATAGAAAGTATGGCAAAAGATCACCTTGGCTTAACCAGGAGATCTTTCATGATCTCCGAAACAAAAAGGAGTCATATAAAAATGGAAACTAGGACAAATTACAAAGGATGAACATAAGCAAACATAAGAAGAGGCAAGACTAGAAAGTCAAAGGCTCAAAGTGAGCTCAAACTAGCGTAATATGACAGGGTTTCTGGGCACAGCTAGAGAAATCAGTCCAGGGTATCTTTGCTTAAAATCTGGGCTATATAGCCCCAGGCTGGAATTTCCTTCTCACTAAGGCAAATCCAATCGGCCACAAAAGTACCTCTGCCAGCCCCAGAAGCCACCCAAGCAAACCCCAGACTTACCAGCTGCTATACCAGCCCAGACCAACAACCCCCAAATCCAGGTGAGAGGTTATTAAACCTGTTTCACCAACTCCATGCAGATTTTTCCAGGCCCCAAAGGGTCCAGCCCGAGTTCCTGGGCAATATATACTTGGACCTTACCCAAAACAACACATTTGCCAAACCTTCAGATCTAAATCTCAAGGTTTATTAATAAAAAAGAAAGAACAGGGTTAGAGAGAAAAATTGTGAAAGCAATGCTTTACATACATCAATTACCGTAAACCCTTAAGATACATGTATTCGACATGTGTGTCTCTCACATTAGCAGGTTTGTAGGGGGACCCCAGAAACTCCAGCCACAGGCAGCTGCCACCACACAGGTGAGGGTGGAGGAGATTCCCCTGTCCAAAGGGAACAGAGCTGGCTGTCTTCCCCTGAGTGCCGTCACTGAGTGGAGGGGAGGGGAAGTCTGGGATGAAGGTTGGTGCTGAAGGGAATTTGGGAAGGGACTGGGCCACAGAAGAGAGGTGAGTGGGAGTCTGAGAGGGAGTTTGGGTGCAGGAGGTGGTTGGGACCTAGGGATGGGGATTAGGATGCAGGGTCTAGGAGGGGTATGGGTGCAGGACAGGATGTTGGCTTGGGGCAGGGCGGTAGGAGAGGTGCAGGGTCTCAGAGTGAGTTAGGGTGTGGTGCCAGAAGCAGGGTCTCACCAGGAGACACTTACCTAAGCAGCTCCTGTAAGGCAGCACTCTCAGGCAGGCTTCTCTGTCGGCCAGCAGCCGCAGGTTGCTGGTTATTCTGTGTAGCTCTCCTCACTGATGGGAACAGGGGAAGGCTTCCTGTGCTGCCCCTCTCCCAGCAAAATCTCTCATTTCCTATTGGCCATGAATTGGCCAATGGGAATGGCGAGATTTGTCTGAGGGAGGGAGCAACATGTGAAACTGGCCAATGGGAGTGGTGTTATAAGAAGCACATGGGATCTTTTCAGAGGGATAAGGCAAGAACACTGAATTTATTGAGAATACAGCATCATATTATATGCATATAATATACTTAGTTCACACACACACACACACACACACACACACACACACACACACACACACACACACACACACAGAGTCTTGCAGTTGCTTATAGTTACCCAAAGTTGCTCAGTCTAATCTACTGGCCAGATGGATTAGCCATGAGTATGGATCCAAGTTCTGTTGATCTGGATCAATGCTCCAATGCTGACAAGACAAGAAAAACCCAATCCTGTTGTGGTGCACACATCTTTCATAGTGTTTAGTCCATAGTTTTGGTTTTGTCCCACTGCTCCAGGCACTATGAGTCACCATTCAATAGCAGATGGGTTCGATCCTTTCCCACTGCCCCAGGTTTCTGTGTGACTCAACACCTACAGATGGCACTTAATCTTTCTCTCTGGGTGGGTCACTGCTGTAAGAGTTCAGTTCTCATTGTTCTTCAGCCACCAAGTCTTTGTTGACCAGACAGGCAGGCTCCAGAGCGTAACTCAGGAAGTGCCCACATTCACACTTCCAGACGCGCCTCACACACACCCATCCTCATGCAGAGACAGTGCAAGGTTTACAGGCTAATACAGAAGAGCATATCCCTCAAAATGGAGTCTTAGGTACAATATGAAGTTTGGTACAGAGTGAACATGAATGTGAATATAAAATAACAAATATAAAGGATAATACAAAGGTACAAAGTAGTATAAAATAACAAATCTAAAGAGTAATACAAAAGTCTGTGGCCTATTAAAAAGATACAGGGTGATACAAAGACACATGGTAATGCAAAGTTTCTATTAAAATATACGTAAATATTGAAGTCACACAGGAACTCTGTAACAGAGCTGGAGACAGACTCCAGATCTTCTGAGAGTAGCATCTAAACCACAATCCCATCTTTCTGTCCAAAGCTGAAACAGAAAAGGAGCAAATAAAAGAAAAGACCCAAAAGAAAGTAAAAGTAAGTAGCTGATGAAGAGATGTTGAACAAAACTGTTGAGCAAAGTTTTTTCACGTGTGATTTAAGTTATGGCAGACATCCAGTTGAAACCAATTGTGCTTTAATTCTTTTCAGTTATATTTTTCACAATTGAACAAGGTTTTTTTTTTCTTATGTAAAATAAATAATCTAGGTCTGTGCCATTACTAAAATGACTCACTGCCCTAAAGACTTACAAGATGTCTGCAATAAAGGAAAAATGTTACTGAATATTAAATCTGAGCCACACAAATGAGAACAGCACTGTTTGGGAGAATCATATTCCTGAATGTTACAGTGTTCTAACATACAAAAAATGAAACACCATGGGGAAAAAAAGAAACACTTTTGAATTCAATGGGATATTTGTCTGAGTAAGGAATGAGTAAAACAGGGAGCATGGACTCTGGATTTGGACCAGATAGCATAGCAAAATAAAATGCCAGTGAATGGTTTGAGACCTGGTCCCACGGAAGTCAAGATAATTCTTTTAAAGGAATTTTGATTAGGTCCTCAAAGAGGAAAGTGCACAACAACATAGATATTATTTTTGCTGTGTCCATCTGTCTGTCTGCCTGGGCAAGGGCCTACCATGCTCCCCCCACCATGCACCGTGCCAGGCTCAGGCCCTCCCTGGGTCAGCACGGGGCCCAGCCCAGCCACATCATGCCAGCCCCAGCCCCTCCCCTTTGGGTGTATATTACAAGTTTGTCTCAAACTTTCTTCCAGCCCAACTTCTGCTTGCAAGCAGAGCCGTAACGGGGCCTCTAGAATAAACTAGTTTATTCAAGAGGAGTTATTATAAAACATTCAAACTCTTTTTTGCTACTGATTAAGAGAAAAAACATTCAGCACATCCTTTGAGAAATTCAGGCTTGAGTGTTTGTTCTGTCTGCTCTGCTGTCTGTTCTGCTGTCTCAGAGAGGTAGCCCTATTAGTCTGTTCATCAGGATTTTCTGGATCTGGAGAAGTGAGTCTGTCCCATGTAAGCTCATCACCTAATAAATTATATCATTAGTCTTTAAAGTGCTACAGGACTGCTTTTTTTAATTTGTTTTCTATTTTTATACATAGAGACAAAAGGAAAAAGGGAAAAAAGCAGGACACCTGTATGTTCACATATGATGAACATTTAACGTGTACCCCATTGTCTTTTCACATGGTAGTTGGCTTACCATCAGAATTACCTTTACATAATGGCATCTGAACATAGGATGCTCAGCATTTGCTATATTTTGTACTCCTCTCTCTAATGGTTCTGATATATTTAGATTATCTCTTGTTTATCCTACCTTGGGCCTTTGCTCCACGTGTGCCATTAGGCAGTCTCATTTGTTCATTGAGTACGCTCACACGCTAATTGGAGCACTTCCCACGTAATAAGTATCAGAGAGGTAGCCGTGTTAGTCTGTAGCTTCAAGAACAAGAAGTCTTGTGGCATCTTATAGACTATCAGATATTTTGGAGCATAAGCTTCCATGGGCAAAGACCCGCTTTATCAGAAGAAGTGTTTTAAGAAGTGCCACAAGACTTCTTGTTGCTCCCAGGTAACGCCAGTACATTCAATATCCTTTGTTATTGTCTTTTTCTGTTCTTCCCTGGCTTTCTCACTTTCTTTTTCTCCTTCAGGCAATCAGTTCAATGCTTGCTTAGCACATCTCCCATCTTTTATAAAGTGTCGGTGAGCCAGCTACCTCTGTTGTTTCACAACGATTAAAAAGCCTGGCATATGCCTTTCTCATGATGAATGTTAGGAAGTTGCAGAGGTGAGGCAGTTTGAAAAGTTTTCTGCAAAAATGTCAAAAGTTAATATTCTTCTCAGACATCTGGTCCGCTCTCCCATTACAGATTTATGTTATGAAAAATGTTCTATTTGTGTGTGAGTGACTTTTGGCGCTCTCAAGAATTCTGTACCCCATAAGGATCAGATCTAAAGACACAATAATATTCAGTCCAAGAAAATTCAATCCATTAAAATAAACGTGCCCTTTCACAGGCATGCAGAGTGAACCAAATTTGGGTGTTCCTGAGGTTGCACTATTTACATTACTAAAACAGTTTCCTCTTTGGGTCAGATAGGCTATTAATATCTCTCCAAGTAGCACAAGCTAGTCAGCCAGGATCAAATATGCTCAAAGTACAAAGTTACTCATACCAGTATCTTGATAAATGTGATGGTCTTGACTCCCACCACTAGTGTCCAACAGCTGCTGATGTAGAAGACAGTGATGGCTCCAGGAAACCAGCTGCTGTCCCCTAAGCCCATGGTGCTCTAACTCCCGCTACTGGTGCTACACCAGTGGGGGATCAGGTTAAAGAAACTTTTCTCCATTATGCCCCCTCCTGCCCTTACATACCCCCAGGCTGCCTAACCCTGCCCTCCCCCCCACTCATACATACACAATTCGCATTGTGCCAGTAGAGGGCTGGCACTGAAGCTGATTATTTCAGCTTTACTCCAGAAGATATTACCCCTACATAGTTTAGCTGACCTAGCCTTGGCCACTTTTCCTGCGTAAACATTTAATAGGTCAGTTCACTCAATACTAGACTGCCATGATTAAAGGCCTAGAGAATATGAGCTATGAGGAAAGACTGAAAGAACTGGGCTTGTTTAGTTTAGAAAAGAGAAGACTTAGAGGGCACATGATTGTGGTTTTCAAATACCTCAAAGAGGGTTACAAGGAGGAGGGAGAAAAATTGTTCTCCTTGGCCTCTGAGGATAGGACAAGGAGCAATGGGCTTAATCTACAGGAAGGGAGCTTTAGATTAGACATTAGGAAAAACTTCCTAACTGTCAGGGTGTTTAAAACACTGGAATAAATTACCTAGGGAGGTTGTGGAATCTCCATCGCTGGAGATTTTTAAGAGCAGGTTAGACAGACACCTATTGGGGGTCATCTAGATGGTACTTGGTCCTGCTGAGAGGACAGGGAACTGGACTCAATGATCTCTCAAGGTCCCTTCCAGTTCTAGTGTGCTGTGATTCTGGGATTGCCCACTGTCTGTTCCTCTTGGTGCTCCATCTCTCGGTTATAAATCCATTTGGTTTGTTACTTTGCCACACAGACACAAACAACCTGCAGCTGAGGCTCCAGCCTGCCCCTGCTGCCCCACATGGACACAGATAATACTAGCATATCACATGCTTTTTAGTCCTCCTCTGCCAACTCATTAGCTAACTTTAGTTCTTTCCTCAAAATTCCTATTATTCCATCTCCCGTCTTTATTGTTTGATGTTTCTTCAAAAGCCTTTTATATTATATTTTCTGTCAATGGCATTTTATTTTCCTTTCTGTATTTTAAGATTTTTTTTTTATTATTCAGTCCTCCATAATTGCTAGAGCACACAGATAGGTGCTTTATACAAGTTGTTTTCTTTCTTTGCTGCTCTACAGGAATCTTCACTCAAAAATACTTCTATTGTGAGACTGCATCCACCTCTTCAGTCATGTTGTATGTGACCTGTCTAGAGCTTAGGAATATGTGTTTTTTTCTATTGCACTAATATATCTCTTCTTCTACCCCATCCACATGATGTGAGTGCTTTATGAAGCAATAATACTACTGTAGATTTCCATTTTCTCCTGCATTCTGTTACTCATGTTCTTTTAAGTGGGGGGGATGTGCATTTCTTGTGTTTGGTAAAAGGTTTTAGTTTGATCTCTCTTGCCTCTAGTTCATCTTGACATCTCTTTGCACTACTTTGGGCTGCAACAGCTAAAATGATGTGGATAATATGGTTCTTAGTGTTCTGCCTTCAAGGGTTAAGCAAGTAATTAGGTGTATTGCTTTCAGCATAAAAGACCAAATAAGGGGTTTTGTTTTGTTCTTTTTAATCATGTCTGGAACCTGGACTACTTTTGAATCCACTGAATTAAGAGAATAATGGACTAAATAGTTTATGGTCTGAATCCCACTCTTGAAGTTATTTAATAATGTCAAGCTAAACTGTGGCTTATTGCCCTTATTTTCTGAGCTATAACAGCATCTTAACTTGTAAAGACTGATGTGAAGTCTATGGTAACAGCTAAACGGGGGACAATTCCACTTCTTTTAGATTTAGGAGCTGCCATACATCATCATAGACAGAGGAGCTGCGTCTACACGTGCACGCTACTTCGAAGTAGCGGCAGTAACTTCGAAATAGCGCCCGTCACGTCTACACGTGTTGGGCGCTATTTCGAAGTTGAAATCGACGTTAGGTGGCGAGACGTCGAAGTCGCTAACCCCATGAGGGGATGGGAATAGCGCCCTACTTCGACGTTCAACATCGAAGTAGGGACGTGTAGACGATCCGCGTCCCGCAACATCGAAATAGCGGGGTCCTCCATGGCGGCCATCAGCTGGGGGGTTGAGAGATACTCTCTCTCCAGCCCTTGCGGGGCTCTGTGGTCACCGTGGGCAGCAGCCCTTAGCCCAGGGCTTCTGGCTGCTGCTGCTGCAGCTGGGGGTCCGTGCTGCATATACAGGGTCTGCAACTAGTTGTTGGCTCTGTGTATCTTGCACTGTTTAATGAAAGTGTGTCTGGGAGGGGCCCTTTAAGGGAGCGACTTGCTGTTGAGTCCGCCCCGTGACCCTGTCTGCAGCTGTGCCTGGCTCCCTTATTTCGATGTGTGCTACTTTGGCGTGTAGACGTTCCCTCGCTGTGCCTATTTCGATGTTGGGCTGAGCAACGTCGAAGTTGAACATCGACGTTGCCAGCCCTGGAGGACGTGTAGACGTTATTCATCGAAATAGACTATTTCGATGTCGCAACATCGAAATAAGCTATTTCGAAGTTGGGTGCACGTGTAGACGTAGCCAGAGTGATCAGATGTCTTGATTTTATAGGACAGACCCAATTTTCAGGGCTTTATCTTATGTGTAATAGTTACCAACCAGACTTTATCAGAGGTCACACATTAATCCCAGAGGAATAATCCAAAGTCTTTCCAACCCTTCCTTAAGGGTCCCCCTCTCTGTTTGCTGAATCAAAAGAAGGCCCTGTGTTAACTTAGACTCAGCCTTTCTTTGAGTTGCTCAAAAACCCAGTTAGAAACACTCCATTCAAACCTTTCCAGGGGATGGACCTCTCTAGAGTTGTTCAGTTCAAGTAACTCGCCGTAGGACCCCTCAATTTGTTCAGTTCAAGTAACTCGCTGGAGGACCCCTCAATTTCAAAGAGCCGTGGCTGGCGGCATGCTAATGAGGCACTAAATATGCATTACAGTGTCTCAATAATCTTCTATTTGGCCATTTGCATGGCCATTTCGAAGCTTTGTGCCAGCGTAGCAATGGACTCAGAGTGCAGAAGGTGGGGATGGGAAGAGACCTTAAAATACCTGGCCTCTATGGGCTTCTGCTTAAAAGCTTCCTAAGGTCACAGATTCCCTGACCTTGGGAGGTAGCTGCCACCACCCAAGTGAGAAAAACCTTTCTGTAGAACCCAGGGAGACACACTTTTGATGTCTCACTGTGGGGGCAACACCAACCTCTCAACCCTCCCGTAGGAGACAGCTTGAAAACCAAGAGGAAAAAAATAAACTGCAATCTCTGATGGCTGGATTTTCAGTCTTAGGCACCCAAACACACAGAACCTTCCCTAGGACACAGGAATCAAATCGTTGCCTTAAAAAAGGTGATTTATTAACAAAACAAAATGATGTGCTTGATAAAGCATATGCGGTTGCTAGGTACTACAGAGCAACTAAATAAAAAGGTAAATTAAAACACATAGAAGTACTTCCCTAGGATTCAGTTTAAAAGGTGCAGTATACAGACAGGAAGGTACATCAGCCAGCCTGGAAAGCCCCATACCAAACCCAAAATAAAATTAAAAAAAATAACATGACCATGTCGGACTAAACATTTCCTTTCTACTTCCAGATCGGTTATTCCAAGATTGCTCTCAAAGATTGGATATTATTGAAAAGTCCAAGCCTGGTTCAGACTTAATTCATTTCTGTCTCTCTCTTACCTCCCAGTAAGAGGGCCAACCTTTATTCCGCCTTGGTCCCGCAGCCCACCGGGGACATCGGTTGGCGAACCCTCCATTGGGCAGTGAGCATGGGCGTGCACCTGGCACGGTTCACCCCCTTCCTGTACACCTGTTACTTTTGTGGCACGAGGGAGACCTTGGCGCACATCTATGTTGTGTGCACCAGGTGGCAGCCCCTCTTCTGGCTCCTCCAGAACCTCCTTTTGAGGTTCTGGCTGCACTTTTCCCCACACCTTTTGATCCTGGCACACCCCATCCATGGCCCCACTAAGACGCGGGACCTCCTCATCAGCCTCCTCCTGGCTATGGCCAAAGTGGCCATTTATAACACCAGGGAGGGGAGGCTGGCAGGCGGGAGGCCTGCAGCTGTGAGGCCTACCTCTGCTCCGCCCTGCACTCACAAAGCCAGGCAGAGGTCCTCTGGGTGGCATCCACTGGCTCCCTTTATGCCTTCAAGGAGCAGTGGGCGCTGTCCGGGGTTCTCTGCTCGGTGTCCCCCTCAGTCTACCTCATTTTAAACCTTTGACCTTCACTCCCGTCCCTGTTTTTCTTTTTAGTTGTCCCCCATATTTATTTGAGGCCAAGTCATTTTAATGGGTACCTCACAGTAGTAACTGCTTCAATTCAAAAATGCCCCTCTCTCTTCCCATTGGCTCACCAATGCTTGCCAACACAGAACCTACTGTCTCTGGGTTTAACCCCTTCCAGGCATTCATTCGTGACATACATGCATGTGGTCATCTGGACATCACTAAGGACTAGATCAACTGGCATTTATCAATCCAGCTAGGATTGATTTATTGTGTCTAGATGCAATAAGTTGACAGCTGAGTTCCCTCCCATCGACTCCAGTACTCTACCAAAATGAGAAGAGTAAGCAAAACTGATGGGGGAGCATCTGCTGTTGACTTACTGTTCTGAAGAAACCACAATAAGCAGACCTAAGTAGGTCAACTACAGCTACATGAATAACATAGCTGAAGCTATGAGAGAGGTAGCCATGTTAGTCCGTAGCTTTGAGAACAACAAGAAGTCTTGTGGTACCTTATAGACTAACAGATATTTTGGAGCATAAGTTTTTGTGGGCAAAGACCCGCTTCATCAGATGCATGAGTGTTGGGGTGGTTTCAGAAGGGTATTTAAAGAGTGGCGTCGCAGCTGAAGCTGAAGCTGTGTAACTTAGACTGATGGGCTGTGATAGTATAGACAAGGCAAGTTCCATCTAGTCATGACATCTTGAGTCAGAGAGGTGGAATTCATTCTGTGTGCTGTGCAGGTCAGAAACTTCTAAGGAATGTTTAAAACACCTGACCAGCTACAAATGACTGCAACTGAGTTTCTGCACTGAGAACTGTTCTAATTATGCATCGCTGATTGTGAGCTGCAGGATATATGTGAAGCAGCACATGTAGATATTACAATAATTATTACATTACTTCTGGAGCATCATGAAGATGGTGTTTTTGGCAACCTACCAGTTACTGAGCAGGCCCAGAAATGTATCCCAAACAGTAGTCAGAGCTGCGCAATGCAGCCTTTCTGCTCTTTGTATGAACTTGTAGTCTGAGCCAAAATCAAAAGAAAAGTAACAGTATTGCTCGATATCTGCGTGTCTACAGTAAATAATTACCATTTGTTTAAAAAGAATTCTCTCTGGCTGTTGAGTATGCATATTTATCAGTTACAGTATTGTTCCAAAAGGCTCACAGAAGTAAAGCTGGTAAATGGGCTCTAATAGACATCATTTACGAGCGTCCAGTTAACAGCATGCATCAGCTCACTTGGAACATTTTAAACTTCCCTTACCTTACTTTTATGGAATCCATTTCTCAAAGTCTTTTCTGGTCAGAGAGACAAGGCAGGTGAGGTCATATCTTTCATTGGACTAACATCTGTGTGAGAGAGGAACAAGTTTTTAGCTACACAGGTTCTTCAGATCTGGGAAAGGCACTCAAAGTGTCACATCTACTTGTAAGACAAAAAAGCAGTCACGCAGCACTTTAAAGACTAACAAAATAATTTATTAGGTGATGAGCTTTTGTGGGATGGACCCACTTCTTCAGCTCGTGGGTTTGTCCCAAGAAAGCTCATCACAAATTATTTTGTTAGTCTTTAAAATGCTACTTGACTGCTTTTTTGTTTTGATGGAATACAGACTAACACGGCTATCTTGGTCACTATCTACTTGCAAGGTGGAACAGATTGTTTAGCATAAGCACATTCCTCAGCACAGTAGTTCTCTGTGCTATGCTTGTTTGAGGCTGGCTATCTGTGATAAAATACAGTGTTCTCTGACAGCTCTTTACAGATCATCGTCACACTACAAGCAGGGAGGGATAGCTCAGTGGTTACAGTAGTGACCTTGTAAACCCAGTGTTGCAAGTTCAGCTCTTGAGAGGGCCATTTAGGGGGCTGGGGCAAATAGCTGTAGGAAAGGGATACCTCAATCATCTGCATACTGGCCTGCTAAACCCACAGATGTGAGCTCAATCCTTGAGGTGGTAACCCAGGGATCTGGGGCAAACATTTTATATATAAAAAACAAACTGTCAGGGATTGTGCTTGCTCCTGCCAAAAGGGTGGGGGACTGGATCTGATGACCTCCTGAGGTCCCTTCCAGCTCTGTGAGATGTGTATCTCCAGATACCCAATTTTCCATGCTTTCTCATGGAAGATGAAGACTAATATTACGCAATGTTAATACATTTTTTACTGTATTAAATTCACACAAAGAATAAGAACTATGTATACTATAAACTACTTCTTTTCACAAAATATATTGAGAAGTCAGAAACAAAATGCCAGCCTTAGTCCCGAAACCTGCCCCATTGACTTCATTTGCATACCGGAGCTCTGATTCTCCATTATTTTGTAACTGGTGTCATTTGTATTTTTGTCAAGTGGGTGTAAACAACATGGATCTGATTGTCTTAATGTAAATGACAACGCTATCCTTCAATTCTGATTTGGTATTTTTATACCCATTTTATATAGCTAAGGGCCAGAAAGTTAAGAATGAGATCTGGGGTGTCCATTCACCATGATGTGCATGACAAGTCATGATGAGGCTATTTCATAATCGTACTTATCTTTCCAACTCACCATGACAGTTATTCTGAAAAGCTACCAGTAACTGGAATAAGCATTCCAAATCCAAGGACAGTGACACCTCCAGCAATGTGTTATATTTTTGCAGATTTTCAAAGGTGACTGATCATGTATGATCTCCCAGTTGTGGGTGCTAAATCTGTTTGCACAGATACAATAACTGTGTTGACAAATTAGCATATGTACAATGCATATGGTCATCAAGGCTTAAAACTATCTGCTGGCTGTACACAAATTCCCAATCTGCACACACAAATTAGGAGTGGTAGTTTTTTAATCTATTGATAGTTAACCATTTGCTCTGCTCTGGTGGCTACAGTCTCAAGTTCAACAGAGATGTGTCAGCTGGTTCTAGATCGACAGCCCAGAGAAATGCAAGGAATTGTAGGCAAATAATACATACAATTACAAAAGCATCTATCTTTTAGTATAGGGGGTAGCCATGTTAGTCTGTATCTGTAAAAACAAAGACCCCAGCAACAGCTTACAGACTAAACAGGACTAAATGGATTTACTCAGGCATAAGCTTTCATGCGTAACCCATGTCTTTTACCCTCAAAAGCTTATGCCCTAAAAACATCTGTTAGTTTTTAAGGTGCTACAGGTCTCCTCCTTGTTTTTATTTGTTGGTAGTTTCATGAAAGTTGCCAATACAATCATAAAAGTAGAAGAATAGATATAAGTCCATAAAAGATATGTACCATGCACTGATTTTAACTATAGACCTACCCACATCCTCCCCGGTGATAACAGTCCACAGGCAATCACATGGATCGATTGCTTTTCCCATGGAAAGCTTCATTTGCCTGTTGTACGTACTTCTTGTTAATGCAGCAAATCTGTCTATACTTACATTCTGTGCATGTACATGCTGTCATTATCTCTTTTTCATATTGATCTATGCCCCTGGAGACACAAGGAACCTCAAATTCTAAAGGCTGTATAGGTTGTTGTACCACCCTCATCTTGTGACTAAGGCACGTGTTACAAAAACAATTTTGTTATTGTAGCACTTTGAAAATTAAATTTAACTTTCTTGACTCTGCTTCCACAATATTACCAAATACTTTTCATAGAACTTTAGGGCACTAAGCCTTTTTTAGGTCATCTGTTTCTTGTATGCAAGGCCTAAAATAGCTAAACAAGATCTTGCAGGCTTTATCCTACAGTTTCTTGACGTTTCATCTTGTCTACCATATCACCTATTTCCTGTAAATGTTGCTCACTTATACTTTGTTCAATCCTATACTTTTGTAAGTCTATGGATTAATTTTGAACAACATATAGTGAGTATAATACATTAACTAACTATAACAACACACCGTAAATGGACACTATAACTAAAATTATTAGCTACAAAGCCCATGCAAATGGCTATCAAAATCTGGTTCCTAATTTCAGTAAGCAATTTTCAAAACCATGAAAACAATCCAGCAGAACCAAGAATCTATTTAATATAAATCAGAACCTTGTGTCTAGTCTCATTTAGAAACACATGAAGCAATAGAGGTTCTTTTGGGTGCTTGCTCCCACATTGGATATAAAGTTGGTAATTCACATCTGGCTAGTGTCTGGTATTTTGTAAGTTCCTTTGCACAACTCCCTTTGCAAGTGTAAGTCCAATGTCTCTTCTCAGCTTTTTGGCATTGGTAGCTTATTCTTTTGAAAGACTAGTTAGTCCTAGTTGCTATTTGAAGGCTGAGGTGTTGAAGTCGGGAGAGCAAATGGGGAGATACTCTGCTTTCAGTTCTTGCTCACCGCACGTAGAGTTAGCTGCAGCGTGATGCCCAACGCTCCCCAGTTCACTGTTACTATTTCCTCTGTTTAGTTGAGAAGAAGAGAGACAGGCTTGTCCTAGAGAGCAATGACTCACAGTGCTCCATACCTTGTACATGCTGGGGCGACAATCTATTGGTGGAATGATCACTGGTGCTAGATAGCACAAGATTACACCTGTGCAGTTGCAAACAGTAGGGTGCCATTTTTCCCTTGCTACTTCTTCACACCAACTCCTGCTAGTGACCTTCTGAAACTTCAGTATTTTGATATTTCACATTTTTCATCTTGCCTCCATTTAAACTATTCTCTTTCTGCAAACAGATGTCCCATCCACACCTGGGCATGCAAGACGTGCAACACAACAGGATATGCAGTGCCTAATTGAAAGCCATTAAGCATGTGTTCTGATATTGGCAAGTCCGGCATCGGTGAGATACACCATGAGAACAACATCTCTGATCACACTTGCTCCTAATGCAGATACAAGGCAACTGCTTTACTTGCAACTCCTTTCGGGGCTTTGGCATTTAGTCTTTCCCTTGGTATATCCAGAGTGCTATCAGTCACCTCTCTGTTCTTTGTAGAGCACTCAGCTGAGGTCCTCAGAAAACAGTCACAAATACCTAGCACTCAGCTGTATTTCCATAGATGCATCAGTGACAATCCTTATTACTGATACTATCACACTTGGCCAAACAGAGAGGGCTTCACTATGCTAAATGTTGTATAAACAAAGTAAGAGAGAATCCCTGCCCTGGAGGCTTACCTTTTAGAAACACTGCAGACAAGGGAGGAATGGAGGGAGTCCAACATGAAAATAGATGATCAGGAACTGAAGCACAGTTTGGTTTTGATTAAAGAAATAACTAATTTGGACAAATTGCCCCACAGATAGTCATTAAAACCCTTCAAGATGCTATAAGAGCAAGTAAACTAATTTTGCAGACCACTAAAATTGCCAGCGTTGCCTTCGTAATATACAAGAACAGCTGAAGCGCTAGTCTAGGATTCAGAGACGCAGGTTCATTTCCATTCTGATTTTTGGGCAAAATTGGATGATTTTTACCCTTTAGTGTCCCATCTATCAAATGAGAAAACCAGTATTCCCCTACCTCAGGCACTGTAAGGAGAAATACATTAAAGATTGTGAGCTGCTCAGATAGTGTCGTAAAGAGGCCAAATACTTTAGCTACTTGAGAACGCCCCATTTGCTGGATATCTATTGGTACCTTTGATGCATATATAAGTGTCCCATTTTGAAGCAACTCTTCCTGTGGCACATGCAGAAGCCACCATTTTTTCCCAATTTTTCTCTCTCTGTATATAACTTTTTTTCTCCCAGGTGACAGAATGACAGCATCACGCAAATGCGTCTGTCTGTTGCTTGGGAGAGTTGCTGTGGATGGCTCCAGTGGGGCAGTAAGGGAAGTGGGGCAGACCTGGGAGCAGCTGCTGACACTAGGCCATGGTAGGGAAGGTAGGTGCTACTCAGAGCCAAGCTCCAACGGCTTCTACTGACCCCTGCCACCCCTAGGTTGGGCAGCAGAAATGGCCCCATCAGTAGTGGCAGCCAGACCTTGGCTCTGAGTGGCACCTTCCCATCTCAGCAAAGGAGATGGGAGGGCCTGCTTAGAGCCAAGCTCCAGCTGCTGCTACTGACGTGAGTCCAGGGATGGGGAGGAGTCAGTAGCGGCAGCCAGAGCTCGGCTCCAAGAGACACCTTCTCTCCCTGCCATGGGATGGCTGCATGGTTTCTCACCCCTCTGGGAAGGCTAGGGATGGCTGGGTGGTCAGCTCTTGGCAGCAAGGGAAGGTGCCTCTGAGAGCTGAGCTCTGGCTGCTGCTACTGATGCCCCTCAACCCTGAGCCGGGCAGTAGGATGCAGCTCTTGTCAACAGTGGCAGCCAGAGCTTGGATGTGAGCAGGTCATCCCACCTCTTCTGCTGAGGAGGCAAGGCACCACTCAGAGCCAAGCTCCGGCTGCTGCTACTGACAAGGGGCTGCTTTCTGCTGCCTTACCCGGGGGCAGGGAAGGCTGAGTGAGTCAGTAGAGTCAGCCAGAGCTCAGTCCTGAGCAACACCTTCCCTCCGTGCCGGGGCCTGAGAGTGGCAACTGCTCCCAGCTCCTCCCCTCACCCATGGCTGGACTTGGCCCAGTTCTGCCTTACCGGAGCCTGCCAGAGCAACCTCCCTCAAGCCTTGCTGGGTGGCAGACAGACGCATTTGCGTGATTATGTCATTCTGTAGTCTAGGGCAATCTCTACAGTAGAAGCCTTCATTGACAGAAGGGATTTCCCAGCAAAACTTCTGTCGAGAGAGAGCATCTACACACAAAAGCAGATTGACACAGCAAGCTGCTCTGTTGACAGAGAGCAGCCAGACTGCCCAGCCCTCTCTTGACAGAATGGCTGACTGGAAGCTCTGCAAACAGGGCCGCCCGGTGAACTGGAAGCCCTGTTTGTCGACAAAATGGCCCCAGAGCGTCTACACAACTATTTTGTTGACAGAAAACTGTCAAAAGAGGCATTATACCTGAATGGGAAGGGGTATAATGCTGCTGTCGGACGTGTTGGGTTTTGTCAACAAAGGAAATTTTGCATGTAGATGCTCTGCGGTTTTTCCCAACAAAAGCCCACTTTTGCTCGGAAAAGACTTGTGTTAACATAGCCTAGGAGGAAAAATTGCCAGGGCTGCCTGCATGGCTCCCTGACCTCCCAGAAAGAGAAGGGGGTTGGTGATTGTAGCAGGCAGGCGGGTGCAGCCCTCTCGTAAGTATTTAAGAAATGAAACTTGGGTGATTTAGCTCTTGGTATTTTATGCCTTTTCTTTGCACTGGCAACAGGAAGACCAGTTCTCCCAGCTTCACAGTTATTTCAGTAACGCAGTGGAAACCAAGAGATTCCAGACAGATTTTCCTCAATATTTTCCATTCTTTAAAACCTCTGCCAGTTTGCCTTATTTTTCAGTCAGTCATGGCTGCCACATCATTATAATCTAGCATCAAATCTCCCTCTCACAAATCTGGGAGCTAGGTCTTTGTGACTAAGATTTAATTTCTGTTTAATTTCAACTTTCTTTCCCAACATCTCTATTATTCTCCTGAACCTAGCATCATGTACTTGTTTGTTAGCTCCCCCACAAATATCACAAAAGCAGTATTACAGACTGTGCTGTCTAAGCTTTCAACATTGTAGTGTAGTTTTGTTTTCATTTTCTCAACCTGAGGCAACACAGTTGAATAGAAAGTTTAATTTAAGATATTTGAAGGTTTCTCTTCTTCAGAACCCTAAACTGCAAATGCAGTGGGCCAAATTATTCTCTGATGGAATTCCACTGAAGTAGCAGCTGAATATGGACCAGAAGTTCTAGCACTCCAAACTTATCAGTAGATAAATGAAAATACTAATCCCCTTTTTGCTTTGCTTTGCCTGAAGTCCAGATAAAGACTTTTGTTTATCTCCTCCAGGTGATCAAGAGACTTCTCAGTTTGCAGCTTTCTGTTTTGTTTGTGTTCTGTTTTGTTTTGTTTGCTATCTTTCCAATTTTTATTTCTTTTTCCATTTAGTCTTGCAATGTTGCTAATGCCTGCTTACGTGTAGAACGGTATTATATTTAATATTATTATAACAGTGGATTTTTCCATCTGACCCCATCCCTCTGGCAATGAGCAAGAAAATCCATGCATCTGACTAAGCAGGTCTTTGCCCACGAAAGCTTATGCTCCAAAACATCTGTTAGTCTAAAAGGTGCCACAGGACTTCTTGTTGTTTAAGAAAATCCATGACTATAATAACATGCAAGTATATGATCTGTGTCATTTCTTTTGATACACAGCATTGACTCTTCACTACCTTATGTCCATCTTAATGGGGCAGTGATCGATACAACAGGGGTAGATTTATCATGTCTAGTATAGATGCAAAAATCAGCTACTGATCACTATCCCATTGACTCCAGTATTCCACCAGAATGAGAAACTCTCCCTTTCTCCAAACTCTTTAGTGCCACCCCATCTACCTTACCTTCCCAATGGAGCCACTCACAGCAACTTCCCCAAGCCTTCGGGGGCAGCAGGCAGATGCATTTGCATGATGACATCATTCTGTAGCCTGGGAGAAAAAATTGTGAAAGAGGAAGAGATTTTTTCTCCCAACCCAGCATGGTGTGGATACCACAGTAAGTAGACCTAAGCTACATCCATTTGAGTTAAGCTATATAATTTGAGTTATGTTAGTAATCTAGCTCCACATGTCCCCATAGCATAGCCCTCCCCTAAGAGTAGGATTTATTAACGGCTGGCAAAACCAGGTACAATCATGGGTGACTCAGACACTACAACTTGAAAGTCTGAATGTTCTCTTATCTCTAGATACTACTGAAGTCGCACTTCCCACTTGCACTTACTTGCTTGAAATAATTATTATCTCTAATGTCAGTGTACTCAGGGGATTCTGCTTTCATGTCTCCTTACAATTAGGAATTATGACAGACGACTGTATTCATTTAATAGTTAGCTCACTGTCTCACTCTCAAATATGCAGATCAACATCCTTTGAAGTGTCAAAGCTCAGGTACTCCGAGTATCTAATTTTTTTTTTTTTAAATTCTAAAGAAAGCCTTTTTAGATTCCTTTTCTTGGGGCCACTACACATTTTACACTGTAACTTCTACAATTCCAACGGTGTTATCTAAAAGAGGAACACTCTTACGGAATGATTTTGTCCATATGTTGGAACAGTTTGACGATGCACGTCTTCCACTTATTTCTGTACCAGTTTAATAGTAAATTAAATTTATACATAGATCAATTTTATTTCTCTGGAGGCTGCCTGCTGGCTTGTAAGTGCCTCCTGTTCCTTTAGATCACTAGTCCCTCTTCTGACTGTGCATCCTAATCAGATCCAAGGCTTGTATGGTGATAGTCCAGAGGAAAGTCTGAAGTGCTTACCAGACACCACCACAAATGCAGCTGGTACTATACTGGGTCTTTTTTGGGGGGGGGAGAAGTGGGAGGGATAGCACTCACAGGCAACCAGTTGTATGGACTGGAGGTGCTCAGGCACCATGAATACTCAAGTCCAGGAGCCCAGTGCCAGCCATGTTAACTGCAGCACAACCTGACTGACTGTGACTCTGTGAGCAGCACAACCTTTGAGGTAGGGAGTTTGTGTATATACAGAGGCAGGATGATTAACTTAACTGAAGGCTGGTCATTAAAGTGAACTAAGGACCATTAGATTATCCCAAAAGCATTGTCAAGTACTCCAGTCAAAAGATAAGAAACAAAAGATGGACTAATAGGGGAGTTTTGCCATGGAGTTTCAAGGCAGAATTTGAGGGGCATCACAGAAACCTGTATCAGAGGCTTGCTTGGTGACAAGTATCAGAGGGGTAGCTGAATTAAGTTGATATCTTCAAAAACAACACGAAGTCCTGTGGCACCTTATAGACTGACAGATATTTTGGACAAAAAAGCCAGCAGAAATGTAACACTTAGAATATAGACTAGCACAGCCGCCTCTCTGTTACTACTCAACATGCAAGATATCTTGGAGCATAAGCTTTCGTGGGCAAACACCTGCTTCATCAGATGCATGAGTGGGGGTTCTAGAGGAAGGTCTAATTATGTAGGCTTATGAAAAGGAGGGAGTCCCAGCCAAGAGGAGGGCCAGAGTTGACTAGGTCAATTCAATCAGGGAGGATGTGACCAATTATCAACAGGTAATGTGGAGGTGTGAACATCAAGAGTGGAGAAACTGCTTTTGTAATAAGCCAACCACTCCCAATCTCTATTCAATTCTTGGTTGATGGTGTCAAATTTACAAATGAATTGCAGCTCTGCAGTTTCTCTTTGGAGTTTCACCAGCAACTATAGACCACAACACAGGAACTGTAAACCTGGAACCAATCCCTGCAACAAACCCCGCTGCCAACTCTGCTCGCATATTTACACCAGCAACACCATCACAGGACCTAACCACATCAACCACACCATCAGGGGCTCATTCACATTCACATCTACTAATATAATACGTGACATCCCGTGCCAGCAATGCCCCTCTGCAATATACATTGGCCATATTGGACAATCTGTACATAAAAGAATAAATAGAAACAAATCAGATATCAGGAATGGTAACACACAAAAACCTGTAGGAGAACACTTCGATCTCCCTGGACATGCAGTAGGAGATTTAAAAGTAGCCATCCTGCCACACACAAAAAAAAAACTTCAAAAACAGACTCCAAAGAGAAACTGCAAAGTTGCAGTTCATTTGCTCCTTCCCTTATGGGTTCCGACACCAGCTGCTCCAAGAAGCAGTCATTTATCTTTGTCTCTTGTCCTGAAGTAACATGTACCCGCTCCATATCGGGACAACTGAAATCCCCTACTATTATTGAGTTTATTAGTTACTGTTTATTCTGATTGCCTCTTTAATCTCCCTTATCGTCACTATCACTGTCCTAGTCAGGTGGTTGATGAGATACCCCTACTGCTATATTCTTTTTTGAGCATGAAATTTCTATTCATAGAGATTCTATGGAACCTTTCGATTCATTTAAGATTTTTATTTCATTTGATTCCACATTTTCTTTCACGTATGGTGCAACTCCTCCATCAGCACGACCTGCTTTGTTCTTCTTTATATACTTGTACCCTAGTATGATTGTGTCCCACTGATTGTCTTCATTCCACCAGGTTTCTGTGATGCCTATTATATCAATATCCTTCTCTAATACAAGGCAATCTAGATCACCCATCTTATTATTTAGACTTCTAGCATTTGTGTATAAGCACTTTAAAAACTTGTCACTATTTATTCATCTGCCCTTTCCTGATGCATTAGATTCTTTTTCACGTGATTGTTTCTTTTCTGATCTGGCCCATACTTTATCCCCTTCTACCTTCTCCTCCTAACTAAAACCTAAAAAATATCTATCAATAGACTATCCTCTAAGAAAATTCTCTGTCTGATCCATGTACTCCTCTGCACCAGTCAGCTTTCTCACATCTCTTAGTTTAAAAACTGCTCTATGATCTATTTAATGGTAAGTGCCAGCAGTCTGGCTCCTCTTTGGTTTAAGCTGAGTCCATCCTTCCTCTACAGCCTCTCCCATCCCAAAAGTTTCCCCATTTCCTAATAGATCTAACCCCCTCCTACTTACACCTTCTTCTCAGCCATGCACTGAGATTTTGAATTTCTGCCTGCCTAGCTGGCCTGGTGCATGGAACTAGAAGCATTTCTGAGAATGCCACTGAACAGGATCTGGATTTCGGTCTCTTTCTAGTACGGTAAACCCTCAATTTTACACACCCCGATTTAGCAGATTTTGAGAACAAAGGACCCCATTGTTCCCAAAGTCCACTTAGTCGGGCTCCTAAAATCCTAAATACCTGCTCCCCAATGGACTTAGTGCTGCAGAGCTGCCAAGGCCTGAAAAAGCCACCGCCTTTTCCCTCAGAGCTGCCACATTCTCCTCTCACCAGGGGTGGGGTGCATACGTGGGCAGACAACACTCGTGTGTGCGCCCCTCCCCTGGTGGGCAGAGCACGTAGTGGCTTCAGCTGCGGCTCTTCCAGGTGGTGATGGGGCAGCAGCTCTTGCTCCTGGGCATAGCCAGGCCTCCAGTCACAGCTGGGCTTTTGCTGCTGCGCATAGCAGGACCCTTGCTGCTGTAGCAGGACCTCCAACAGAGGTGGAGTCCCCACCACGGCAGGGCCCCCAGCAGTAGCCACAGGCTCTGGCAGCT